>NC_092082.1:42557861-43160083 GCF_043229965.1 Drosophila suzukii
GCTATATCTATTAAATATATCAGATATTTGTCCCATGATGACAACAAATAATATACTCTTTTTATCACACACTTCACTTTTTTTTAATTTCTACACACACATTATTGAAGGCTTTAGATATATCTTTTTTTTGTTATCGTGGAAAGAGTTCTTCTATTAAATAAATAGCAAATCTCTTTCCGCGACACAAAAAAAAAAAATACTCTTTATCTCACATCACTTTCTCTGCATTTCTGTTTTTTTTCTTTTGAAGGCTTTAAAAATATATTTTTTTCCTGATCGCGTAAAAAAGATCTATTAAATATAGCAGATCTTCCTCATCGATACGGAAAAAATATACTCTTCAACTTACGTTACACACACACACACACGATCGTTGATTTTGATATTGTTTCTGTTCAACGTTCTAGTGCAATATTTTGTGAATATTAATATAATCAATAGATCGTTAAACAGAAACAATATAATATTGTTTTTTTGTTTTTTTTTTTTTTGTTTTTGTGACTGTAAGCTGAAATGAGAACGTTGTATATTAAGAGATTCTATTTTCAGGAGTAAATAAGTTTTTTTATTAATGTTGATAGATTAATATATATATATATAGGTTATTGTTATATATGTGTATATTATTATTATTATTATCGCCTTTCAATTCTATCGGCCAAGTCCTGGTAGCGTTGTATTATAATATAAACTCCGACTTTAAAACGTTTTCTAATGTTACGTGAAAACGTCAATTCGCTGTCTGATAAGTGTGCCCCTATCGTCATCAATTTTCTCATATTTCGTAAGGTTTGTAGTTCGAAATCAGGGAGAATGTCTTCATATTCAATGCAAAATTCGTCGATTTCTTTTTTTAGCTCATCAACTTCGTCTGTATTAACGAATGTTTCAATCTCATAACTGCTTAATTCTTTCCTATTATTGTATCCCGCACCGAAAACGTCATCATCATCTTCAATACTAATTTTAGGATTTTTTTTTGTTAGGTTTTCACGCAAGAAGCGATAACGTTGCATTAAATTAAACGCTCCCCACATGAACTGCCCCCTGATTGGGCGTAAGGCTCTGTAGTCCCCCGGAGTAAGTACTGTTCTTACTGTCAAAAGTCTTTTTACAGTCCGTAAGGTTCTCAGATCAGCGCTAGATATTACATCATCGTATAACGTACGAAACTCTTCAATTTCATCCTTTAACTCTCGAATTTCTCGATCAGCAACACCAACAGAGTCTTCACTGTTGATAGATCTTCGTTTAGCAAGAGAGTTAACAGTGGTGGATTTAACCAACTTATTGGGTCGAGGATCTTCCTTTTCAGCAACACCAGCAGCAGCAGCAGCATCAGCATCAGCATCAGCAACACCAGCAGCAGCAGCAGCATCATCAGTAGTACCATCATCAGTACTAGCAGCAGCAGCAGCAGCATCACCATCACCATCAATGATAGATTTAGAAACTTGTGTGTTTTTGGAACCCTTTATTTTTTTTTTTTTTTGATTGAAAAAATATAAATAAAAAAAAAAATGAAGAATTAATTATAATTTTACATTCTTTTTTATGTTTTTTTTCTTGTTTTGTCTAGGCGCAGCAGGTATGGTTATGGTGGAGACCTACGTTATTATCCTCAATGGTGTCATCAGGAATTTGAGTTAAGATCTTGTAATCGTGGACGGTATAGTCTTCTTCTTCTTCGTCTTCTTCTGAGGTTGCGTAACCGGGTTGTCTGTGGGTACACACCACACATTTGCAATTGGAGCATCGAAGCGCTTTCGGTGGTCTACTCAATTTGCTTAACCAATTTGAACCGGATGCTTCTTCTGCTCCTACTACCACTTTCTTGTATTTGATCGTTTGTGACTCCATGTTAACTTCTGCTTGCTTGCTTAGTTTTTTGGTTATATATATTGTTCACGTACTTAATTCAATTATGAACTGACTTTGAATTTGACTGTCTCAGCGCTATTTATTGGAAACTTTTCGCTGATTGAGTGTGTGTATGTGGACGCTACATTTTCTCGCAATCACTTGCAAATACAAAGTAAGTGTTTTTTGTTTGAAATCCCTTTTGAACACCGGATGTGCGATAACTGCATCCATTGCAAAAAAAAATTATTAATTTGTTTATTTCTACCCCCACGCTCAATTTTTTTATTTGAGTAGGTGGCTTGCTGGGTATTTTTTTTTTAAAGTTATGTGAAAGATAACGAAGAAAAAAAGGACATTAAAATTTATTGGCTGAGTGGATGATAAGAGTATGCTTTGAGAAAAAAAATGTGATTTAAATTCACAACTGCGCAATAAGTGCACACACACACACACACACACACACACAATCACTTGCAATACAAAGTATGTATTTTTATTTTTTGTATTTTTTTTCTTCTTGTGATAACGAAGAAATAAAGTGTTTTAAATTTATTGGCTGAGTGGGTGATTTAAATTCCTCAACTGCACAACAAGTGAGTGATAAAAAAAAATCCCGCTCTCGCTCTACCTACCGCCCTCCCTCCCGCTCTCGCTCTCCCTCCCGCCCTCCCTCCCGCTCTCGCTCTCCCTCCCGCTCTCGCTCTCCCTCCCGCTCTACCTCCCGCCCTCCCTCCCGCTCTCCCTCCCGCCCTCCCTCCCGCTCACCCCCAATATTAAATACGATTTTTTTTTTTTAGTTTCACCACAATATGAAATATTAGTATTTTAATTTATTTCTAATTTTCTTTTTTTGTTTTTTAAATATTTTGAGTACAATATGCATTATTAAGTTCGTAATTATTATTATTATTTCGAACTGGTGATGCTGCATCTTCAGTCATCTCAACTTTGATGCAGTCTATATAACAAGAAAAGATTATTTGAAATATTACAATTGCAAGATAGACTAACAAAAGCAATAATAAAAATATAATAGTAATGTTAATATGATAGACATATTTTGATACAAGTGATGTTTTTGAAATGTCATCGTTGTCTACTGCTGCTGCTGCTGCTGCTGCTGCTGCTGCTGCTGCTGCTGCTGCTGCTGCTGCTGTTGATGATGAGTCTGGTTCTTTGATGCTGGTTGTTGTTTGTGTTGCTGCTGTTGTGTTGTCTGCTGCTGCTGCTGCTGCTGCTGCTGCTGCTGATGATGAGTCTGGTTCTTTGATGCTGGTTGTTGTTTGTGTTGCTGATGTTGTGTTGTCTGCTGCTGCTGCTGCTGATGAGTCTGGTTCTTTGGTGCTGGTTGTTGTTTGTGTTGTTGTTGTTGTTGTTGTTGTTGTTGCTGTTTCTGTTGTTGTCGGGGGTTGTGGTGTTGTTGTTGTTGTTGTTGTTGTTGTTGTTTGATTTGAAGTGATTTTAGCGACTGCGCATACTAACAGTAATAGGAATACGCGAAAATGCATTTTTTTTTGTTCGAAATGCTTGAGAGAGAGACTCGAGAATAATTTTCAACATACTAAATCTACTGACCAACATACACTCAATTTTATAGCTGAATCTATATACTATATATCACATTCTATCTTGCCTTAATTTTCCATCCCATTTTCTTTGTTTTCCTTTTTACAATCTCTCGCTCTATAATACACACACACACACACACAAACAACACAGGAAGCCTCCCACTTATTGTTCGGATATACTAGATGTTGACGATGATGATGATGATGATGATCTGAAATATATATATATAACAAATAAAATAACTGATATATATATATATTTATAAGTAGTATACTTACAAAATTTGATAGGAAGTCATAATTTGTAATGCGTCATGTTCATCAACCAATTTTTGTTGTATGTACTTGAAATGTTGTTCTTTTTCACAATCTACTACATCATCAGCAGCAGCAGCATAAGTTGTACTCATCTCTTTATTCGTTTCCATTTGATTAAAGGTAATATTTAAATTTTTAATATGTTCTAATCGCATATGTATACTTTGGAGAGTTTCTTTATCCTCGGGCGACAGAATGTGTAGATAATTTTGAATAAAATCAATAATTTTTTTTGTAAATGTCATTATTTTTTTTTTTTGTGTGTTGTTATTATTGATTATTCATATGCAAAACCTGTTGATAATCATTGATGTTATACGTTCCGATGTGTCTCTCTAACTGAAGGTTGGTGGGGTTGGCTTTATCGTAATAATCATCTCCCTCATCGTTGGTAAAGTCTCGTTCAAAAAAATAATTTTTCTCTATCAGGTTTCGCTCATTGGTATTGCTTACAGCATTATAGTGATGACAAAAAATTCGTAATGTTTTATTTTCGAAATCGCTATGATAATTGCATCGAATATTGACAATACTTCTCAAGTATTTTAATTTGAAATATCTACAAATTACAGCGGGTGAGTCAATTATTCCACCAATATCCTCTTCTTTTCTAATTAACTCTCGGCGGAAATTTTCAACTACCTCATCGATCGTGGGGAAAGTAAGAGGCATATGTTCGAATAGTACCAAATCTCGTTTAAATCTAATATCATTTTGATTTTTGTTGTTGCTGCTGCTGCTCTCTCGAATCACTTCCACAAATGCGGTATTGAGTTCAAAAATTAAATTTACTTTGACAGTCAATGTTTCGTTTACAACGAGATCAAAACTAGAGTATTTAATTTCCGTTTGGTAGGGAATTTTTTTGATATCATATTCGCTTTTTACTGACGCTATTCCAACGAGGATTCCAAGTACAAATAATAATATCAAAACCATAATTATTTTTATTTTGTGTATTTATTATTAATTTTTATTATGCGATTATATACTTTCCCTGTGGGTGAATGCTTAAAGACTAGTTTTACAGAATTGTGATTAAAGTAAAAAAATGCATGAATGCATGTATAATATATAGGTATAAAGAATATAAATTTTTTTTTGACGTCTCTCTCTCTCGGGCTCTGGCTTTGGCTCTCTCTCTACTGATTATTGAGTATTAGCTGCATTTGTTTTGGGCTGATAGCTTAGTAACAACAACAACAACACTAGTAAGTAAATGCATGAATAAAGTATGTGTATATAAATATATATAGGTATAAGTATAAAAAAAGATTAAAAAAGTTTTTTTTGTCTGCTCTCTTTCTCTCGGGGCTCCGGCTCTCCACTGATTATCGTTTATTGGCTGCGTCTGTTTGTTTGTGTGTTGTAATCGACTTCTAGTGCGTGCCCCTCTCTCTCTCTCTCTCTCTCTCTCTCAAGTGATTGTCATCGTCTCAGTTTGTATATAGTTGTTGATGTCTTCGTTGAGGATAATGTTCTTCAGGGTGTTGGGGTTTTTTTCGACAAATGTTTGTTCTACCTCACCGTTTGCTAATAAACGTTCAATAATGATTGTCTCAATATATTGATTGCATTTTATATTTAGTGTTCTCTTCTCATAATTGCTTTTATACAAACAACGAATTGATATAGCCGACTCTTTATATTGGAGATTAAAGTGCCTATAGAATGGTACTGTTGCATTCAGTATTCCTCCAATATTTTTCTCCTTTTCTATTAGGTTTGCTTGAAACAATTCGATTACTTGATCAACCGTAACTTTAATATTATCCTCGGCATTGTCCTCATCGTTAGCTGTTGATGTTGGTGGTGCAGCTGCTGGTGGTGTTGGTGTTGACGATTCAGTTATCAATTCCACCCACTCACTGGGTTTTATTGTTGTGGTTGGTGGTGGTGGTGGTGGTGGTGGTGGTGGTGGTGGTGGTGGTGGTGGTGTTGATGATGGTTGTCTCATAAATTCTAATGAGAGGTTTACTTTTAACACCTCGTTGTTCGATAATGTTATATTAAATTCTACACTTTTTGTATTTGTATTGATACTATTGGTGATATTCAGAATAGAAGCAAATTCAGGATTCGGAATAGGATTACAGTTTCCCTCCCCGAAATTGCAACCGAATAGTAAAATAATTACAATGAGTATTATTCGCAACATTTTTATTTTTATTTTTTATATTTTTTTTATTTGGTTTTTATTCTCGTTTTGATTGTAGTTTCTAGCTTGCAGTTCGACTTGCTACTAATGCTTGCTTGCTTGCTTGCTTGCATTCTCACAGAGAACGCAATAGAAAAAATATTCACATATACGTACATTGTATATATATATATATATATATTTATAATATTTTTCTAACCTCGTTTGATAGCGGTGTATATTCGAATAATTTATCATGAATTATGAGACAGTATGCAGATGTTTTTGAAGGGATATTACTTTGTGTTTTAATCTCAATTCGTATATCAATGGGTCCACTTTTTACTGCTTCATTTTGATGCGTTACATCTAAGACAATAATGGGAGCCTTATTTTTATAAGTCTCTAGCGATAATAACGGTTGTGACTCACAGCCGTAGTAACTTTTTTGAAAATTGATATACATATCGTATAATAGTGCATATCTATTATAAGAAAAATTTTGATTTAATCCGTCATACGGATATACTTCAGAATTGAGATATACTTTCACATCGACTAAATCACAATGAACATACTTCTTATTGTTTTTAAATGCGATAATAACATAGCGAGGGCGTTCAGTTTCAGCAGCTAATTTAACACTCCAAATAAATGTAGTTGTCTGTGGAACTACTGGGTTATAGTATATATCCCAACTCCTGAAGGGAATCAATAATGGCGTTTGTTTGTTTATCACATTAAACATGTACAATTTATAAGCATCAGACAATTGTACATGGGGCATTTTCCAAACAATGCTCGAAATCGTCATTTTCAATTGACTCATTGTTAAAGCTACAGCAGTGCTCTTATAAACATCATCGTTATCTTTTCCTCTTAATAGAACTAGCTCGTGTTTCCCATTCAGCAGTATTTTATTGTAGTCCTCAGCAAATCCAAGTAACAGATTCAACGGCACGCAAAAATTAAAGTTTCCTCTTTCAAGTTTTAAATTGTCTGTGATGGACCATCCACAATTTTCGAGCAAGTGTTCTTGATTTCGTTTAATTGATAAATAATTTTTTAAATCGCTTGTTACACCCAAATGTCGTGTTCGATCAATTTCAATACCATTCAATTCATATCGTATTTCACTAAATAGATACGCCATGCAATTATTCAATAAAGCTATTGTGGTTTCGATTTGATCATCAACTTTTGTGATATGCCCTTGAATGTGAAGAAAACTTTCGCTCGGCAACACATACAAATCTTGATTTTGTATGGCAATCCGAATTTCGTCATTGTTCTCATACGATCGCAAATAGGGTGAATAACTATGATAATCTTTCTTTATTATTGAATTATCAATAGTCGGTTTCTCGAGCACGTTAATTATATGTGACATTTTTTTTTTTTTTTAATTTGAATCCTAAACTCAATAAAAATTTTTTATTGCACTCCGTTAATGGGATTTGTTTTTGTTGTCGTCGCCGTCGTTGTTGTTGTCGATTAGCTAATCTGGTCAGCGTTGGTGAAGCGAGTGAGGGAGAATTGAGTGATAATGCCTTTTTATAGACGTTGTTGTTGTTGTTGTATATAATCATTTTTTTTATATTGGTTTTAAATGTAATCTTATTGTAATTCTTTCACCGCGAAAATTAATCAGATTACCGTCTTGATCACAGATTTTTAAAGTTATCGAATGTATTTCTTTTGTGTTTACTGGTAGATATATAACATTTTGTGGTACCTCAGTTATTTTATATCCAGGACTAACGACAAGCGCAAACTGATGTAGTGTGTGTGTTGTTTCGTTGTTTATATATGTACCATTTATAATATTGCATTGTACACAAATGGTATTAATTTTTGTGATATCAATTGCCTTATCAGAAGTATGTAATATATTAGGGCTTAATATATTCGAAGTGAATCCCAATAAAGAGCCGATTGACTTTTCCTTATTGAAATATATTTCATCAGTTGCAGAGAAAATTTCTGATTGCAAAGTGTTATAGTTTGGAACTAGATAGAATTTGGGACTTCCGTCGCTCTCATTCTGTGTTAACTTTCTATATTTTCGTGTCAATAGATCGTTAATATCGCTGATTTCATAGGAACCTACGGGGATTTTTATCAAATGTTTACCAATATGAAATAAATTATTGTCTACGTCAACGTTTGGAATCGAATTATAAGTGTCCAGACTGATTAACGCACACTGATAGTTCTGTTCAAGTTCAATTGGAGGAAAATAATCTGCAACAAGTACTGACGTATTGCCTGTTAGTGTTAATGTTATCGACATCTTAACGGTTCGGGAGGGAATGAAATGTTTATAGGCTTTACACATACACATATATAGTATGCTGCGTGTGTGTGTGCGTGTGTGTGTGTGTGTGTGTTTACAAATCAATCCAGGAATTATGCTCTGATGAGAATCCTAACCATTTAACGAATGCTCTACCATTTCGACGTCTAATAACCTTCTCCACTAGATATGTATCGGGAAATTTAGTTTTCATCAGCTCATATTCGTAAAATCCTCCCTTAATATCATTTCCCTGATAATCTTTCAATATATACGTAATGGGATTGGTATTTTGTATCCGTTTGATTTGGAATATCTCAGTTGTCCAGTTTGGAGTATAACCTTTTTCGAACACATGTTTATATTTACTTATTCGCACATAATCGTCAACTTTGAATTTTGGTTTATGAGTGATTTTCAGATGATTGTAAACGGTTTGGAGGAGTAATTCTTCATTTAGAAAACTTACATCGTTTGGCGCCATCAGAATTGTTTTATGGTATGTGTTATTATATTTAGCAATCAATGCCTTATAGATATTAATCCATTTGTAGCTACCTTGATAGCTGAACTCTTTCCACATCATATTTTTGATGGTTCTATTAAATCGTTCAACGATGCTGGCTTTTAAAATACTATACGTTGAATAATGATTAATATGATTTAATTTCATCAGATTTTGAAATGTCTTATTGAAAAATTCTTTACCATTATCTGTTTGTAAGTTTTTCGGTTTTCTTTGTGCATCATCGAAAATGCTTTTCATACTCTTTGTGACGCTGTCTCCTGTTTTGCTTTTAATAGCAACAGCCCATGCTTGCTTCGAAAACGTGTCAATAACAGTTAAAAGATAACGATATCCCTTATTATATAACTGATAGGGTATCATTTCAACTAAATCGGCTTGCCATAAATCATCTATCCCCTTCATTATCACACGTCGTCTGATAAAATTTTTTCGTCCTTGTCTATGCAACTCTTCGGTGAGTTGTCTTTTATCCGCATTCAAGTTATTGTTGTTGTTGTTGTCACTCATTTTGTTTTATTTTATTGTCAATATATTTAACAACAATGGGGAACTGTACTTTAATTTTTTTCACCTCATCCGTAGGTAGCTGTGTAGAGAGTAATTTAAAGAGAACGTCCTCAAGTCGTTGAATATTTTCTTCTAATCGCTCTATATACTTAGTATAAATATCTTGAGAGTAGTCCTCTAGAGCTAATTTTATAAGATTCGCACTTTCACTGACCTCTGATTGAAGGTTTGTTTCCAATGTAATTATTTTGCTTTTTAAAATATTTATGCTCTGTCTCAAGCTGTTTAAATCAATATCCGTTTTCTCTTGTCGATTTAAAATATATTTTTTTAGACTTGCTCCTCCTCCTCCTCCTCCTACTCCTCCGGACGACAAGCTTTCACCAAATTTATTAATCTGATTCATTTTATTATATTTGCCTCTCTAAGCTCTTCAATAATGGATATAATTTCGTTTTTGTGATTGGTATTTCCAGCACTCTCGGATGCTAATAGTAATCGTAATCTCTCGATTAATTCATTCGGATCATCCCAATACTTGTATCCTCTATCCTCCTTGGAGTAAGATTTTGTTGTTGCTGCTGCTGCTGCTGCTGCTGTTTGTGTTGTAAGCAAACCTTTACCAATAAGTTGTGTTTTCGGTTTGAATAGATTTTTTATAATATGCTGATACTTAAAGGATTTAGACCCCTTAACTTGTGAACTATTCTGATATTTTCGTTTGTGTGCGTTTGTTCTTAAGAGAATATCTCGATAATTTTTCAAGTCCAGATTTGAATAATGCGCGGGCTTCGTGTGAAATAGCAATTGAAATAGACCAGGAGTCAATTTCCATTTTTCCTTATCAATAATAATTGTGTTATTATTATTATATTTCAATTTACTATTGGCAAAATACCATTCACCATTTTCTTTTATATTCAGACCATACAACATGTCCAATTGTTTTTGACTTTTTAAGAGCTGAATATTATGCAAAAACGGTGATTTCTTGATCGAAACTTTTCTCTTGATTGCAATTTGTTTTTCCTTTTTGATCACATTGTTGTTGTTTTGTTGCTGTTGTTGTTGTTGTTGTTGTTGTTGTTGTTGTGGCTGTTGTTTTGTCTTGTTATATCTTGGATATCTGGGTCCATTTATCAAAAAACTTTTCTCAAGCATAGAATCTCTTTTTTCGATTAATTTTAATCTTTTATTAGAGGAAGAAGAAGACTGAGGCAGAGGTAAATTTTCTGTGTGAGCACTTCGTTTTTTTTTTGTGTGTGTGTATGATCTCGGTATAAAATTTATAATGTTCGATGACGATGTCTGTGCTGTTTTTTTAAATCTATTAAATTTGGGACCATTGACCTTACGACTTTTTTCAAGCATAGAATCTCTTTGTAGCAGATTAAAAGGTAATTTGTATCTCTTGTTATTAGGCTGGACTGCTGCTAAAGATAAATTCTCAATGTTAGCATTACGTTTGAGATTTTTAAAAAGACTTAATTTTAAATCATAATCATCATCATCATCATCAACAGCAGCAGCAGCAGCAGCAGCAGGGAGAGCTGGGGGGGCAGGGGGAGCAGGAGGGAGAGGGAGAGCTGGGGGGGCAGGGGGAGCAGCAGATGTACTACTACTAACTACTGCATTGTGGTCATCATCATCGTTCCCCCGTTTTAGTGTGTGTGCAGGACTGTTTTTTTCTAATAAATTAGAGTATTTTGCTCTTTGACTATCCAAAAATGAAGTATAGTCTGATAGGATTTCGTTGGAAGTATCTATCAAGTCGGGTGGGTTGTTGTTGTTGTTGTTGTTGTTGGTTATTGGAAAACTCGTTATTTGCGGACGATTAAATTCCATATCAAACACATTAGCATCATCATCATTAGCAGCAGCAGCAGCAGCATCCTCATGCTGGATGTTTCTTCGTTGATAAGGTCTTCTTTTCCTTCTGTTTGCATTATAGGATTTAAATTTTCTCACTTTTATCTCCAAATCGTTGTTTGTGTTGTCGGTGTTATCTAGTCTTCTTCGCATAACCCTCTTTGGAGAGTATCGTCTTTTGTGTTTAAGCATTTCAACATGTTGTTGTTGTTTTTGTTGTTGTTGTTGT
Source organism: Drosophila suzukii (assembly GCF_043229965.1). Lineage (NCBI taxonomy): Eukaryota > Metazoa > Arthropoda > Insecta > Diptera > Drosophilidae > Drosophila > Drosophila suzukii. Next base: position 42,569,181 of record NC_092082.1, read on the forward strand.
TGCTGCTGCTGCTGTTGTTCTCCTTCTTGAAGACCTCGATGCTGATGATCATCATATTTTATCAGTTCACGCTTATTATTGTTGTTGTTGTTGTTGTTGTTGTTGTTGTTGTTGTTGTTGTTGTTGTATTTGTTTGCCTTCTTGTTCTTTTTTAGAAAATTTTCCGCAATCACATTCAAAGGTTTTGTAATTGGTTTAAAGGTATTTTCCAGCATATTAATTCGATCCATTTCATTCGACTTCATGCTCTTCAATTTCTGTGTCAACAACAATCTGGTTTGAATCAGATCATCCAACACTTTAGTCTTATTTTTTGATTTGACCATTGCTGCTGTGGTTGTTGTTGTTGTTGTTGTTTGTTTAAAAACCATTTATTTACTAGTAAAATATATGATATATATATGTATATATATATATATATAGCTGATCCAAAAGCTGATCCAAAGCTGATCCGAAGCTGATTCAGAGCTGATTCAAAGCTGATGCCGAGCTGATCCAGAGCTGATCGAGAGATGATGATGATTAAAGATGTATAAAACTATCGAATCCTTTTCTATATCGTCCTTTATCAATATCATTATCTTTACTTATGAGAACGAATTCATATTTTTGCTTCCAGCATTCCTCACAAATTTTTATAAATTGCTTAAAAGTCATATCGCCTATAACATGATCATTGTAAATATGTTTAATATTCATTTCATCTTGTTTAAAAATTATAATCAAATTAGCGTTGTCACGTATTAAATGTTTTGGTATTTTTGTATAAGTTTGACATAGATAGAAGGAGTCTATGTGTTTGTGGCGACCCATACAGAAATAATCTCTTATTGCTGTTTGCTTATCACAGATTACGTCATCAAATATCATTATTGAGTGTGGTCTAGCCCTTTCTGGACTGACGACTTTTTCCTTGTCTGAAAACGTGAACATGTGTATCCCCTTAATTGGTTTAATCAATTTCATTAAATATTGATACTTTGGCTGATACAACGATTTTGAATAAATGTATATATTTTGAAATTTAAGTCCATTGGGACTTTCGATCAAACTTATCATTACGTTTGTCTTTCCACAATTAGATGGCCCCACAATTAGAGCACGTATCGAATTCGGTAACAATGGGCTATGTGTAATTTTTCCACTCCTATCCCCCTCACCACAAATTTGATCGACATTTCGAACTTTAATTTGTCTGGTTTGTTTTATAAATCTCATTTTGTTGTTGTTGTTGTTGTTGTTGTTTTATTGGACAAATTTTTACAACTACTAATGAAAATACTATAAATATTTGAGTATATATTTCGTTTTTGTTTAATGTACGATTGTCATTGAAACAGAATAGTCATAAACAAAAAACAAAAAAAAGGAAATGCAATAATGCGTATAAATTATAAACATAAATTAAATTCATATCAGTATCGAATTGGTAGTGGACTCGTTAACAACTTGATTAACAAACTACCAATTGAACTTCATTTGCCAGGATATCAATTTTGTGGACCAGGCACAAAACTTGCAGAGCGTTTGAAACGTGGAGACAAAGGGATTAATCCGCTAGATGCAGCGTGTCGAGAACACGATATTGCATATTCACAATTCAAAGACCTGAAAAATCGTCATCAAGCCGATGATATTTTAGGTGATAGAGCGTGGGAACGTTTTAAAGCAAAAGATAGCGGTCTAAAAGAACGTTCTGCTGCTTGGTTTGTGACTAACGCTATGAAAACAAAAGTTAAATTCGGTCTAGGTATGTCTAAAAACAAATCTAATCGACGTCAACGTAAGAGGAAACCAGCTAGTAATAAAAAAAAACAACGTCGACGTCATCGACAAACAAGAAAAAAATCATTCGCAAGCATTGTGAGTCAAACGAAGCGAATTTTGAAACGAAGAAATCCTACGAGTATCGATGAAGCAATTCAGATATCTCAACAATCAATCCCACCTAGTTTTCATCGAAGACAACGAGGACAACGAGGACGAAGACGAGGTCTAGCGAATAATATCTCCAATATTCCGAGGGTGATACCATTACCAAAAATTGGAGGATTCCTACCGTTGATACCAATATTGACTGCACTTGGTGCAGTTGGTGGTCTTGCTAGTGGTGGATCTGCTGTTGCTAAAGCAATAAACGCTGTCAAAAATGGTAAAGAACAATTAGCCGAAGCGACACGTCATAACCGCTATATGGAATCAATTGCGATGGGAAAAGGACTTTTCTTGAAACCTTATAAGAAAGGATATGGACTATTTTATAAGCCATATTCAGCAAAAAACTAATAAATATGCTACCCAAACAAGCACTTACCGATATTGATTTAATTGATTTTGGTAAACAGCATTTTAGACACTTTCGTGGTGTTTTTATGCGTGATCGTCTCCCCAAGAAACCATGGACCAACGAATGTGGGATAATTAATTTAGATAACGAAAGCGGTAGTGGTACGCATTGGGTAGCATATTTCAAGAATAGAAATTATAAAGAATACTATGATAGTTTTGGTGATTTGCAACCGCCCATTGAAATTGTGAAATATTTAAAACCACCCATTGAATATAACTATAGAAATGAACAAAAATTCAATACATATAACTGTGGTCATTTATGTTTAAAATTTTTATTTCGAAAAAATAAAATGTAATATATTTGTATAAAGCAAAAAAGACAATTTTTTTTTATTTTTAGCTTAACTTAGTAGGGTATATCTTTGTGACCCCATGCAAGTGTGTCTATATTATTCTCTGTTATATAGCGCTTATCATCTAAATAGTTTAGGGTGACTTTTGTATACTCTTGCGTATAAATTTGATGTAATTTCGATTTAAATAAGTACATTGTTCCAACTTGCTTATTTTTTTTATACAAGCAATCTCGAAAATCGTTAATAGTTAATTTTGAGGTCACACTCGCCTTTACTCCTTTAATTTTTTTGATCTCCGTTGTTTCAGCATTATTTATATTAGAGACTTGTATTGAATACATTTTAGCTCTGAGTCCAATAAATTCTTTTATTATATCCCCCCTGCACTCATCTTTCATCATACCTAATTTTTTTTTGTTTATCAATGGTAATTTAAAAACATTATCCTTATCATATTCTGAAGTATCGAAATGCTGATCAATTTCAAAACGAATGTCATCATAAAAATCTATAGTCTTAATATCATAGATAAAAGAATCAGTATCCATATACATTAAATTTATATTTTCTTGATATTTCGGCTTCATATAGTCATAGTGAAAATTGTACATTTTAAATTTTGATAATTCTAGAACGGTGAAGCCAATGTAGACAGGCTTATCATAGACAACATGCACTTTTTTCATTTGAATTGCAAAGAAATCATCCGCCAATTGCAATATATTCTTAAAATTAAATTTTGAGATAAGTGCTCTAGCTCCCAATTTTTTACCATCACTCTCCCACCTGGACACTAATCTAATTGATTTTCTCTTGTCGACATTCTCCATTGTCTTCCCATAGACTGCATTGTTTAGCAGTTTGAAAAAATTCTTTTCAAAATCATTAACAGCCAATGTTCTGTGATGATTGTTACAATCAATATATTTTTTAAGCCAATCAGATTGTTCAAATTGTAATATTCGATGAATTTTCTTTAAAATCAGTCCATGTCGAAGACATTGCTGCAAATTTCTATAGTGAATTATATAATTATATTTGTTTGTCAAGTCTGCAATCAATTTTGATTGTTGCATATTTTCATTTTTTTTGTTCTGCGAACAAAATGGTAAATCATTGTGCTGGCTGTGTAAGTTTTCAGTGTATTCCAAATCGACCTCTAAAATATAACCAATTGGTTGATCATCTACGCACGTGTTTAAATCAAAATTTTCAAAAATTCCCTCTTCTGTTTCTTCTAGCCATTTAAAATTTTTATACGGAATAGCTTGTGACATAGCATACCCATATAAATTATTAACATCTAAGTATACAATATAATTTGATTCTTTCTCACAGTCGTAATCGTTATTTAGATATTTGTTATTTGCAATAGAATGACGTTTACTACATTGAACAAGACCACCTCTAATACCTTTCATTATAAAATTATACATATCAATATCTGTGAGTAGTTCTAATTCAATTTTAGTTGTCTTCAACATAGCATCCCACGATAGACCAGGAGTTGTATAATATTGACAAGGATCTAAATTATAGATTTTTTTACATACTGTTCTAAAATTCTCAAAAACATCACATAGCAACAGCACATCTACCTTCAAATATAATAATAAATAATCTAATAAATTTGTGCACTCGAAGGCATTCCAAACGTTTTGAGCGTGCTGATAACTCTCTTCAGAACAGTGTCTATCAGTTAATTGGTTATAAAAATTTTCGCGCAACGGTAATTGTGTATCTGACAAGCGTTCAACTGAATTTAAATAGCTATACGGAAATATGCCTTTACGTTTAACCATTTGAAATTTGTTCGGGTCCGTGAAAAATGACTTTATTGTGGTTAGATTTTCTTCTTTTAAATAACTGGCTAAGCTGTCTAAACTGGAAGGCATAAATCTAAATGAATCTAAAAATCGAAGTTCTAACGTTTCATTGGGATTTATATAAATTTTCTTTGAGATCGAAATATAAAACTCTTTGTTTAGCGGAATTATAGAAATATCACCAGGAATTTTAATTAATTCTTTTACAAATAAATGAGCATCGTATGCCGAGAGATTATGGAAAAATATTGGGAAAAATTTTGCTAATTTATAGTTTAAATTGCAATTATTATGTGCTACACCTCTATATTTGCCTGTTAAGTGACAATGGTCTAGAACTCTTTTAGATTGTTCAGTTAATATATTACCGCATATACTACAATTTTGTTCTAAGTCAATTATTTTTTGTTGCTCCATTGATAGCGGATATAAGGGTATCGTTACATTTAAGTGATTTTGATATAACACTAAACAATCATTATATATGCTCTCAACAAAATGTGTTGCACAATCTTCACCATAATATATTCGATATATATCCAAACTATTGTCAAATGAACACTTTATATAATAACTATATGCATACGGTATGTGCTTTTGAATCAAATTTATGTTATCCGAAGTTTTCAGATTCATCCCTTCTAAAATACACTCAAAATCAGCATATGCTACAAAAGGAACATCTAATTGATTTTTTAAATTTTTAAATCTTAAAGTCGCCGTTTCATTTGTAGGCATCTCAGTTATAATTCTATTACACTCCATAATATGTCGTTCCAGTTTGTCGCTATCGTAGAAATGTAGAAAACAGCCATTGCATAGATGAATCTTCCTCGTACTTTTCGTTATTTGTTTGCGAAGTAATCTAATGGAGAATCAAAGAAATAAATATAATTTTTTTATTTTTTAATTTTCTAATTTAATACTTACTTGGAAATATTTTTAATCCAAGCATAGTGATATTTGTCATCCTTCTCGAGAAGTAGTAGATATATAGTGTGTAAAACGTTGTCAGTTTTATTATTAGTTAAATAATATGGACCGATAATTGTCTTTTCATCGCTGTCTACACCCAACACAGTTATACTAATTTCAGGATTATTTTCTTCAAATATTTTTATGCTGTCGACCGGTGTGGGGAATTTTAATCCACTAAAATTTAATGATTTATTATTTATATTTATTATATCCGATCCAATGTTGTAAATGCCTTTACGTTTATATTGATTGGGTAGATTCTTATTACAAGGTAATTTCACAAAAGCCGATATTAATGCCCATTTAAAACAATATTCGTCTCTATTTTGCACGTTGATGCAGGCTTTTCTGTTTACTATTTCTCTTGGTAAACCAATGAAATTCGAGCCCTTTATTAGCTGATATTTATTTATATTAACTTCTAAATGAACTATTTCAATTAGGGACCAACCACTGTCTCGTTCTTGAAACTCGCTCATCTCACTTTTTATATAGTCATTTAAATTTTTGATTATTTCATTTAGATTTTCAGTCTGACTCATTGTTTGATTTAAGACTTGCATTTTTGTTTGAAATGACTTTAGATTGATTTCACAATGATCTTCACTCTCTTTAATCAAAACATAATTACAGAATTGTTCAAAATTAAATTTGCTTCGAGGAAGCAGTTGGCGGAAAAATACCAAGCACCGATGGAAGTGCTGATATCGATAGCGAAACCGATATCGATGTAAGAAACAGTGTTGAGCAACAACGAGTGGCAGTTGTAAACAAAGGACTAGAAGCGCCAAATATGTCACTTTCATTTGCCAAGGAAATCATCATGGATTTTGATGGATCTTCTTGTGCAAACATTTGGACCCAGCAAGTACGCAACATTGCTGAAATGTACAACCTGGATGCAGTGGGCATGAAGATGGTGATTGTGTCCAAACTGAAGGGTGTCGCTCAGCGCTGGTTGCATGCAAATGCAACGCGTATTATGGAGCCGGCAGAGAATCTTTTGGAACAGCTGATATTAGCATTCGGCGATAAGCTTTCAAAAGCAGAGGCACGACGCAAATTTGAAGATTTAAAGTGGCATCATTCCGAAAAGTTCGCGGTGTATTTTTAGGCAAAGACAATGCTAGCCAGCAGCATCAACATCGAACCGGACGAATTGGTTGATCAGATAGTCGAGGGAATACCAGCACAGAATTTGCGTGATCAAGCCCGGATCCAATGCTTCACAGATCCGATGCAAATTCTCCGTGCGTTTGCTGGTATCCGTTTGGACAAGCCAAAGGAGTTGGTGTCGAAGGAGCTGAACAGGAATAGGAGCGACAACGGAGGATTCCGCTGCGGTAATTGCAACGCCAGAGGACACATCGCTAAGAATTGTCGAAAGCCAGCAAGGGTGCCAGGATCCTGCTATGCTTGTGGCAAGTTCGGCCACTTCGTAGCCCAATGCGAGGAAAGGAAGGGAAATGCTGAAAATAAATATGTAAGGTGTATTAAAATTTATTTTGACAATCAAATTATATCTCCTATGGTTACAGCATGCATCTTAGACTCTGGCAGTCCAATTTCATTGATTAAATTATCTTTGTTGCCCAGGGAGGCCAAACTACATGAAGTTAAAGAACATTATTTTGGTATAAATAGAAGCCCATTACAAATCTATGGAAAAATTTTATGTTTTGTATTAAAAGAAAAAATAAAATGTTACTTCAATTTAACAGTTGTTGCCAATGAGTCTATGATGTATGATGTGGTTTTGGGTAGAAATTTCATGGATGCTTGCGATTTAAATTTAGATTTAAGAACTTTAAAGATGATAACTGTAGAAGATATATCAAAACATAACCCGACGAGTGCTACTAGTGATCTGTCGTTGCGCATTGCTGAAGTAAATCATTATATTGAGTGTTTAGATGACTATATAACCGAGAATGTTTTGGAATTGGCGACTGAAGCTGTAAAAGCGGAACATGCAGTCGTGAAAGATCATAATAAAAGAATAGGTCACAGGGCGATGATACAAAACAATGAAACAACGAGTCAAACAGTTACGAGACGAAACAATGAAACAATGAGTCAAACAGTTACGGGACGAAACAGTAAAACAATGAGTCAAACAGTTACGGGACGAAATAGTGAAAATGACGGTCAAACAGTTACGAGACGAAATAGTGGAAATATCGGTCAGACAGTTATGAGACTTAACAATGAAAAAACGGAATGTACAAATGTAAACAGGCAACTGGAAATTGACAATTTTGAAACCGAAATACTTAATATCGACTGTACAAACAACGAAACGATTGAATTTAACTGGGACAAAAGCATTACTTATCAAATACAATGTCGTTTCTTGAAAATAATTGAAAACAGTTATGTAAAAGCAACTAGACCTGAAAAGCCAATGATTAGAGCAGAAATGAAGCTATGCCTAGATAATGCAAAACCTTTCAGTTGTAGTCCTCGACGATTATCATATACAGAAAAGGATAAGCTTCAAAAATTACTAGACGAATATTTGAAAAGCGATATAATAAGACCAAGCGAATCAGAATTTGCATCTCCGATAGTATTAGTCAAGAAGAAAACAGGTGAAATTAGATTATGCATTGATTATAGGAAACTTAACAAAGCACTGCTAAAAGACAACTACCCACTGCCACACTTCGATGATTTATTAGATAAATTAGTGGACAAAAAAGTATTCTCGAAGTTAGATCTTAAAAATGGATATTTTCATGTTTTTGTAAATGAAGAATCTGTCAAATATACTTCATTCGTGACTCCACTAGGACAATTTGAATTTTTAAGAATGCCAATGGGTATCAAAAACGCACCGGCTGTTTTTCAACGCTTTGTTAATAAAATTTTTGATGACATGATTAGAAACAACAAAGTAGTAGTGTACATGGATGATATAATGGTCGCCAGCAAAGATATTAATGAGCATTTGGAAACATTAGAAGAAATATTTAAAAGGCTTACACAGAACAGATTAGAACTTAGAATGGATAAATGTGAGTTTTTAAAATCAAATATAAAGTATTTAGGATTTTTGATTTCCGAGAATGGCATCAGGGCAGACGATAAGGGCATTGAAGCCGTAAAAAATTTTCCAGTTCCCTCCAAGGTACAGGCAGTACAAAGTTTTTTGGGACTTTCTTCATATTTTCGAAGGTTTATAAAGGATTTCTCTACAATAGCAAAACCTTTGTACGACCTGTTAAGGAAAGACAAACCATTTCAATTTGGTGAAGTAGAGATGAATTGTTTTCTCAGTCTAAAGGAAAAACTTATTGAGTCACCAGTACTAGCGTTATATAATTACAAAGACGATACAGAATTACATTGTGACGCCAGCGCTCTGGGATTTGGTGCAGTACTGTTACAAAAGAAAGATGATGGCAAGTTACACCCTGTATTCTATTTCTCTAAGCGTACTACAGCAGATGAGGCTAAATTACATAGTTTTGAACTCGAGACTTTAGCGGTTATTTATGCTCTTCGTAGATTTAGGATATATTTGCAAGGAAAGCATGTGAGACTAGTAACCGACTGTATTGCACTTAAGTTAACACTTAATAAGGCAGAACTTAATCCGAAGATATCGAGATGGGCCTTGGAGATGGAAAACTATGATCTTGAGATATGTCACAGGGCTGGAAACAAAATGCAACATGTGGATGCTCTCAGCAGGTATAATAATATTCTAATAGTAGAAACCAACAGTTTTGAAGAAAATTTAGTCATTTGTCAAGGAAAAGATTTAAGAATTAAGAAGCTTAAAACCGTTTTAGAGAAAGCAGAACTTAAATTATTTGAAATGAGAAATGGTGTAGTGTACAGAAAAGCAAATGGCAATAGAATACTGTTTTACGTGCCAGAAGAATTGGAAAATCAGGTACTATATAAATACCATAACGAAATAGGACATGTAGGAAGAGATAAAATGATGGACATAATTTCAAAAACGTATTGGTTTCCAAGCTTGAAAGAAAAGTGTGTTGCGCATATAGAAAATTGTTTAAAATGTGTAGCGTTTTCACCAAAATCAGGTAAAGGAGAAGGTTTTTTGAACAGTATTCCCAAGGGAAGCAAACCATTCGAGTTAATACATATTGACCATTATGGTCCAGTAGACTCATCGAGAGCAAAAAAGCATATTTTTGTGGTAGTCGACGGATTTACGAAATTTGTAAGACTCTATTCAACTAAATCAACAAGTACTAGGGAGGTAATAACGGCATTAAAAGATTACTTTAGGGCATACAGTCGTCCAAAATGTATAGTTTCAGACCGCGGTAGTTGTTTTACGTCTAAGGACTTCGAAGAATTCATGGAAGAGTATAATGTGAAGCATATCAAGATAGCCACAGGCTCACCACAGGCAAATGGTCAAGTCGAAAGGATTAACAGGAGCCTTGGACCAATGATAGCAAAATTAGTTGATCAAAGTAAAGGTGTATACTGGGACAATGTTATAGATAAAATAGAACATGCTCTTAATAATACGTTGCACAGAAGTATAAGACAACTTCCGAGTAAAATGCTGTTTGGAGTAGAACAAAAAGGAAAGATTGTTGATGAACTTAAGGAAAAGCTAGAGGACATAAATGAAAATACAAAATTAGATAGCTTAGCACAAATAAGAAAAAAAGCTGCGACCCACCAAAAACAAGTTCAAGATTATAACGAAAAATTATATAATAAAAGACGTGTAAAGGCTAAAGGGTATAAAAAAGGAGACTATGTAATGGTGAAGAATTTTGACTCGACTGTTGGGACTGCTAGGAAACTGATTCCCAAACATAAGGGACCATATGTGATTGCAAAAGCGATGCGCAATGACAGGTTTTTATTAAAAGACGTCGAAGGGTTTCAATTAGCACGAAGTCCTTATCTAGGTGTTTGGAGTGCCCAAAATTTAAGACATTGGATAAAGAATAAAATTAAAGTAAAAAACAAAAATAAAAATGTAAAGTATAACAAGAAAATGAAACTTATGTAACCATAACCATAACCATTGATATAATAAGCATAACTTTTAAATCAATATATCTTGATCAGGTGATCAACCAGTCAGGATGGCCGAATTGTGGTAGGATAAGTGTCTTGTATATATTTAAGTATAACTCTTTGTTTGTAAATGTATATCAACAAGTATTTGAATGTAACGGCTAGCTGTCTAATAGTCGTTAGCATCTAAAGTATCTCCTGTTGTAAAGTGGCCAACCTGGCAACTCTAAAATGTTAAGTATCGATATTGATCGCAGCCAACTTCACGTAATCGTATGTAAAACCGACGCTATGTAAAACCAGCCTATTGCGAACAAGAAGTGAAGGAGAACAGTTCAGTTTAATAAAGTGTTTAATAAGTATAGCAGTTTATACTACTATAGATGTGATTATGTTGTTATCTGCATTAAAAAATATAAAACTCAAAAGGTAGTAAAAAATATGACCGTTTTTATGTCATTGATTTTAATTTTGCGAAGGCTTACAGAAATGGGCCTCCTTTCCATCTTTAAAAGCCCATAGCTTGGTCAAGTGAACTCGGAATTGCATGTGGCATACATTTATGGGCTTGTGGAATGATTATGTTGTTATCTGCACTAAAATATATAACTTTAAAGGTAGTAAAAAATATTAACGTTTTTTGTTATTGATTTTAATTTTGCGAAGGTTTACATAAATTGGCCTCCTTTCCATCTTTAAAAGCCAATAACTTGGTCAAGTGAACTCGGAATTGGATATGGCATACCTTAATGGGCTGGTGGAATGATTATGTTGTTATCTGCATTAAAATATATAACTTAAAAGGTAGTAAAAAATATGACCGCTTTTATGTCATTGATTTTAATTTAGCGAAGGTTTACTGAAGTGGGCCTTCTTTCCATCTTTAAAAGCCCATAACTTGATCAAATGAACTCAGACTTCGATATGGCACATCTTTATGGGCTCGTGGAATGATTATGTTCTTATCTGCTTTAATATATACAACTTTAAAGGTAGTACAAAATATGACCGTTTTTATGTCATTGATTTTAATTTTGCGAAGGTTTATAGAAATGGGCCGCCTTTCCATCTTTAAAAGCCCATAACTTGGTCAAGTGAACTCGGAATTGCATGTGGCATACCTTTATGGGCTTGTGGAATGATTATGTTGTTATCTGCATTAAAATATTTAACTCAAAAGGTAGTAAAAAATATGACCGTTTTTATGTCATTGATTTTAATTTTGCGAAGGCTTACAGAAATGGGCCTCCTTTCCATCTTTAAAAGCCCATAACTTGGTCAAATGAACTCGGAATTCGATATGGCTACCTTTATGGGCTTGTGGAATGATTATGTTGGTATCTGCATTAATAAATAAACCTTTAAAGGTTGTAAAAAATATAACCGTTTTTATGTGATTGATTTTAATTTTGCGAAGGTTTACTGAAATGGGCCTTCTTTCCATCTTTAAAAGGCCATAACTTGGTCAAATTAACTCGGACTTCGATATGGCACCTCTTTATGGGCTTGTGGAATGATTATGTTGTTATCTGCATTAATATATATATCTTTAAAGGTAGTAAAAAAACTGACCGTTCTTATGTCATTGATTTTAATTTTGCGAAGGTTTACTGAAATGGGCCTCCTTTCCATCTTTAAAACCCCATAACTTGGTCATATGAACTCGGTTTTCGATATGGCATACCTTAATAGGCTTGTGGAATGATTATGTTGTTATCTGCACTAAAATATATTACCTTAAAAGAAGTAAAAAATATGACCGTTTTTATGCCATTGATTTTAATTTTGCGAAGGTTTACTGAAATGGGCCTTCTTTCCATCATTAAAAGCCCATAGCTTGATCAAATGAACTCGGACTTCGATATGGCACCTCTTTATGGGCTTGTGGAATGATTATGTTGTTATCTGCATTAATATATATATCTTTAAAGGTAGTAAAAAAAATGACCGTTCTTATGTCATTGATTTTAATTTTGCGAAGGTTTACTGAAATGGGCCTCCTTTCCATCTTTAAAACCCCATAACTTGGTCATATGAACTCGGTTTTCGATATGGCATACATTTTTGGGCTTGTGGAATGATTATGTTGTTATCTGCATTAAAATATATAACTCAAAAGGTAGTAAAAAATATGACCGTTTTTATGTCATTGATTTTTATTTTGCGAAGGTTTACAGAAATGGGAATCCTTTCCATCTTTAAAAGGCCATAACTTGGTCAAATTAACAAGGAGTTCGATATGGCATACCTTAATGAGCTTGTGGAATGATTATGTTGTTATCTGCATTAAAATATATATCTTAAAAGGTAGTACAAAGTATGACCGTTTTTATGTCATTGATTTTTATTTTGCGAAGGTTTACAGAAATGGGAATCCTTTCCATCTTTAAAAGCCCATAACTTGATCAAATGAACTCGGACTTTGATATGGCACATCTTTATGGGCTTGTGGAATGATTATGTTGTTATCTCCATTAATAAATATAAAACTTTAAAGGTTGTACAAAATATCCGCCTTTCCATCTTTAAAAGCCCAAACCTTGGTCAAGTGAACTCGGAATTGCATTTGGCATACCTTTATGGGCTTCTGGAATGATTATGTTGTTATCTGCATTAAAATATATAACTCAAAAGGTAGTAAAAAATATGACCGTTTTTATGTCATTGATTTTAATTTTGCGAAGGCTTACAGAAATGGGCCTCCTTTCTATATTGAAAAGCCCATAACTTGGTCAAATGAACTCGGATTTCGATATGGCATAGCTTTATGCGCTTGTGGAATGATTATGTTGTTATCTGCATTAAAATGTATAACTTAGGAGGTAGTACAAAATATGACCGTTTTTATGTCATTGATTTTTATTTTGCGAAGGTTTACAGAAATGGGCCTTCTTTCCATCTTTAAAAGCCCATAACTTGGTCAAATGAACTCGGTTTTCGATATGGCATACATTTTTTGGCCTTGTGGAATGATTATGTTGTTATCGAAGGTTTACTGAAATGGGCCTTCTTTGCATCTTTAAAAGCCCATAACTTGATCAAATGAACTCGGAATTCGATGTGGCATACCTTTATGGGCTTGTGGAATGATTATGTTGTTATCTGCATTAAAATATATAACTCAAAAGGTAGTAAAAAATATAAACGTTTTCATGTCATTGATTTTAATTTTGCGAAGGTTTACTGAAATGGGCCTTCTTTGCATCTTTAAAAGCCCATAACTTGATCAAATGAACTCGGACTTCGATATGGCACCTCTTTATGGGCTTGTGGAATGATTATGTTGTTATCTGCATTAAAATATATAACTTTAAAGGTAGTAAAAAAAATGACCGTTCTTATGTCATTGATTTTAATTTTGCGAAGGTTTACTGAAATGGGCCTTCTTTGCATCTTTAAAAGCCCATAACTTGATCAAATGAACTCGGACTTCGATATGGCACCTCTTTATGGGCTTGTGGAATGATTATATTGTTATCTGCATTAATAAATATATAACTTTAAAGGTAGTACAAAATATAACCGTTTTTATGTCATTGATTTTAATTTTGCAAAGGTTTACAGAAATGGGCCTCCTTTTCATCTTCAAAAGCCCATAACTTGGTCAAATGAACTCGGACTTCGATATGGCATACCTTTATGGGCTTGTGGAATGATTATGTTGTTACCTGCATTAAAATATATAACTTTAAAGGTAGTAAAAAATATGACAGTTTTTATGTCACTGATTTTAGAAGGTTTACTGAAATGGGCCTTTTTTCTATCTTTAAATGGCCATAACTTGGTCAAATTAACAAGGAGTTCGATATGGCATACCTTAATGGGCTTGTGGAATGATTATGTACAAGGGTGGTCAAAAGTATTTTCACAAAAAAAAAGTTAAATATATTCCAAATTTGAACTTACATCTTGTTAACTTTGGCATCAATGGAAAGGTAATTTAAATGCCGTTTGAATGATACAATACATTTCTTAACACATTCAGTACTTATTGAAAAGGACGAATTTGTGTGAAAATGTCCCTTTTGAACTTTTTTCCTCGACTTGAAAACTTAAATTTTTTGATGCAAAAAGTTTCTTCAAACAAAAATAATAGTAACTGCAAAAAGAATTTTTCAAAAATCATTTTGCTTATATTTTTTATGATTTTTTGAAAATGCTTAGAAACATGCATTTTAGGCATATTTTTCTCTTTTTCATACAAATTTTTTCCGACAGTGTCACCTTTAAAAAACCATACAAAATATAAGCAAAATGATTTTTGAAAAATTCTTTTTGCAGTTACTATTATTTTTGTTTGAAGAAACTTTTTGCATCAAAAAATTTATGTTTTCAAGTCGAGGAAAAAAGTTCAAAAAGGACATTTTCACACAAATTCGTCCTTTTCAATAAGTACTGAATGTGTTAAGAAATGTATTGTATCATTCAAACGGCATTTAAATTACCTTTCCATTGATGCCAAAGTTAACAAGATGTAAGTTCAAATTATGAATATATTTAACTTTTTTTTTGTGAAAATACTTTTGACCACCCTTGTATTTATCTGCGTTCAAATATATATCTTAAAAGGTAGTACAAAATATGACCGTTTTTATGTCATTGATTTTAATTTTGCGAAGGTTTACTGAAATGGGCCTTCATTCCATCTTGAATAGCCCATAACTTAGTCAAATGAACTCGGCTTTCGATATGGCATACCTTTATGGGCTTGTGGAATGATTATGTTGTTATCTGCATTAAAATGTATAACTTAGGAGGTAGTACAAAATATGACCGTTTTTATGTCATTGATTTCAATTTTGCGAAGGTTTACTGAAATAGGCCTTCATTCCATCTTTAATAGCCCATAACTTAGTCAAATGAACTCGGATTTCGATATGGCATACATTTTTGGGCTTGTGGAATGATTATGTTGTTATCTGCATTAAAATATATAACTTAAAAGGTGGTACAAAATGTGACCGTTTTTATGTCATTGATCTTAATTTTGCGAAGGCTTACAGAAATGGGCCTTCATTCCATCTTTAAAAGCCCATAACTTGGTGAATAGAGCTCGGATTTCGATATGGCATACCTTTATGGGCTTGTGGAATGATTATGTTGTTATCTGCATTAAAATATATAACTTAAAAGGTAGTACAAAATATGACCGTTTTTATGTCATTGATTTTTATTTTGCGAAGGTTTACAGAAATGGGAATCCTTTCCATCTTTAAAAGCCCATAACTTGATCAAATGAACTCGGACTTCGATATGGCACCTCTTTATGGGCTTGTGGAATGATTATGTTGTTATCTGCATTAATATATATAACTTTAAAGGTAGTAAAAAAAATGACCGTTCTTATGTCATTGATTTTAATTTTGCGAAGGTTTACTGAAATGGGCCTTCTTTGCATCTTTAAAAGCCCATAACTTGATCAAATGAACTCGGAATTCGATGTGGCATACCTTTATGGGCTTGTGGAATGATTATGTTGTTATCTGCATTAAAATATATAACTCAAAAGGTAGTAAAAAATATGACCGTTTTTATGTCATTGATTTTAATTTTGCGAAGGCTTACAGAAATGGGCCTCCTTTCCATCTTTAAAAGCCCATAACTTGGTCAAATGAACTCGGAATTCGATATGGCATACCTTTATGGGCTTGTGGAATGATTATATTGTTATCTGCATTAATAAATATATAACTTTAAAGGAAAAACAAAATATTACCGTTTTTATGTAATTGATTTTAATTTTGCGAAGGTTTATAGAAATGGGCCTCCTTTCCATCTTTAAAAGCCCATAGCTTGGTCAAGTGAACTCGGAATTGGATTTGGCATACCTTTATGGGCTTTTGGAATGATTATGTTGTTATCTGCATTAAAATATATTACTCAAAAGGTAGTAAAAAATATGACCGTTTTTATGTCATTGATTTTAATTTTGCGAAGGCTTACAGAAATGGGCCTCCTTTCCATCTTTAAAAGCCCATAACTTGGTCAAATGAACTCGGAATTCGATATGGCATACCTTTATGGGCTTGTGGAATGATTATGTTGTTATCTGCATTAATAAATAAACCTTTAAAGGTTGTAAAAAATATGACTGTTTTTTTGTCATTGATTTTAATTTTCCGAAGATTTACTGAAATGGGCCTTCTTTCCATCTTTAAAAGCCCATAACTTGGTCAATGAACTCGGTTTTCGATATGGCATACCTTTATGGGCTTGTGGAATGATTATGTTGTTATCTACATTAAAATATATAACTTAAAAGGTAGTTAAAAATATGACAGTTTTTATGTCATTGATTTTAATTTGGCGAAGGTTTACTGAAATGGGCCGTTTTTCCATCTTTAAAAGGCCATAACTTGGTCAAATTAACTAGGAGTTCGATATGGCATACCTTAATGGCCTTGTGAATTGATTATGTTGTTATCTGCATTAAAATATATAACTTAAAAGGTAGTTAAAAATATGACAGTTTTTATGTCATTGATTTTAATTTGGCGAAGGTTTACTGAAATGGGCCGTTTTTCCATCTTTAAAAGGCCATAACTTGGTCAAATTAACTAGGAGTTCGATATGGCATACCTTAATGGCCTTGTGGAATGATTATGTTGTTATCTGCATTAAAATATATAACTTAAAAGGTAGTACAAAATATGACCGTTTTTATGTCATTAACTTTCATTTTGCGAAGGTTTACAGAAGTGGGCCTTCATTGCGTCTTTAAAAGCCCATAACTTGGTGAAATGAGCTCGGATTTCGATATGGCATACCTTTATGGGCTTGTGGAATGATTATGTTGTTATCTGCATTAAAATATATATCTAAAAAGGTAGTACAAAATATGACCGTTTTTATGTCATTAACTTTCATTTTGCGAAGGTTTACAGAAGTGGGCCTTCATTGCGTCTTTAAAAGCCCATAACTTGGTCAAATGAACTCGGATTTCGATATGGCATACCTTTATGGGCTTGTGGAATGATTATGTTGTTATCTGCATTAAAATGTATAACTTAGGAGGTAGTACAAAATATGACCGTTTTTATGTCATTGATTTTTGTTTTGCGAAGGTTTACAGAAATGGGAATCCTTTCCATCTTTAAAAGCCCATAACTTGATCAAATGAACTCGGACTTCGATATGGCACATCTTTATGGGCTTGTGGAATGAATTTGTTGTTATCTGCATTAATAAATATAAAACTTTAAAGGTAGTACAAAATATTACCGTTTTTATGTCATTGATTTTAATTTTGCAAAGGTTTATAGAAATAGGTCTCCTTTTCATCTTTAAAAGCCCATAACTTGGTCAAGTGAACTCGGAATTGGATGTGGCATAACTTTATGGGCTTGTGGAATGATTATGTTGTTATCTGCATTTAAATATATTATTCAAAAGGTAGTAAAAAATATGAACGTTTTTATGTCATTGATTTTAATTTTGCGAAGGTTTACAGAAATGGGCCTCCTTTTCATCTTCAAAAGCCCATAACTTGGTCAAATGAACTCGGAATTCGATATGGCATACCTTTATGGGCTTGTGGAATGATTATGTTGTTACCTGCATTAAAATATATAACTTTAAGGGTAGTAAAAAATATGACAGTTTTTATGTCACTGATTTTAGAAGGTTTACTGAAATGGGCCTTTTTTCTATCTTTAAAAGGCCATAACTTGGTCAAATTAACAAGGAGTTCGATATGGCATACCTTAATGGGCTTGTGGAATGATTATGTTGTTATCTGCTTTCAAATATATATCTTAAAAGGTAGTACAAAATATGACCGTTTTTATGTCATTGATTTTAATTTTGCGAAGGTTTACTGAAATGGGCCTTCATTCCATCTTTAATAGCCCATAACTTAGTCAAATGAACTCGGCTTTCGATATGGCATATCTTTATGGGCTTGTGGAATGATTATGTTGTTATCTGCTTTAAAATATATAACTCAAAAGGTAGTAAAAAGTATGAACGTTTTCATATCATTGATTTTAATTTTGCGAAGGCTTACAGAAATGGGCCTCCTTTCCATCTTTAAAAGCCCATAGCTTGGTCAAGTGAACTCGGAATTGGATTTGGCATACCTTTATGGGCTTTTGGAATGATTATGTTGTTATCTGCATTAAAATATATTACTCAAAAGGTAGTAAAAAATATGACCGTTTTTATGTCATTGATTTTAATTTTGCGAAGGCTTACAGAAATGGGCCTCCTTTCCATCTTTAAAAGCCCATAACTTGGTCAAATGAACTCGGAATTCGATATGGCATACCTTTATGGGCTTGTGGAATGATTATGTTGTTACCTGCATTAAAATATATAACTTTAAGGGTAGTAAAAAATATGACAGTTTTTATGTCACTGATTTTAGAAGGTTTACTGAAATGGGCCTTTTTTCTATCTTTAAAAGGCCATAACTTGGTCAAATTAACAAGGAGTTCGATATGGCATACCTTAATGGGCTTGTGGAATGATTATGTTGTTATCTGCGTTCAAATATATATCTTAAAAGGTAGTACAAAATATGACCGTTTTTATGTCATTGATTTTAATTTTGCGAAGGTTTACTGAAATGGGCCTTCATTCCATCTTTAATAGCCCATAACTTAGTCAAATGAACTCGGCTTTCGATATGGCATATCTTTATGGGCTTGTGGAATGATTATGTTGTTATCTGCTTTAAAATATATAACTCAAAAGGTAGTAAAAAGTATGAACGTTTTCATATCATTGATTTTAATTTTGCGAAGGCTTACAGAAATGGGCCTCCTTTCCATCTTTAAAAGCCCATAACTTGGTCAAATGAACTCGGAATTCGATATGGCATACCTTTATGGGCTTGTGGAATGATTATGTTGTTACGTGCATTAAAATATATATCTTTAAAGGTAGTTAAGAATATGACAGTTTTTATGTCATTGATTTTAATTTGGCGAAGGTTTACTGAAATGGGCCGTTTTTCCATCTTTAAAAGGCCATAACTTGGTCAAATTAACTAGGAGTTCGATATGGCATACCTTAATGGCCTTGTGGAATGATTATGTTGTTATCTGCATTAAAATATATAACTTAAAAGGTAGTACAAAATATGACCGTTTTTATGTCATTAACTTTCATTTTGCGAAGGTTTACAGAAGTGGGCCTTCATTGCGTCTTTAAAAGCCCATAACTTGGTGAAATGAGCTCGGATTTCGATATGGCATACCTTTATGGGCTTGTGGAATGATTATGTTGTTATCTGCATTAAAATATATATCTAAAAAGGTAGTACAAAATATGACCGTTTTTATGTCATTGATTTTTATTTTGCGAAGGTTTACAGAAATGGGAATCCTTACCATCTTTAAAAGCCCATAACTTGATCAAATGAACTCGGACTTCGATATGGCACATCTTTATGGGCTTATGGAATGAATTTGTTGTTATCTGCATTAATAAATATAAAACTTTAAAGGTAGTACAAAATATTACCGTTTTTATGTCATTGATTTTAATTTTGCAAAGGTTTATAGAAATAGGCCTCCTTTTCATCTTTAAAAGCCCATAACTTGGTCAAGTGAACTCGGAATTGGATGTGGCATAACTTTATGGGCTTTTGGAATGATTATGTTGTTATCTGCATTTAAATATATTATTCAAAAGGTAGTAAAAAATATGAACGTTTTTATGTCATTGATTTTAATTTTGCGAAGGTTTACAGAAATGGGCCTCCTTTTCATCTTCAAAAGCCCATAACTTGGTCAAATGAACTCGGAATTCGATATGGCATACCTTTATGGGCTTGTGGAATGATTATGTTGTTACCTGCATTAAAATATATAACTTTAAAGGTAGTAAAAAATATGACAGTTTTTATGTCACTGATTTTAGAAGGTTTACTGAAATGGGCCTTTTTTCTATCTTTAAAAGGCCATAACTTGGTCAAATTAACAAGGAGTTCGATATGGCATACCTTAATGGGCTTGTGGAATGATTATGTTGTTATCTGCGTTCAAATATATATCTTAAAAGGTAGTACAAAATATGACCGTTTTTATGTCATTGATTTTAATTTTGCGAAGGTTTACTGAAATGGGCCTTCATTCCATCTTTAATAGCCCATAACTTAGTCAAATGAACTCGGCTTTCGATATGGCATACCTTTATGGGCTTGTGGAATGATTATGTTGTTATCTGCATTAAAATATATAACTTAAAAGGTAGTACAAAATATGACCGTTTTTATGTCATTGATTTTAATTTTGCGAAGGTTTACTGAAATAGGCCTTCATTCCATCTTTAATAGCCCATAACTTAGTCAAATGAACTCGGTTTTCGATATGGCATACATTTTTGGGCTGGTGGAATGATTATGTTGTTATCTGCATTAAAATATATAACTTAAAAGGTGGTACAAAATGTGACCGTTTTTATGTCATTGATCTTAATTTTGCGAAGGTTTACAGAAATGGGCCTTCATTCCATCTTTAAAAGCCCATAACTTGGTCAAATGAACTCGGATTTCGATATGGCATACCTTTATGGGCTTGTGGAATGATTATGTTGTTATCTGCATTAATATATATAACTTTAAAGGTAGTAAAAAAATGACCGTTTTTATGTCATTGATTTTAATTTTGCGAAAGTTTACATAAGTGGCCATTCATTCCATCTTTAAAAGCCCATAACTTGGTGAATGGAGCTCGGATTTCGATATGGCATACCTTTATGGGCTTGTGAAATGATTATGTTGTTATCTGCATTAAAATATATATCTTAAAAGGTAGTACAAAATATGACCGTTCTTATGTCATTGATTTTTATTTTGCGAAGGCTTACAGAAATGGGAATCCTTTCCATCTTTAAAAGCCCATAACTTGATCAAATGAACCCGGACTTCGATATGGCACCTCTTTATGGGCTTGTGGAATGATTATGTTGTTATCTTCATTAATATATATAACTTTAAAGGTAGTAAAAAAAATTACCGTTCTTATGTCATTGATTTTAATTTTGCGAAGGTTTACTGAAATGGGCCTTCTTTGCATCTTTAGAAGCCCATAACTTGATCAAATGAACTCGGAATTCGATGTGGCATGCCTTTATGGGCTTGTGGAATGATTATGTTGTTATCTGCATTAAAATATATAACTCAAAAGGTAGTAAAAAATATGAACGTTTTTATGTCATTGATATTAATTTTGCGAAGATTTACAGAAATGGGCCTCCTTTTCATCTTCAAAAGCCCATAACTTAGTCAAATGAACTCGGTTTTCGACATGGCATACCTTTATGGGCTTGTGGAATGATTATATTGTTATCTGCATTAATAAATATATAACTTTAAAGGAAGAACAAAATATTACCGTTTTTATGTCATTGATTTTAATTTTGCGAAGGTTTATAGAAATGGGCCTCCTTTCCATCTTTAAAAGCCCATAACTTGGTCAAGTGAACTCGGAATTGGATGTGGCATACCTTTATGGGCTTTTGGAATGATTATGTTGTTATCTGCATTAAAATATATTACTCAAAAGGTAGTAAAAATATGACCGTTTTTATGTCATTGATTTTAATTTTGCGAAGGCTTACAGAAATGGGCCTCCTTTCCATCTTTAAAAGCCCATAACTTGGTCAAATGAACTCGGAATTCGATATGGCATACCTTTATGGGCTTGTGGAATGATTATGTTGTTATCTGCATTAATAAATAAACCTTTAAAGGTTGTAAAAAATATGACTCTTTTTTTGTCATTGATTTTAATTTTCCGAAGGTTCTTTCCATCTTTAAAAGCCCATAACTTGGTCAATGAACTCGGTTTTCGATATGGCATACCTTTATGGGCTTGTGGAATGATTATGTTGTTATCTGCATTAAAATATTTAACTTAAAAGGTAGTACAAAATATGACCGTTTTTATGTCATTAACTTTCATTTTGCGAAGGTTTACAGAAGTGGGCCTTCATTGCGTCTTTAAAAGCCCATAACTTGGTGAAATGAGCTCGGATTTCGATATGGCATACCTTTATGGGCTTGTGGAATGATTATGTTGTTATCTGCATTAAAATATATATCTTAAAAGGTAGTACAAAATATGACCGTTTTTATGTCATTGATTTTTATTTTGCGAAGGTTTACAGAAATGGGAATCCTTTCCATCTTTAAAAGCCCATAACTTGATCAAATGAACTCGGACTTCGATATGGCACATCTTTATGGGCTTGTGGAATGAATTTGTTGTTATCTGCATTAATAAATATAAAACTTCAAAGGTAGTACAAAATATTACCGTTTTTATGTCATTGATTTTAATTTTGCGAAGGTTTATAAAAATGGGCCTCCTTTCCATCTTTAAAAGCCCATAACTTGGTCAAGTGAACTCGGAATTGCATGTGGCATACCTTTATGGGCTTGTGGAATTATTATGTTGTTATCTGCTTTAAAATATATAACTCAAAAGGTAGTAACAAGTATGAACGTTTTTATATCATTGATTTTAATTTTGCGAAGGCTTACAGAAATGGGCCTCCTTTCCATCTTTAAAAGCCCATAACTTGGTCAAATGAACTCGGACTTCGATATGGCACCTCTTTATGGGCTTGTGGAATGATTATGTTGTTACCTGCATTAAAATATATATCTTTAAAGGTAGTTAAAAATATGACAGTTTTTATGTCATTAATTTTAATTTGGCGAAGGTTTACTGAAATGGGCCGTTTTTCCATCTTTAAAGGGCCATAACTTGGTCAAATTAACTAGGAGTTAGATATGGCATACCTTAATGGCCTTGTGGAATGATTATGTTGTTATCTGCATTAAAATATATAACTCAAAAGGTAGTAACAAGTATGAACGTATTTATATCATTGATTTTAATTTTGCGAAGGTTTACAGAAATGGGCCTTCATTCCATCTTTAAAAGCCCATAACTTGGTCAAATGAACTCGGATTTCGATATGGCATACCTTTATGGGCTTGTGGAATGATTATGTTGTTATCTGAATAAAAATATATAACTTAAGAGGTAGTGAAAAATATGACCGTTTTTATGTCATTGATTTTTATTTTGCGAAGGTTTACAGAAATGGGAATCCTTTCCATCTTTAAAAGCCCATAGCTTGGTCAAATGAACTCGGAATTCGATATGGCATAACTTTATGGGCTTGTGGAATGATTATGTTGTTATCTGCATTAAAATATATAACTCAAAAGGTAGTAAAAAATATGAACGTTTTTATGTCATTGATTTTAATTTTGCGAAGGCTTACTGAAATGGGCCTCCTTTTCATCTTCAAAAGCCCATAACTTGGTCAAATGAACTCGGAATTCGATATGGCATACCTTTATGGGCTTGTGGAATGACTATGTTGTTATCTGCATTAAAATATATAGCTCAAAAGGTAGTAAAAGATATGAACGTTTTTATGTCATTGATTTTAAGTTTGCGAAGGTTTACTGAAATGGGCCTTCTTTGCATCTTTAAAAGCCCATAACTTGATCAAATAAACTCGGACTTCGATATGGCACCTCTTTATGGGCTTGTGGAATGATTATATTGTTATCTGCATTAATAAATTTATAACTTTAAAGGTAGTACAAAATATTACCGTTTTTATATCATTGATTTTAAATTTGCGAAGGTTTATAGAAATGGGCCTCCTTTCCATCTTTAAAAGCCCATAACTTGGTCAAGTGAACTCGGAATTGGATGTGGCATAACTTTATGGGCTTGTGGAATGATTATGTTGTTATCTGCATTTAAATATATAACTCAAAAGGTAGTAAAAAATATGAACGTTTTTATGTCATTGATTTTAATTTTGCGAAGGCTTACAGAAATGGGCCTCCTTTTCATCTTCAAAAGCCCATAACTTGGTCAAATGAACTCGGAATTCGATATGGCACCCCTTTATGGGCTTGTGGAATGATTATGTTGTTACCTGCATTAAAAAATATAACTTTAAAGGTAGTAAAAAATATGACAGTTTTTATGACACTGATTTTAATTTGGCGGGTTTACTGAAATGGGCCTTTTTTCCATCCTTAAAAGGCCATAACTTGGTCAAATTAACAAGGAGTTCGATATGACATACCTTAATGGGCTTTTGGAATGATTATGTTGTTATCTGCATTAATATATATAACTTTAAAGGTAGTAAAAAAATGACCGTTCTTATGTCATTGATTTTAATTTTGCGAAGGTTTAAAGAAGTGGCCCTTCATTTCATCTTTAAAAGCCCATAACTTGGTGAAATGAGCTCGGATTTCGATATGGCATACCTTTATGGGCTTGTGGAATGATTATGTTGTTATCTGCATTAAAATATATATCTTAAAAGGTAGTACAAAATATGATCGTTTTTATGTCATTGATTTTTATTTTGCGAAGGTTTACAGAAATGGGAATCCTTTCCATCTTTAAAAGCCCATAACTTGATCAAATGAACTCGGACTTCGATATGGCACATCTTTATGGGCTTGTGGAATGATTATGTTGTTATCTGCATTAATAAATATAAAACTTTAAGGGAAGAACAAAATATAACCGTTTTTATGTCATTGATTTTAATTTTGCGAAGGTTTATAGAAAAGGGACTCCTTTCCATCTTTAAAAGCCCATAACTTGGTCAAGTGAAATCGGAATTGGATGTGGCATACCTTTATGGGCTTTTGGAATGATTATGTTGTTATCTGCATTAAAATATATAACTCAAAAGGTAGTAAAAAAAATGACCGTTTTTATGTCATTGATTTTAATTTTGCGAAGGCTTACAGAAATAGGCCTCCTTTCCATCTTTAAAAGCCCATAACTTGGTTAAATGAACTCGGAATTCGATATGGCATACCTTTATGGGCTTGTGGAATGATTATGTTGTTATGTGCATTAATAAATAAACCTTTAAAGGTTGTAAAAATATGACTAGTTTTATGTCATTGATTTTAATTTTGCAAAGGTTTACTGAAATGGGCCTTCTTTCCATTTTTAAAAGCCCATAACTTGGTCAAATGAACTCGGTTTTCGATATGGCATACATTTTTGGGCTTGTGGAATGATTATGTTGTTATCTGCATTAAAATATATAACTTAAAAGGTAGTACAAAATATGACCGTTTTTATGTCATTGATCTTAATTTTGCGAAGGTTTACAGAATTGGGCCTTCATTCCATCTTTAAAAGCCCATAACTTGGTCAAATGAACTCGGATTTCGATATGGCATACCTTTATGGGCTTGTGGAATGATTATGTTGTTATCTGCATAAAAATATATAACTTAAGAGGTAGTAAAAAATATGACCGTTTTTATGTCATTGATTTTTATTTTGCGAGGGTTTACAGAAATGGGAATCCTTTCCATCTTTAAAAGCCAATAACTTGGTCAAATGAACTCGGAATTCGATATGGCATAACTTTATGAACTTGTGGAATGATTATGTTGTTATCTGCATTAAAATATATAACTCAAAAGGTAGTAAAAAATATGAACGTTTTTATGTCATTGATTTTAATTTTGCGAAGGCTTACAGAAATGGGCCTCCTTTCCATCTTCAAAAGCCCATAACTTGGTCAAATGAACTCGGAATTCGATATGGCATACCTTTATGGGCTTTTGGAATGATTATGTTGTTACCTGCATTAAAAAATATAACTTTAAAGGTAGTAAAAAATATGACAGTTTTTATGTCACTGATTTTAATTTGGCGGGTTTACTGAAATGGGCCTTTTTTCCATCCTTAAAAGGCCATAACTTGGTCAAATTAACAAGGAGTTCGATATGGCATACCTTAATCGGCTTTTGGAATGATTATGTTGTTATCTGCATTAATATATATAACTTTAAAGGTAGTAAAAAATGACCGTTCTTATGTCATTGATTTTAATTTTGCGAAGGTTTACAGAAGTGGCCCTTCATTCCATCTTTAAAAGCCCTTAACTTGGTGAAATGAGCTCGGATTTCGATATGGCATACCTTTATGGGCTTGTGGAATGATTATGTTGTTATCTGCATTAAAATATATATCTTAAAAGGTAGTACAAAATATGATCGTTTTTATGTCATTGATTTTTATTTTGCGAAGGTTTACAGAAATGGGAATCCTTTCCATCTTTAAAAGCCCATAACTTGATCAAATGAACTCGGACTTCGATATGGCACATCTTTATGGGCTTGTGGAATGATTATGTTGTTATCTGCATTAATAAATATAAAACTTTAAAGGAAGAACAAAATATAACCGTTTTTATGTCATTGATTTTAATTTTGCGAAGGTTTATAGAAAAGGGACTCCTTTCCATCTTTAAAAGCCCATAACTTGGTCAAGTGAAATCGGAATTGGATGTGGCATACCTTTATGGGCTTTTGGAATGATTATGTTGTTATCTGCATTAAAATATATAACTCAAAAGGTAGTAAAAAATATGACCGTTTTTATGTCATTGATTTTAATTTTGCGAAGGCTTACAGAAATGGGCCTCCTTTCCATCTTTAAAAGCCCATAACTT
Organism: Drosophila suzukii; assembly: GCF_043229965.1. Lineage (NCBI taxonomy): Eukaryota > Metazoa > Arthropoda > Insecta > Diptera > Drosophilidae > Drosophila > Drosophila suzukii. The sequence continues at coordinate 42,596,125 of NC_092082.1, forward strand.
GGTCAAATGAACTCGGAATTCGATATGGCATACCTTTATGGGCTTGTGGAATGATTATGTTGTTATGTGCATTAATAAATAAACCTTTAAAGGTTGTAAAAAATATGACTAGTTTTATGTCATTGATTTTAATTTTGCGAAGGTTTACTGAAATGGGCCTTCTTTCCATCTTCAAAAGCCCATAACTTGGTCAATGAACTCGGTTTTCGATATGGCATACCTTTATGGGCTTGTGGAATGATTATGTTGTTATCTGCATTAATAAATTTATAACTTTAAAGGTAGTACAACATATTACCGTTTTTATGTCATTAATTTTAATTTTGCGAAGGTTTATAGAAATGGGCCTCCTTTCCATCTTTAAAAGCCCATAACTTGGTCAAGTGAACTCAGAATTGGATGTGGCATAACTTTATGGGCTTGTGGAATGATTATGTTGTTATCTGCATTTAAATATATAACTTAAAAGGTAGTACAAAATATGACCGTTTTAATGTCATTGATTTTAATTTTGCGAAGGTTTACTGAAATGGGCCTTCATTCCATCTTTAAGAGTCCAAAACTTAGTCAAATGAACTCGGTTTTCGATATGGCATACCTTTATGGGCTTGTGGAATGATTATGTTGTTACTTGCATTAAAATATATATCTTTAAGGGTAGTAAAAAATATGACAGTTTTTATGTCATTGATTTTAATTTGGCGAAGGTTTACTGAAATGGCCCTTTTTTCCATCTTTTAAAGGCCATAACTTGGTCAAATTAACTAGGAGTTCGATATGGCATACCTTAATGGGCTTGTGGAATGATTATGTTGTTATCTGCATTAATATATATAACTTTAAAGGTAGTAAAAAAAATGACCGTTCTTATGTCATTGATTTTAATTTTGCGAAGGTTTATTGAAATGGGCCTTCTTTGCATCTTTAAAAGCCCATAACTTGATCAAATGAACTCGGAATTCGATGTGGCATACCTTTATGGGCTTGTGGAATGATTATGTTGTTATCTGCATTAAAATATATAACTCAAAAGGTAGTAAAGAATATGAACGTTTTTATGTAATTGATTTTAATTTTGCGAAGATTAACAGAAATGGGCCTCCTTTTCATCTTCAAAAGCCCATAACTTAGTCAAAAGAACTCGGTTTTCGACATGGCATACCTTTATTTGCTTGTGGAATGATTATATTGTTATCTGCATTAATAAATATATAACTTTAAAGGTAGTATAAAATATTACCGTTTTTATGTCATTGATTTTAATTTTGCGAAGGTTTATAGAAATGGGCCTCCTTTCCATCTTTAAAAGCCCATAACTTGGTCAAGTGAACTCGGAATTGGATGTGGCATAACTTTATGGGATTGTGGAATGATTATGTTGTTATCTGCATTAAAATATATAACTCAAAAGGTAGTAAAAAATATGAACGTTTTTATGTCATTGATTTTAATTTTGCGAAGATTTACAGAAAGGGGCCTCCTTTTCATCTTCAAAAGCCCATAACTTGGTCAAATGAACTCGGAATTCGATATGGCATGCCTTTATGGGCTTGTGGAATGATTATGTTGTTACCTGCATTAAAATATATAACTTTAAAGGTAGTAGAAAATATGACAGTTTTTATGTCACTGATTTTAATTTGGCGAAGGTTTACTGAAATGGGCCTTTTTTCCATCTTTAAAAGGCCATAACTTGGTCAAATTAACAAGGAGTTCGATATTGCATACCTTAATGGGTTTGTGGAATGATTATGTTGTTATCTGCATTAATAAATAAACCTTTAAAGGTTGTAAAAAATATGACCGTTTTTATATCATTGATTTTAATTTTGCGAAGGTTTACTGAAAAGGGCCTTCTTTCCATCTTTAAAAGCCCATAGCTTGGTCAATGAACTCGGTTTTCGATATGGCATACCTTTATGGGCTTGTGGAATGATTATGTTGTTATCTGCAATAATAAATATATCTTAAAAGGTTGTACAAAATATGACCGTTTTTATGTCATTGATTTTAATTTTGCGAAGGTTTACTGAAATGGGCCTTCATTCCATCTTTAAGAGCCCATAACTTAGACAAATGAACTCGGTTTTCGATATGGCTCATCTTTATGGGCTTGTGGAATGATTATGTTGTTACCTGCATTAAAATATATAACTTTAAAGGTAGTAAAAAATATGGCAGTTTTTATGTCATTGATTTTAATTTGGCGAAGGTTTACTGAAATAGTCCCTTTTTCCATCTTTAAAAGGCGACAACTTGGTCAAATTAACAAGTAGTTCGATATGGCATACCTTAATGGGCTTGTGGAATGATTATGTTGTTATCTGCATTAATAAATAAACCTTTAAAGGTTGTAAAAAATATGACCGTTTTTATGTCACTGATTTTAATTTTCCGAAGGTTTTTTGAAATGGTCCTTCATTCCATCTTTAAGAGCCCATAACTTAGTCAAATGAACTCGGTTTTCGATATGGCATACCTTTATGGGCTTGTGGAATGATTATGTTGTTACCTGCATTAAAATATATAAAGGTAGTAAAAAATATGACAGTTTTTATGTCATTGATTTTAATTTGGCGAAGGTTTACTGAAATGGGCCCTTTTCCATCTTTAAAAGGCCATAACTTGGTCAAATGAACTCGGTTTTCGATATGGCATACCTTTATGGGCTTGTGGAATGATTATGTTGTTATCTGCATTAATATATATAACTTAAAAGGTTGTACAAAATATGACCGTTTTTATGTCATTGATTTTAATTTTGCGAAGGTTTACTGAAATGGTCCTTCATTCCATCTTTAAGAGCCCATAACTTAGTCAAATGAACTCGGTTTTCGATATGGCATACCTTTATGGGCTTGTGGAATGATTATGTTGTTACCTGCATTAAAATATATAACTTTAAAGGTAGTAAAAAATATGGCAGTTTTTATGTCATTGATTTTAATTTGGCGAAGGTTTACTGAAATAGTCCCTTTTTCCATCTTTAAAAGGCGACAACTTGGTCAAATTAACAAGTAGTTCGATATGGCATACCTTAATGGGCTTGTGGAATGATTATGTTGTTATCTGCATTAATAAATAAACCTTTAAAGGTTGTAAAAAATATGACCGTTTTTATGTCACTGATTTTAATTTTCCGAAGGTTTTTTGAAATGGTCCTTCATTCCATCTTTAAGAGCCCATAACTTAGTCAAATGAACTCGGTTTTCGATATGGCATACCTTTATGGGCTTGTGGAATGATTATGTTGTTACCTGCATTAAAATATATAAAGGTAGTAAAAAATATGACAGTTTTTATGTCATTGATTTTAATTTGGCGAAGGTTTACTGAAATGGGCCCTTTTCCATCTTTAAAAGGCCATAACTTGGTCAAATTAACAAGGAGTTCGATATGGCATACCTTAATGGGCTTGTGGAATGATTATGTTGTTCTCTGCATTAAAATATATAACCTTAAAGGAAGTAAAAAATATGACCGTTTTTATGCCATTGATTTTAATTTTGCGAAGGTTTACTGAAATGGGCCTTCTTTCCATCTTTAAAAGCCCATAACTTTAACATTAATATATATAACTTTAAAGGTATTAAAATAATGACCGTTCTTATGTCATTGATTTTAATTTTGCGAAGGTTTACTGAAATGGGCCTTCTTTCCATCTTTAAAAGCCCATAACTGAAATGAACTCTGATTTCAGTATGGCATACCTTTATGGGCTTATGGAATGATTATGTTGTTATCTGCATTAAAATATACAACTTTAAAGGTAGTAAAAAATATGACCGTTTTTATGGCATTAATTTTTATTTTGCGAAGGTTTACAGAAATGGGAATTCTTTCCATCTTTAAAAGCCCATAACTTGGTCAAATGAACGCGGTTTTCGATATGGCATACACTTTTGGGCTTGTGGAATGATTATGTTGTTATCTGCATTAAAATATATAACTTAAAAGGTAGTACAAAATATGACCGTTTTTATGTCATTAATTTTAATTTTGCGAGAGTTTACAGACGTGGGCCTTCATTCCATCTTTAAAAGCCCATAACTTGGTGAAATGAGATCGGATTTCGATATGGCATACCTTTATGAGCTTGTGGAATGATTATGTTGTTATCTGCATTAAAATACATATCTTAAAAGGTAGTTAAAAATATGACCGTTTTTATGTCATTGATTTTTATTTTGCGAAGGTTTACAGAAATGGGAATCCTTTCCATCTTTAAAAGCCCATAACTTGATCAAATGAACTCGGACTTCGATATGGCACATCTTTATAGGCTTGTGGAATGATTATGTTGTTATCTGCATTAATATATATAACTTTAAAGGTAGTAAAAAAAATGACCGTTCTTATGTCATTGATTATAATTTTGCGAAGGTTTACTGAAATGCGCCTTCTTTCCATCTTTAAAAGCCCATAACTGAAATGAACTCGGATTTCAATATGGCATACCTTAATGGGCTTATGGAATGATTATGTTGTTATCTGCATTAAAATATACAACTTTAAAGGTAGTAAAAAATATGACCGTTTTTATGTCATTGATTTTAATTTTGCGAAGGCTTACAGAAATGGGCCTCCTTTCGATCTTTAAAAGCCCATAACTTGGTCAAATGAACTCGGAATTCGATATGGCATACCTTTATGGGCTTGTGGAATGATTATGTTGTTATCTGCATTAATAAATATATAACTTTAAAGGTAGTACAAAATATTACCGATTTTATGTCATTGATTTTAATTTTGCGAAGGTTTATAGAAATGGGCCTCCTTTCCATCTTTAAAAGCCCATAACTTGGTCAAGTGAACTCGGAATTGGATGTGGCATGCCTTTATGGGCTTGTGGAATGATTATGTTGTTACCTGCATTAAAATATATAACTTTAAAGGTAGTAAAAAATATGAACGTTTTTATGTCATTGATTTTAATTTTGCGAAGGTTTACTGAAATGGGCCTCCTTTTCATCTTCAAAAGCCCATAACTTGGTCAAATGAATTCGGAATTCGATATGGCATACCTTTATGGGCTTGTGGAATGATTATGTTGTTACCTGCATTAAAATATATAACTTTAAAGGTAGTAATAAATATGACAGTTTTTATGTCATTGATTTTAATTTGGCGAAGGTTTACTGAAATGGGCCTTTTTTTCATCTTTAAAAGGCGATAACTTGGTCAAATTAACAAGGAGTTCGATATGGCATACCTTAATGGGCTTGTGGAATGGTTATGTTGTTATCTGCATTAATAAATAAACCTTTAAAGGTTGTATAAAATATGACCGTTTTTATGTCATTGATTTTAATTTTGCGAAGGTTTACTGAAATGGGCCTTCTTTCCATCTTTAAAAGCCCATAACTTGGTCAATGAACTCGGTTTTCGATATGGCATACCTTTATGGGCTTGTGGAATGATTATGTTGTTATCTGCATTAATATATATAACTTAAAAGGTTGTACAAAATATAACCGTTTTTAAGTCATTGATTTTAATTTTCCGAAGGTTTACTGAAATGGTCCTTCATTCCATCTTTAAGAGCCCATAACTTAGTCAAATGAACTCGGTTTTCGATATGGCATACCTTTATGGGCTTGTGGAATGATTATGTTGTTACCTGCATTAAAATATATAACTTTAAAGGTAGTAAAAAATATGACAGTTTTTATGTCATTGATTTTAATTTGGCGAAGGTTTACTGAAATGGGCCCTTTTCCATCTTTAAAAGGCCATAACTTGGTCAAATTAACAAGGAGTTCGATATGGCATACCTTAATAAGCTTGTGGAATGATTATGTTGTTATCTGCATTAAAATATATAACCTTAAAGGAATAAAAAATATGACCGTTTTTATGCCATTGATTTTAATTTTGCGAAGGTGTAGCGTGTAACGTTCGACTGAACTGTTTTGAATCGAGGGATCTGTACTTGCGGGGCACGCTATAGGTTCCGGCACTAACTCGTCGGCTTTGGGGGTGTTGTTCTTGCTTTATACTGACCCTGACACTATCTACACATTATTATTAACAGACTAAGAATTGAGCGTGCTTGCGACAAAATTATAAGTTAGTTAACTAAACCGGAAGAAATATAAATAAATTCGGAAAGAATTAGAATTTAAAGACTCAAGAAAAGAAAAGAAAGGGAGAAATCTTAATGCAGCGAAGACACGGATTTTATTGTGCTCGCATGTTGCCCACCCTACCTATGATCACGCGCCGCAAGAGCATGAATCTGGTGACCCCTTTTGTACCCTACGACCGAGAAAACATCAGCGGAGTTCAGTAAATTTTGGAGTCTAAGCTTCCATTTTTATAATAAATTCGAGGAAAGAAAACATAATTAATAGTAATTCAGTAATAGTAATTGAGGATAAAGTAATAGGTATAAAAATAGTAATAATGTTTAAACAATGGTATATAATATTAATTAAGAGAACATATATATATGGTTTTGTAAGATAAGGCGGTTGTTTCAAAGTTTAGAATTTCAATTCGTTTCAGGGTGAGCTATTAATTTAATTTGCTTGGTTTAATTTAATTAGGATTAATAAAATATTTTTTTGATAAAATTTAAAATTAAATTCAAGTTAATTCTCTTTAAGTACTTAATATTTGTTGGATAATATTTTCGTTAATTTAATGCTTCATTAGATTCGGGATTCATTTATTATCATTCCTGGCCGTTCGAATAAAAGTCTGGTTTAGTTTTCAAAAGTTAAAGGTGGATATATGAAATAAACGTTTAGTTTTCAAACTCACGGCAACTTTTCCATCGGCGAAAGATCGATCTTCCGACGCAGGTGTGCTGGAAAAAGATTATGGTGTTTTGCACCATAGGGTTAAAGTGACCTAAGAATATATTTGTGAAAACCATTTAAAAAGAAACTTTCCTGCCATTATGTCCCGATTCTTTAGAGGCACAAAATTGTTATTTAAGTTTAGGTAGTATCTACAATAAACTAATTAAGATTCGCTCCATTATATTTTAAAATTTCCCTAGATATTTTTCCCCAGGGGGTTCACTGTGGTTGCAGGTTAAATATGCTCGCAATTGGGGCAAAAGATTGGGTTGATCGCCAGAGATAATACAAAGAAATAGTAGAGGGTTAAACCCCGTTAAAATTTTCGCATATGTGCATGGGGCTGCTGCTGATGTGTATGTGCGGCCTAGAGATTTCCCGCGGTGTAGCTGCGTAAGTGTGCGCCAAAAGATTACACGTCCATGTGTATAAGTAGCGGCTCGTAAATGCGCGCATGTGCAAAAGGGTTAGCTGCGCATGCTTGTTCGTTGGTGCAGGGTTAGGTACACATGACGTTTATGGGGGTGCTCCACGGTGCAGGCGCCGGATTTCGGTGGTACCTGGTTATGTACGCTTGTAGCTAGGGGGTGCTCCTCGGTACGTGCACGTGGGTTTCCGTTGGTGATACCTAGTTTACATGCTCCTCGTCTCGACGACCTAACATACTGCTAACTGGGCACAACCTGACGATTGGGGAACGGTTACAGCAAATACCAAAAAATACACTGTTCTCGAGAATATCTACCTTACGATTGTGCTCCGAAAACATCTTGGGGGCTTTGGGATTTTTTCCCTGGCCGTTGCCGGCAGAAACCTCGCCAATCCAACCAAAAAAAATAATATAACTTGCTGCTGGCCTGCTGGCCGGAACACTTTCGTAGCCGGGACGACTCTAAGTTTTTCCTCTTCAGCTGCCTGAAACACGGGACAGAAAGAAAACCAATTCGCCGGGAAACTTACTCGATCTAAGCTTTGGCGGGTGTCTTTATTTAAATTTTTCACTATCGAATCGCAATACTTGCAAGATGCACGCGTACCCGAGTTAAAGATTCTAACTTATTTGGGACTGGGAATTTAATTTTTTTAGTGCATGTGCACTCGGCGACTGCTCGATTGAAAAGAAATAGAACGGAACCGGGTAATGTGGGTCTAGGCTGCCAGCGGAAATGCATCGCAGCCGGTAATCACGCCATGTTGGTAATTAACCTTTCCAGAGCTCCCCTGGTGCAGCTGATCATGCCAGCCGTGGACAGTTGGTATTCCCAAAAAAATACTAACTAACATCTGTGGTTTGAAACCAAGCATAATAGCGACTAACATCTGTGGTTTGAAACCAAGCATAATAGCGCTACCCTAGTACAGCTGATTACTATCGGTCAGTTGTCATCTCAAAAAAAATACTAAACCGGGCTTACTAATATTTGTGGTTTGAAACTAAGCTAAGCTCAAAAAAAAAACCTAAACGAAAAATATTTTTCTGGGCCGAACTAAAAGGAAAAATTTCGTTGCTTCAGTCGCCGCTACAAAGGATCGATCATCTAATACGTTTAATTTCCTTAACAACGAGTAAGTGGAACCGGAGGTAATCATGTGCTGGCCGAAAACCATGTAGTATGGAGAGGTACCTATACTAGCATGAACCGATGATCTCAAAGCACAACATATCCTACCTAGATACTCGTCCCAGTCCTTCTGATCAGGACGCAAATAAGCCCTAATTGCAGAGATTACAGAACGATTTACGCGCTCATACGCGTTAGCCTGGGGTGAATGCACTGCAGTCAGTGTGTGCGTAACCCCGTACTGTTGCATAAGCTTCTGAAAAGCATGAGAGCGAAATTGCGAGCCGTTGTCGGACAACACCGTTTCCGGAGCTCCATACGCCATAAACAACTCCCCTTCGAGGTACTTTATAACGACACTAGTTTCAATCTTTCGAACTGCTTTCAGAAACACATACTTGGAAAAATGATCTAAAACGATAAAAATACCAATGTTCCCACTTCTTGACCTATGATAAGGTCCAAGGAAGTCAATAAAAAGACGTTGGAAAAATCGCTGACTTTCAGGGGCTTTTCCTAAGGGAGGACGCAGTACGAAATTTGGAGCTTTTGTGGTTTTACACACTTCACAGGCATTTATATAAGTCTTTATATCCGACACAAGGCCAGGCCAGAAATAGTATCGCCTAACTCTCTCAATCGTTTGTGTATGCCACAATGTGACGACAAAGGGCTATCGTGCGCTCGCGAAAGGATTTCGGGCACTAATTCTCTGGGTATCCACAGCTTCCACGCATACTCATCGTGAACTTGCTCTCCTGTCAAGTGTTCAGCTTTGCGATAAACGTAACCGCTGTCGGTCTTAAGATCGGGAAAACTAGCTTGGTTTGCCGCTACTTTCTCTACAAGATCAACATACCCAGCGGACTTAAAATGTTCCGAACTAAGATCAACGAGCAACTTTTCACGCAAGTCTAAGGCGGCTACTGTATCCTCGTTAACGCGAGACAGTGAATCGGGAACTATGTTAAGGGATCCCTTACGATGCTCAATATCGAAACTATACCTCTGCAACGCTAATGCCCATCGAGCTAAGCGAGAATTTAGGTCATGATTAGACATTAACCACTTCAAAGATGCGTGGTCGGTTATGATTTTAAATTTATGTCCTTCCACATAGGCCCTAAAAATTTTAAGAGCTACAATCGCTGCTAGGCATTCTTGTTCAGTGACCGTATAGTTACGCTGAGGCTTGTTCAATTTCTTCGAAATGAACGCAATCGGACGCTCGTCTCCTTCCTCAGAGACTTGTACTAAAACTGCACCTACACCGGTTTTACTTGCATCGCAATGTATCGCAAAGGGTTTAGAAAAATCGGGGCTACATAAAACCGGAGCCTCACTAAGACACCGTTTTAACTGTTCAAAAGCTTTAATTGCCTCATCAGTCAAACTAAACCTCCTTTTCGTGGTCATCAAATCAGTCAGAGGAGTGGATAGTGATGCAAAATTTGGAACAAACTTGCTGTACCACCCACACAAACCCATAAAACTTCTCAAGCTGCGCAAAGTCCTGGGAGCGGAAAATTCGTGATGGCAGTCACCTTTTCAGGATCGGTGCGTATTTCACAGTCACCTATTATATGGCCTAAATAGCGCACACGCAGCATGCAGAAGTGACTTTTGCCAATATTGATTGTCAAACCGGCACGCCTTATGTGAAGAGCTACCTCTCTAAGTACTTCGAGATGCCTTTCAAAGCTTGCAGAAATTACCAATAAGTCGTCTAAGTAAATGAACACCTCGTTCCTGAGATGAGCCGGGACGACCTTGTCCATCAACCGCGACATTGTGCTCGTGGCATTGCACAGCCCGAACGGCATGACTTTAAATTGGTAGAGGGGTCTACCTGGTACTGTGAAGGCCGTCTTGTCTCGAGATGCAACATCTTAAGGCACCTGCCAATAAGCATCCTTAAGATCAAGACTAGATATGTACTCTGCCTTTGGCAAACGGCTTAAAATGCCACTAATTTGGGGAAGTGGGTATGCATCCTTTTCGGTGAAACTGTTTACCTTACGACAATCCAGACAAATTCTAACTTTTCCAGGTTTTGTTACCATTACGATTGGAGAAGACCAAGCACTTTCTGACTCCTCTATCACTCCCAATTGTATCATTCTATCGATCTCGGCGTACATAGCCCTTTCTACTGCGGGAGAAACAGGGAAATGACGTTGTTTTATTGGTTTAGCCATACCCACATCGATCGAATGCTCAATAAAATTGGTCTTGCCGAGACCTTCTTGAGTTAACGAGGGAAAACAACTGATTACGTTTATTAGTTTGGCTCTCTCAGCCTCGGACAAATCATGTTGATCGGTTTCGACCTTTCCGTTACTTTCCGTTACAGATTCTAGCTCGGAAATATTTAAACATTTTGGAAGCAGATCGAACAACCTCCAGAAATCTATTCCCAAATACAAATCTTGTTTCAGTGAGGGTATTATATAAATCGTCCATGGATTTTTGACGTTGTTATATTCAACATCCAATTTTAATCGTCCTACTATCTGTTGAGATCTTCCATCTGCAGTAGCTGCATTAGCTGTTATCGTTTTGTAATCGTACTTGTCTAATACTTCACTAGCTAACTGTCCTCCAACACAACTAATCGCTGGGCCAGAATCTAATAATCCATAAACGGTACGATTGAGAAGACGAATTGGCTAGAATGGGCGAGGATCCTTAGGCCTTTCGAGGTACGCTACACCGAGTTTACATTTCCTAACATTCACGTCGACGACAAATCTCTCTTAATTCCGAAACTGATCTAATCTCGATATTTAAAAGTTCATGTCTAATTTCGGGACGTAGGTTGTTCTTGAGGACCCGTACTAATTTATGCGGCGTCCATGGAACTTCTAGCTGATCAACTAGTCCTGATAGAGTCTCATAAAAGCAATCGAAAGTTTCATTCGGCTTTTGCTTAGTATTCCGTATCAGTTCCTCTATATCCCCATCATCCCTACTTGGTCTAAACTGTTGACGTAAGGCTGCACAAAATGCGTCCCAGACAACTTCGCCGTGTGCTTTGTGATATCGCCAATAAAACTCGTTGGCTTTCCCTTCAAAAAGCACGCTTGCATTTTTACAAAGTACCGTGAAATTTCCTTCTAACGTTTTCTTTGTGAGTGTCTCAACTCTGTATATAAAATTGTCGACAGACACCCCTACTCCAGAATATTTAATTTTCCATCCATTAAGTATATGCACAACTTTATCCGGTCGGTTCAGCAAATCAGACGTGGTGCATCTTTGATAACCTGGAGAGACCGTAAGAAGCCGGGAATTTTCCGGTGGTTCATTCGTTAAATCGGACTGACTATCCATACTTTCTATGCCTCGAGCAGCAGGTTGTTGAATGTTACCATTGCTACTAATTTGCGACGCCAAAGCACTTGTTATACTGTCTGTCAATGAACTTTGAATCAATTCTGTCACTTTTTCCGAAAGGGTAGTGAGTAGTCTCCGCTCCATGGTAAGTAAAGTCATAGCGTTAGCGGTTATGAAGCCCGCCGCATTATTACTGGAATTTGTATTAACTCCTGATGTGGATGGTCCCTCAGCCGTTGCTGATTTATCACTACTCTCTAAAGGCTGCTTACTTTTTGATCGACTGCGAGTTTGTAGCCCTGAACTATCAAGTGGCTTACCGACTGCAGGCCTACAAGCTGATTTGCATACTGGACATTGTGCGCTTTTCTTAAAATGCGCTTCTATGCACTTCCTGTGAAATTCATGTTGACACGAGGCTATGAAAATTTCGGCGACGGTAATATCGGATTTACATATCGGACAAATTGTAGCTGGGCCACCTTCTGTCCCCTTATTCGGCGATCGGTCCACACCCATAATGCACACCGATAAAAATGTTCTCAGGACAATTTCCAAAAAAAAATTCTTGCGCCAACGTTAACCAACTACAACCAAAGTTTTAATCAAGTAAGAGGGGTTATGTTTCTATAAACAAAAATTGTTTAACAAAAAAAAAATTTATATACGGAAACGATATTACTTGTTTCTATAAACAAAATTTTAAGCCCAAAAAAAAAAATATATATACGGAAAAAGATATTAACTGAACTCCTTGCTAGATGTCCTACGAGTCGAGGGTGTTTTATTTATTTTAAGTTTCTCGGAAATTATTGAAATTACAGAAATAAAAGATTGTTTAGGCTTTATAAAAAAAACCTTTTCTAAAAAATACAAAAGGAGGGAAGTAGTTACTTTCTTATTTCGGACAGCGGACAGCGACCTGTTCAAAACATATTCGCATGTATTCCAGCCTATGAAAAGGGAATATAGTACTTCAGAAAAATGATAAATAAAAGATTGCCACTAACTATTTGTGGATACGGCACTGCTTTCAAGTGATGCCAGTATTTTCCGAACAGTTAAATTAATGTCTATCTTTAATTTACAGAGCATGGTTAGTTCAACGACTTGGTATTTTAAGCTGGGACAGAAGACCTAAGTTGATTTTTGGATTTTCTGTTTTCCTCAGACTAATAGACACATCATCATCTCTGCTTAATTTAGGAAAATTCTTTAGTTAGCTTATAATTCCGGACAGCATTGAATGCTTATATTCACAAAGCATGTTTTCCAAGAACTAAAAAAAATAAAAAGAGAATTTTTAGAAAAAAACAAGGAAGAACGCTATAGTCGAGTACATCGACTATCAGATACCCGTTACTCAAAAGGAAATGGAGATATGCAAGCAGCAAAGCGAGATTAAAATGCGCCACCTACCGGCGGTAGACAGATTTAAGCGTTATGGGCGTTAGAGTGGGCGTGGAAAATTTTTGGATCAATCGATAGGTATTTCCGACACCAATACATTTCAGTTAAAATTTCTTATCTAGCATGCAAATTGTGGGCGTCACAGGTTTTTGCGGTTTGTGGGCGTTTTAGTGGGCGTGGCAAACTTTTTTTTAGGTCAATCGATAGGTATTGTTGAGAACAATACATTTCAGTTAAAATTTTCTATCTAGCATCAAAACTGTAGGAGTTACAGTTTTGGGCGGTTTGTGGGCGTTAGAGTGGGCGTGGCAGTCTACTGAAACAAACTTGCGCTGCGTAAGAAGCTCAGGAATCTGTACGCCAAATCTCAATAGCCTAGCTCTCATAGTTTCCGAGATCTCAGCGTTCATCCGGACAGACAGACGGACAGACGGACAGACGGACATGGCTAGATCGACTCGGCTAGTGATCCTGATCAAGAATATATATACTTTATGGGGTCGGAAACGCTTCCTTCTGCCTGTTACATACTTTCCGACGAATCTAGTATACCCTTTTACTCTACGAGTAACGGGTATAATAAAAAAGAAAGTTTTAAAGACATTGAATTTATCTACCAGTGAGTCTTAATGAATAAAAATTACTCAGTAAGGCCCCTACACGTTGAGCGCCACTTTTTCCTATTAATAATAATGAATTATAAAGGTTTACTGAAATGGGCCTTCTTTCCATCTTTAAAAGCCCATAACTTGATCAAATGAACTCGTACTTCGATATGGCACATCTTTATGGGCTTGTGGAATGATTATGTTGTTATCTGCACTAATATATATAACTTTAAAGGTATTAAAAAAATGACCGTTCTTATGTCATTGATTTTAATTTTCGAAGGTTTACTGAAATGGGCCTTCTTTCCATCTTTAAAAGCCCATAACTGAAATGAACTCTGATTTCAATATGGCATACCTTTATGGGCTTATGGAATGATTATGTTGTTATCTGCATTAAAATATACAACTTTAAAGGTAGTAAAAAATATGACTGTTTTATGTCATTGATTTTTATTTTGCGAAGGTTTACAGAAATGGGAATTCTTTCCATCTTTAAAAGCCCATAACATGGTCAAATGAACACGGTTTTCGATATGGCATACACTTTTGGGCTTGTGGAATGATTATGTTGTTATCTGCTTTAAAATATATAACTTAAAAGGTAGTACAAAATATGACCGTTTTTATGTCATTGATTTTAATTTTGCGAAGGTTTACTGAAATGGGCCTTCATTCCATCCTTAAAAGCCCATAACTTGGTGAAATGAGCTCGGATTTCGATATGGCATACCTTTATGAGCTTGTGGAATGATTATGTTGTTATCTGCATTAAAATATATATCTTAAAAGGTAGTTAAAAATATGACCGTTTTTAAACTTATGATTATTTTGTTATCTGCATTAATATATATAACTTTAAAGGTAGTAAAAAAAATGACCGTTCTTATGTCATTGATTTTAATTTTGCGAAGGTTTACTGAAATGGGAATCCTTTCCATCTTTAAAAGCCCATAACTTGGTCAAGTGAACTCGGAATTGGATGTGGCATACCTTTATGGGCTTGTGGAATGATAATGTTGTTATCTGCATTAAAATATATAACTCAAAAGGTAGTAAAAAATATGACCGTTTTTATGTCATTGATTTTAATTTTGCGAAGGCTTACAGAAATGGGCCTCCTTTCCATCTTTAAAAGCCCATAACTTGGTCAAATGAACTCGGAATTCGATATTGCATACCTTTATGGGCTTGTGGAATGATTATGTTGTTATCTGCATTAATAAATAAACCTTTAAGGGTTGTAAAAAATATGACCGTTTTTATGTCATTGATTTTAATTTTGCGAAGGTTTACTGAAATGGGCCTTCTTTCCATCTTTAAAAGCCCATAACTGAAATGAACTCTGATTTCAATATGGCATACCATTATGCGCTTGTGGAATGATTATGTTGTTATCTGCATTAAAATATATAACTTAAGAGGTAGTAAAAAATATGACCGTTTTTATGTCATTGATTTTTATTTTGCGAAGGTTTACTGAAATGGGCCTTCATTCCATCTTTAAGAGCCCATAACTTAGTCAAATGAACTCGGTTTTCGATATGGCATACCATTATGCGCTTGTGGAATGATTATGTTGTTATCTGCATTAAAATATATAACTTAAGAGGTAGTAAAAAATATGACCGTTTTTATGTCATTGATTTTAATTTTGCGAAGGTTTACTGAAATGGGCCTTCTTTCCATCTTTAAAAGCCCATAACTGAAATGAACTCTGATTTCAATATGGCATACCTTTATGGGCATGTGGAATGATTGTGTTGTTACCTGCATTAAAATATATAACTTTAAAGGTAGTAAAAAATATGACAGTTTTTATGTCATTGATTTTAATTTGGCGAAGGTTTACTGAAATTGACCCTTTTTCCATCTTTAAAAGGCCATAACTTGGTCAAATTAACTAGGAGTTCGATATGGCATAGCTTAATGGGCTTGTGGAATGATTATGTTGTTATCTGCATTAAAATATATAACCTTAAAGGAAGTAAAAAATATGTCATTGTCATTTATGTCATTGATTTTTATTTTGCGAAGGTTTACAGAAATGGGAATCCTTTCCATCTTTAAAAGCCCATAACTTGATCAAATGAACCCGGACTTCGATATGGCACAACTTTATCCGGTCGGTTCAGCAAATCAGACGTGGTGCATCTTTGATAACCTGGAGAGACCGTAAGAAGCCGGGAATTTTCCAGTGGTTCATTCGTTAAATCGGACTGACTATCCATACTTTCTATGCCTCGAGCAGCAGGTTGTTGAATGTTACCATTGCTACTAATTTGCGACGCCAAAGCACTTGTTATACTGTCTGTCAATGAACTTTGAATCAATTCTGTCACTTTTTCCGAAAGGGTAGTGAGTAGTCTCCGCTCCATGGTAAGTAAAGTCATAGCGTTAGCGGTTATGAAGCCCGCCGCATTATTACTGGAATTCGTATTAACTCCTGATGTGGATGGTCCCTCAGCCGTTGCTGATTTATAACTACTCTCTAAAGGCTGCTTACTTTTTGATCGACTGCGAGTTTGTAGCCCTGAACTATCAAGTGGCTTACCGACTGCAGGCCTACAAGCTGATTTGCATACTGGACATTGTGCGCTTTTCTTAAAATGCGCTTCTATGCACTTCCTGTGAAATTCATGTTGACACGAGGCTATGAAAATTTCGGCGACGGTAATATCGGATTTACATATCGGAAAAATTCTTGCGCCAACGTTAACCAACTACAACCAAAGTTTTAATCAAGTAAGAGGGTTTATGTTTCTATAAACAAAAATTGTTAAACAAAAAAAAAATTTATATACGGAAACGATATTACTTGTTTCTATAAACAAAATTTTAAGCCCAAAAAAAATATATATATATACGGAAAAAGATATTAACTGAACTCCTTGCTAGATGTCCTACGAGTCGAGGGTGTTTTATTTATTTTAAGTTTCTCGGAAATTATTGAAATTACAGAAATAAAAGATTGTTTAGGCTTTATAAAAAAAACCTTTTCTAAAAAATACAAAAGGAGGGAAGTAGTTACTTTCTTATTTCGGACAGCGGACAGCGACCTGTTCAAAACATATTCGCATGTATTCCAGCCTATGAAAAGGGAATATAGTACTTCAGAAAAATGATAAATAAAAGATTGCCACTAACTATTTGTGGATACGGCACTGCTTTCAAGTGATGCCAGTTTTTCCGAACAGTTAAATTAATGTCTATCTTTAATTTACAGAGCATGGTTAGTTCAACGACTTGGTATTTTAAGCTGGGACAGAAGACCTAAGTTGATTTTTGGATTTTCTGTTTTCCTCAGACTAATAGACACATCATCATCTCTGCTAAATTTAGGAAAATTCTTTAGTTAGCTTATAATTCCGGACAGCATTGAATGCTTATATTCACAAAGCATGTTTTCCAAGAACTAAAAAAAATAAAAAGAGAATTTTTAGAAAAAAATAAGAAAGAAAGTTTTAAAGACATTGAATTTATCTACCAGTGAGTCTTAATGAATAAAAATTACTCAGTAAGGCCCCTACACGTTGAGCGCCACTTTTTCCTATTAATAATAATGAATTATAAAGGTTTACTGAAATGGGCCTTCTTTCCATCTTTAAAAGCCCATAACTTGATCAAATGAACTCGTACTTCGATATGGCACATCTTTATGGGCTTGTGGAATGATTATGTTGTTATCTGCATTAATATATATAACTTTAAAGGTATTAAAAAAATGACCGTTCTTATGTCATTGATTTTAATTTTCGAAGGTTTACTGAAATGGGCCTTCTTTCCATCTTTAAAAGCCCATAACTGAAATGAACTCTGATTTCAATATGGCATACCTTTATGGGCTTATGGAATGATTATGTTGTTATCTGCATTAAAATATACAACTTTAAAGGTAGTAAAAACAAGAAAGAACGCTATAGTCGAGTACCTCGACTATCAGATACCCGTTACTCAGCTAAATGGAGATATGCAAGCAGCAAAGCGAGATTAAAATGCGCCACCTACCGGCGGTAGACAGATTTAAGCGTTATGGGCGTTAGAGTGGGCGTGGCAAATTTATTTTTGGATAAATCGATAGGTATTGACGACACCAATACATTTCAGTTAAAATTTTTTATGTAGCATGCAAATTGTGGGCGTCACAGGTTTTCGCGGTTTGTGGGCGTTTAAGTGGGCGTGGCAACCTTTTTTTTAGGTCAATCGATAAGTATTGATGAGAACAATACATTTCAGTTAAAATTTTTAATCTAGCATCAAAACTGTTGGAGTTACAGTTTTGGGCGGTTTGTGGGCGTTAGAGTGGGCGTGGCAGTCTACTTAAACAAACTTGCGCTGCGTAGGAAGCTCAGGAATCTGTACGCCAAATCTCAATAGCCTAGCTCTCATAGTTTCCGAGATCTCAGCGTTCATCCGGACAGACAGACGGACAGACGGACAGACGGACAGACGGACATGGCTAGATCGACTCGGCTAGTGATCCTGATCAAGAATATATATACTTTATGGGGTCGGAAACGCTTCCTTCTGCCTGTTACATACTTTCCGACGAATCTAGTATACCCTTTTACTCTACGAGTAACGGGTATAAATATGACTGTTTTATGTCATTGATTTTTATTTTGCGAAGGTTTACAGAAATGGGAATTCTTTCCATCTTTAAAAGCCCATAACATGGTCAAATGAACACGGTTTTCGATATGGCATACACTTTTGGGCTTGTGGAATGATTATGTTGTTATCTGCTTTAAAATATATAACTTAAAAGGTAGTACAAAATATGACCGTTTTTATGTCATTGATTTTAATTTTGCGAAGGTTTACTGAAATGGGCCTTCATTCCATCCTTAAAGCCCATAACTTGGTGAAATGAGCTCGTATTTCGATATGGCATACCTTTATGAGCTTGTGGAATGATTATGTTGTTATCTGCATTAAAATATATATCTTAAAAGGTAGTTAAAAATATGACCGTTTTTAAACTTATGATTATTTTGTTATCTGCATTAATATATATAACTTTAAAGGTAGTAAAAAAAATGACCGTTCTTATGTCATTGATTTTAATTTTGCGAAGGTTTACTGAAATGGGAATCCTTTCCATCTTTAAAAGCCCATAACTTGGTCAAGTGAACTCGGAATTGGATGTGGCATACCTTTATGGGCTTGTGGAATGATAATGTTGTTATCTGCATTAAAATATATAACTCAAAAGGTAGTAAAAAATATGACCGTTTTTATGTCATTGATTTTAATTTTGCGAAGGCTTACAGAAATGGGCCTCCTTTCCATCTTTAAAAGCCCATAACTTGGTCAAATGAACTCGGAATTCGATATGGCATACCTTTATGGGCTTGTGGAATGATTATGTTGTTATCTGCATTAATAAATAAACCTTTAAGGGTTGTAAAAAATATGACCGTTTTTATGTCATTGATTTTAATTTTGCGAAGGTTTACTGAAATGGGCCTTCTATCCATCTTTAAAAGCCCATAACTGAAATGAACTCTGATTTCAATATGGCATACCTTTATGCGCTTGTGGAATCATTATGTTGTTATCTGCATTAAAATATATAACTTAAGAGGTAGTAAAAAATATGACCGCTTTTATGTCATTGATTTTTATTTTGCGAAGGTTTACTGAAATGGGCCTTCAGTCCATCTTTAAGAGCCCATTACTTAGTCAAATGAACTCGGTTTTCGATATGACATACCTTTATGGGCATGTGGAATGATTGTGTTGTTACCTGCATTAAAATATATAACTTTAAAGGTAGTAAAAAATATGACAGTTTTTATGTCATTCATTTTAATTTGGCGAAGGTTTACTGAAATGGGCCTTCTTTCAATCTTTAAAAGCCCATAACTGAAATGAACTCGGATTTCAATATGGCATACCTTTATGGGCTTGTGGAATGATTATGTTGTTATCTGCATTAATAAATATAACTTTAAAGGAAGTAAAGAACATGACCGTTTTTAAGTTATTGATTTTAATTTTGCGAAGGCTTACAGAAATGGGCCTTCATTCCATCTTTAAAAGCCCATAACTTGGTCAAATGAACTCGGTTTTCGATATGGCACATCTTTATGGGCTTGTGGAATGGTTATGTTGTTATCTGCATCATAACATATAACTTAAAAGGTAGTACAAAATATGACCGTTTTTATGTCAATGATTTTAGTTTTGGGAAGGTTTACAGAAATGGGCCTTCATTCCATCTTTAAAAGCCCATAACTTGGTCAAATGAAATCGGATTTCGATATGGCATACCTTTATGGGCTTGTGGAATGATTATGCTGTTATCTGCATTAAAATATATAACTTAAAAGGTAGTAAAAATCTTTAAAAGCCCATAACTTGGTCAAATGAACTCGGATTTCGATATGGCATGCCTTTATGGGCTTGTGGGATGATAATGTTATCTGCATTAAAATACATAACTTTTAAGGTAGTAGAAAATACGACCGTTTTTATGTCATTGATTTTAATTTTGCGAAGGTTTACTGAAATGGGCCTTCATTCCATCTTTAAGAGCCCATTACTTGGTCAGATCAACTCGGTTTTCGATATGGCATACCTTTATGGGCTTGTGGAATGATTATGTTGTTATCTGCATTAAAATAAATACCTTAAAAGGTAGTACAAAATATGACCGTTTTTATGTCATTGATCTTAATTTTGCGAAGGTTTACAGAAATGGGCCTTCATTCCATCTTTAAGGGCCCATAACTTGGTCAAATGAACTCGGTTTTCGATATGGCATACCTTTATGGGCTTGTGGAATGGTTATGTTGTTACCTGCACTAAAATATATAACTTAAGAGGTAGTAAAAAATATGACCGTTTTTATGTCATTGATTTTTAATATGCGAAGGTTTACAGAAATGGGAATCCTTTTCATCTTTAAAAGCCCATAACTTGGTCAAATGAACTCGGAATTCGATATGGCATACCTTTATGGGCTTGTGGAATGATTATATTGTTATCTGCATTAATAAATATATAACTTTAAAGGTAGTACAAAATATTACCGTTTTTATGTCATTGATTTTAATTTTGCGAATGTTTATAGAAATGTTCCTCCTTTCCATCTTTAAAAGCCCATAACTTGGTCAAGTTAACTCGGAATTGGATGTGGCATATTTTTATGGGCTTGTGGAATGATTATGTTGTTATCTGCATTAAAATATTTAACTCAAAAGGTAGTAAAAAATATGAACGCTTTTTATGTCATTGTTTTTAATTTGGCGAAGGTTTATAGAAATGGGCCTCCTTTCCATCTTTAAAAGCCCATAACTTGGTTAAATGAACTCGGAATTCGATATGGCATACCTTTATGGGCTTGTGAAATGATTGTGTTGTTATCTGCATAAATAAATAAACCTTTAAAGGTTGTAAAAAATATGACCGTTTTTATGTCATTGATTTTAATTTTGCGAAGGTTTACTGAAATGGGCCTTCTTTCCATCTTTAAAAGCCCATAACTTGGTCAATGAACTCGGTTTTCGAAATGGCATACCTTTATGGGCTTGTGGAATGATTATGTTGTTGTCTGCATTAAAATATATATCTCGGACTTCGATATGGCATATCTTTATAAGCTTGTGGAATGATTATGTTCTTATCTGCATAACCCTTACGCCCATAAACCGCCCACAAACTTCAAAAAAACGTAAATATGAACGTGGATATCTCGGAAACTATCAAAGATAGAGAATTGGGATTTAGATTCCGTAGCCTTATACGCAGCGCAAGTTTGTTACGCGAATATGCCTAACGCCCACAAACCGCAAAAACCTGTGACGGCCACAAATTGTATGCTAGATAAAAAATTTTAACTAAAATGTATTGGTCTCGTCAATACCTATCAATTGGTCCAAAAAAAAATTTGCCACGCCCACTCTAACGCCCATAACGCTTAAATCTGTATACCGCCGGTAGGTGGCGCATTTTAATCTCGCTTTGCTACTTGCATATCTCTATTTAGCTGAGTAACGGATATCTGATAGTCGAGGTACTCGACTATAGCGTTCTTCCTTGTCTTAATTTTGCGAAGATTTACTGAAATGGGCATTCTTTCCATCTTTAAAAGCCCATAACTTGGTCCATTGAACTCGGATTTCGATATGGCATACCTTAGTGGGCTTGTGGAATGTTTATGTTGTTATCTGCATTAAAATATATAACCTTAAATGAAGTAAAAAATATTAATGTTTTTATGTCATTGATTTTAATATTGCGAAGGTTTACTGAAATGGGCCTTCTTTCCATCTTTAAAAGCCCATAACTTGATCAAATAAACTCGGAATTCGATATGGCACATCTTTATGGGCTTGTGGAACGATTATGTTGTTATCTGCATTAATATATATAACTTTAAAGGTATTAAAAAATATGACCGTTTTTATGTCATTGATTTTAATTTTGCGAAGGTTTACTGAAATGGTCCTCCTTTCCATATTTAAAAGCCCATAACTTGGTCAAATGATCTCGGTTTTCGATATGGCATACCTTTATGGTCTTGTGGAATGATTATGTTATTATCTGCATAAAAATATATAAAATAAAAGGTAGTAAAAAATATGACCGTTTTTATGTAATTGATTTTAATTTTGCGAAGGTTTACTGAAATGGGCCTTCATTCCATCTTTAAGAGCCCATAACTTGGTCAAATGAACTCGGTTTTCGATATGGCATACCTTTATGGGCTTGTGGAATGATTATGTTGTTATCTGCATTAAAATAAATAACTTTAAAGGTAATAAAAAATATGACCGTTTTTATGTCATTGATTTTAATATTGCAAAGGTTTACAGAAATGGGCCTTCATTCCATCTTTAAAAGCCCATAACTTGATCAAATGAACTCGGATTTCGATATGGCACACCTTTATGGGCTTGTGGAATGATTATGTTGCTATCTGCAATTATATATACAACTTTAAAGGTAGTAAAAAATATGACCGTTTTTATGTCATTGATTTTAATATTGCGAAGGTTTACAGAAATGGGCCTTCATTCCATCTTTAAAAGCCCATAGCTTGATCAAATGAACTCGGATTTCGATATGGCACATCTTTATGGGCTTGTGGAATGATTATGCTGTTATCTGCATTAAAATATATAACTTAAAAGGTAGTCCAAAATATGACCGTTTTTATGTCATTGATTTTAGTTTTGCGAAGGTTTACAGAAATGGGCCTTCATTCCATCTTTAAAAGCCCATAACTTGGTCAAATAAACTCGGAATTCGATATGGCATACCTTTATGGGCTTGTGGAATGATTATGTTGTTATCTGCATTACTAAATATATAACTTAAAAGGTAGTAAAAAATATGACCGTTTTTATGTCATTGATTTTAATTTTGCGAAGGTCTACAGAAATGGGCCTTCATTCCATCTTTAGGAGAACATAACTTGGTCAAATTAACTCGGTTTTCGATATGGCACATCTTTATGGGTTGTGGATTGTGGATTATGATGCAGATAACAACATAAACATCATAACTGAAATGAACTCGGATTTCAATATGGCATACCTTTATGGGCTTATGGAATGATTATGTTGTTATCTGCATTAAAATATACAACTTTAAAAGTAGTAAAAAATATGACCGTTTTTATGTCATTGATTTTTATTTTGCGAAGGTATACAGAAATGGGAATCCTTTCCATCTTTAAAAGCCCATAACTGAAATGAACTCGGATTTCAATATGGCATACCTTTATGGGCTTATGGAATGATTGTGTTGTTATCTGCATAAATAAATAAACCTTTAAAGGTTGTAAAAAATATGACCGTTTTTATGTAATTGATTTTAATTTTGCGAAGGTTTACTGAAATGGGCCTTCATTCCATCTTTAAGAGCCCATAACTTCGTCAAATGAACTCGGTTTTCGATATGGCATACTCTTGTGGGCTTGTGGAATGATTATGTTGTTACCTGCATTAAAATATATAACTTTAAAGGTAGTCAAAAATATGACAGTTTTTATGTCATTGATTTTAATTTGGCGAAGGTTTACTGAAATGGGCCTTTTTTCCATCTTTAAAAGGCCATAACTTGGTCAAATTAACAAGGAGTTCGATATGGCATACCTTAATGGGCTTGTGGAATGATTATGTTGTTATCTGCATTAAAATATACAACTTTAAAAGTAGTAAAAAATATGACCGTTTTTATGTCATTGATTTTTATTTTGCGAAGGTATACAGAAATGGGAATCCTTTCCATCTTTAAAAGCCCATAACTTGGTCAAATGAACTCGGTTTTCGATAAGGCATACATTTTTAACCTTGTGGAATGATTATGGTCTTATATGCATTAAAATATATTACTTAAAAGGTAGTACAAAATATTACCGTTTTTATGTCATTGATTTTAATTTTGCGAAGGCTTACAGAAATGGGCCTCCTTTCCATCTTTAAAAGCCCATAACTTGGTCAAATGAACTCGGAATTCGATATGGCATGCCTTTATGGGCTTGTGGAATGATTATGTTGTTATCTGCATAAAAATATATAACTCAAAAGGTAGGAAAAAATATGACCGTTATTATGTCATTGATTTTAATTTTGCGATGGTTTACTGAAATGGGCCTTCTTTCCATCTTTAAAAGCCCATAACTGAAATGAACTCGGATTTCAATATGGCATACCTTTATGGGCTTATGGAATGAATATGTTGCTTTCTGCATAAAAATATACAACTTTAAAGGTAGTACAAAATATTACCGTTTTTATGTCATTGATTTTTATTTTGCAAAGATTTACAGAAATTGGAATCCTTTCCATCTTTAAAAGCCCTTAACTTGGTCAAATGGACTCGGTTTTCGATATGGCATACATTTTTAAGCTTGTGGAATGATTATGTTGTTATCTGCATTAAAATATATAACTTAAAAGGTAGTACAAAATATGACCGTTTTTATGTCATTAATTTTAATTTTGCGAAGGTTTACAGAAGTGGGCCTTCATTCCATCTTTAAAAGCCCATAACTTGGTGAAATAAGCTCGGATCTCGATATGGCATACCTTTATGGGGTTGTGGAATGATTATGTCGTTATCTGCATTAAAATATATATCTTAAAAGGTAGTACAAAATATGACCGTTTTTATGTCATTGATTTTTATTTTGCGAAGGTTTACAGAAATGGGAATCCTTTCCATCTTTAAAAGCCCATAGCTTGGTCAAGTGAACTCGGGATTGGATGTGGCATACCCTTATGGGCTTGTGGAATGATTATGTTGTTATCTGCATTAAAATATGCAACTTTAAAGGTAGTAAAAATATGACCGTTTTTATGTCATTGATTTTTATTTTTCGAAGGTTTACAGAAATGGGAATCCTTTCCATCTTTAAAAGCCCATAACTTGGTCAAATGAACTCGGATTTCGATATGGCATGCCTTTATGGGCTTGTGGAATGATAATGTTATCTGCATTAAAATATATAACTTTAAAGGTAGTACAAAATATGACCGTTTTTATGTCATTGATTTTAATTTTGCGATGGTTTACTGAAATGGGCCTTTCCATCTTTAAAAGCCCATAACTGAAATGAACTCGGATTTCAATATTTCAATTTCATACCTTTATTGGCTTATGGAATGATTATGTTGTTATCTGCATTAAAATATACAACTTTAAAGGTAGTAAAAATATGACCGTTTTTATGTCATTGATTTTTATTTTGCGAAGGTTTACAGAAATGGGAATCCTAACTTGGTCAAATGAACTCGGATTTCGATATGGCATGCCTTTATGGGCTTGTGGAATGATAATGTTAACTGCATTAAAATATATAACATTAAATGTAGTAAAAAATCTGACCGTTTTTATGTCATTGATTTTAATTTTGCGAAGGTTTACTGAAGTGGGCCTTCATTCCATCGTTAAAAGCCCATAATTTGATCAAATGAACTCGGAATTCGATATGGCACAAATTTATGGGCTTATGGAATGATTATGTTGTTATCTGCATTAAAATATATAACTTAAAAGGTAGTACAAAATATGTCCGTTTTTATGTCATTGATTTTAGTTTTGCGAAGGTTTACAGAAATGGGCCTTCATTCCATCTTTAAAAGCCCATAACTTGGTCAAATGAACTCGGAATTCGATATGGCATACCTTTATGGGCTTGTGGAATGATTATGTTGTTATCTGCATTACTAAGTATATAACATACAAGGTAGTCAAAAATATGACCGTTTTAATGTCACTGATTTAAATTTTGCGAAGGTTTACTGAAATGGGCCTTCTTTCCATCTAAAAAAGCCCACAGCTTGATCATATGAACTCGGACTTCGATATGGCACATTTTTATGGGCTTGTGGATTGATTATGTTCTTATCTGCATTAATATATACAACTTTAAAAGTAGTAAAAAATATGACCGTTTTTATGTCATTGATTTTAATTTTGCGATGGTTTACTAAAATGGGCCTTCTTTCCATCTTTAAAAGCCCATAACTGAAATGAACTCGGATTTCAATATGGCATACCTTTATGGGCTTATGGAATGAATATGTTGTTATCTGCATTAATATATACAACTTTAAAAGTAGTAAAAAATCTGACCGTTTTTATGTCATTGATTTTAATTTTGCGAAGGTTTACTGAAGTGGGCCTTCATTCCATCGTTAAAAGCCCATAATTTGATCAAATGAACTCGGAATTCGATATGGCACATCTTTATGGGCTTATGGAATGATTATGTTGTTATCTGCATTAAAATATATAACTTAAAAGGTAGTAAAAAATATGACCGTTTTTATGTCATTGATTTTTATTTTGCGAAGGTTTACAGAAATGGGAATCGTTTCCATCTATAAAGGCCCATAACTTGATCAAATGAACTCGGTTTTCGATATGGCATACATTTTTAAGCTTGTGGAATGATTATGTTGTTATGTGCATTAAAATATATAACTTAAAAGGTATTACAAAATATGTCCGTTTTTATGTCATTGATTTTAGTTTTGCGAAGGTCTACAGAAATGGGCCTTCATTCCATCTTTAAAAGCCCATAACTTGGTCAAATGAACTCGGTTTTCGATATGGCATACATTTTTAAGCTTGTGGAATGATTATGTTGTTATGTGCATTAATAAATATAAAACTTTAAAGGTAGTACAAAATATTACCTTTTTTATGTCAGTGATTTTAATTTTGCGAAGGCTTATAGAAATGGGCCTCCTTTTCATCTTTAAAAGCCCATAACTTGGTCAAGTGAACTCGGAATTGTATGTGGCATACCTTTATGGGCTTGTGGAATGATTATGTTGTTATCTGCATTAAAATATACAACCTTAAAGGTAGAAAAAAATATGACCGTTATTATGTCATTGATTTTAATTTTTCGAAGGTTTACAGAAATGGGAATCGTTTCCATCTATAAAGGCCCATAACTTGGTCAAATGAACTCGGTTTTCGATATGGCATACATTTTTGGGCTTGTGAAATGATTATGTTGTTATCTGCATTAAAATATATAACTTAAAAGGTATTACAAAATATGACCGTTTTTATGTCATTAATTTTAATTTTGCGAAGGCTTACAGAATTAGGCCTTCATTCCATCTTTAAAAGAACATAACTTGGTTAAATGAGTTCGGATTTCGATATGGCATACCTTTATGGGCTTGTGGAATGATTATGTTGTTATCTGCATTAAAATATTTATCTTAAAAGGTAGTACAAAATATGACCGTTTTTATGTCATTGATTTTAATTTTTCGAAGGTTTACAGAAATGGGAATCCTTTCCATCTTTAAAAGCCCATAACTTGGTCAAATGAACTCGGGTTTCGATATGGCATACATTTTTGGGCTTGTGGAATGATTATGTTGTTATCTGCATTAAAATATAAAACTTAAAAGGTAGTACAAAATATGACCGTTTTCATGTCACTGACTTAAATTTTGCGAAGGTTTACAGAAGTGGGCCTTCATTCCATCTTTAAAAGCCCATAACTTGGTGAAATGAGCTCGGATTTCGATATGGCATACCTTTATGGGCTTGTGGAATGATTATGTTGTTATCTGCTTTAATAAATAAACCCTTAAAGGTTGTAAAAAATATGATTGTTTTTATGTGATTGATTTTAATTTTGCGAAGGTTTACTGAAATGGTCCTTCTTTCCATCTTTAAAAGCCCATAACTCTACCTTTATGGGCTTGTGGAATGATTATGTTGTTATCTGCATTAAAATAAATAACTTAAAAGGTAGTAAAAAATATGACCGTTTTTATGTCATTGATTTTAATTTTGCGAAGGTTTACTGAAATGGGCCTTCTTTCCATCTTTAAAAGCCCATAACTTGATAAAATGAACTCGGACTTCGATATGGCACATCTTTATGGGCTTGTGGAATAATTATCTTGTTATCTGCATTAATATAAAAACTTTAGAGGTAGTAAAAAAAATGACCGTTCTTATGTCACTGATTTTAATTTTGCGAAGGTTTACTGAAATGGGCCTTCTTTCCATCTTTAAAAGCCCATAACTTGGTCAAATGAACTCGGTTTTCGATATGGCATACATTTTTAAGCTTGTGGAATGATTATGTTGTTATCTGCATTAAAATGTATAACTTAAAAGGTAGTACAAAAAATGACCGTTCTTATGTCACTGATTTTAATTTTGCGAAGGTTTACTGAAATGGGCCTTCTTTCCATCTTTAATAGCCCATAACTTGGTCAATGAACTCGGTTTTCGATATGGCATACCTTTATGGGCTTGTGGAATGATTATGTTGTTATCTGCATTAATATATATAACTTAAAAGGTTGTACAAAATATGACCGTTTTTGTGTCATTGATTTTAATTTTGCGAAGGTTTACTGAAATGGGCCTTCATTTCATCTTTAAGAGCCCATAACTTCGTCAAATGAACTCGGTTTTCGATATGGCATACTCTTGTGGGCTTGTGGAATGATTATGTTGTTACCTGCATTAAAATATATAACTTTAAAGGTAGTCAAAAATATGACAGTTTTTATGTCATTGATTTTAATTTGGCGAAGGTTTACTGAAATGGGCCTTTTTTCCATCTTTAAAAGGCCATAACTTGGTCAAATTAACAAGGAGTTCGATATGGCATACCTTAATGGGCTTGTGGAATGATTATGTTGTTATCTGCATTAAAATATATAACCTTAAAAGAAGTAAAAAATATGACCGTTTTTATGCCATTGATTTTAATTTTGCGAAGGTTTACTGAAATGGGAATCCTTTCCATCCATAAAAGCCCATAACTTTGTCAAATGAACTCGGTTTTCGATATGGCATACATTTATGGGCTTGTGGAATGATTATGTTGTTATCTGCATTAAAATATATAACTTAAAAGGTAGTACAAAATATGACCGTTTTTATGTCATTAATTTTAATTTTGCGAAGGTTTACAGAAGTAGGCCTTCATTCCATCTTTGAAAGCCCATAACTTGGTGAAATGAGCTCGGATTTCAATATGGCATACCTTTATGGGCTTGTGGAATGATTATGTTGTTATCTGCATTAAAATATATATCTTAAAAGGTAGTACAAAATATGACCGTTTTTATGCCATTGATTTTAATTTTGCGAAGGTTTACTGAAATGGGAATCCTTTCCATCTATAAAGGCCCATAACTTGCTCAAATGAACTCGGTTTTCGATATGGCATACATTTATGGGCTTGTGGAATGATTATGTTGTTATCTGCATTAAAATATATAACTTAAAAGGTAGTACAAAATATGACCGTTTTTATGTCATTAATTTTAATTTTGCGAAGGTTTACAGAAGTGGGCCTTAATTCCATCTTTAAAAGCCCATAACTTGATCAAATGAACTCGGACTTCGATATGGCACATCTTTATGGGCTTGTGGAATGATTATGTTGTTATATGCATTAATAAATATAAAACTTTAAAGGTGGTACAAAATATTACCGTTTTTATGTCATTAATTTTAATTTTGCGAAGGTTTATAGAAATGGGCCTCCTTTCCATCTTTAAAAGCACATAACTTTGTCAAGTGAACTCGGAATTGCATGTGGCATACCTTTATGGGCTTGTGGAATGATTATGTTGTTATATGCATTAAAATATATATCTTTAAAGGTAGTAAAAAATATGACAGTTTTTCTGTCATTGATTTTAATTTGGCGAAGGTTTACTGGAATGGGCCTTTTTTCCATCTTTAAAAGGCCATAACTTGGTCAAATTAACTAGGAGTTCGATATGGTATACCTTAATGGGCTTGTGGAATGATTATGTTGTTATTTGCATTAAAATATATAACCTTAAAAGAAGTAAAAAATATGACCGTTTTTATGCCATTGATTTTAATTTTGCGAAGGTTTACTGAAATGGGCCTTCTTTCCATCTTTAAAAGCCCATAACTTGGTCAAATGAACTCGGTTTTCGATATGGCATACATTTTTAAGCTTGTGGAATGATTATGTTGTTATCTGCATTAAAATATATATCTTTAAAGGTAGTAAAAAATATTACAGTTTTTATGTCATTGATTTTAATTTGGCGAAGGTTTACTGAAATGGGCCTTTTTTCCATCTTTAAAAGGCCATAACTTGGTCAATTTAACTAGGAGTTCGATATGGCATACCTTAATGGGCTTGTGGAATGATTATGTTGTTATTTGCTTTAAAATATATAACCTTAAAAGAAGTAAAAAATATGACCGTTTTTATGCTATTGATTTTAATTTTGCGAAGGTTTACTGAAATGGGCCTTCTTTCCATCTTTAAAAGCCCATAACTTGGTCAAATGAACTCGGTTTTCGATATGGCATACATTTTTAAGCTTGTGGAATGATTATGTTGTTATCTGCATTAAAATATATAACTTAAAAGGTAGTACAAAATATGACCGTTTTTTTGTCATTGATCTTAATTTTGCGAAGGTTTACAGAAATGGGCCTTCATTCCATCTTTAAAAGCCCATAACTTGGTCTAATGAACTCGGATTTCGATATGGCATACCTTTATGGGCTTGTGGAATTATTATGTTGTTATCTGCATTAAAATATATAACTTAAGAGGTAGTAAAAAATATGACCGTTTTTATGTCATTGATTTTTATTTTGCGAAGGTTTACAGAAATGGGAATCCTTTCCACCTTTAAAAGCCCATAGCTTGGTCAAATGAACTCGGGTTTCGATATGGCATACATTTTTGGGCTTGTGGAATGATTATGTTGTTATCTGCATTAAAATATATAACTTAAAAGGTTGTACAAAATATGACCGTGAGAAGGGTAGCTTTTTGAGTGGTGTAGGTTTTATTTAGGATAGTTGTGTTGGATATAAGGTTACATATAGAAATTATAAATATAAGTGTCCTGCGCACGTTCTGCTCTTGAGTACGACTCTGTCTCGACTACTTTACATTAGTAGAGTCTGGTAACATTATCAAAAAAGGACTTATTCTACACTAATATTGAAGGTTTGGTATATACTATATTAGCCGCTGTTCACAGTCGGCCTCTCCTGACAAATCTCTGCGTCCTCGCAGGATTCATGGGGTGGATCATCTTCAAAGTCGTCATCTTCATCGGGCTCCTCCGGTGGCAGCTCACACCAGCGCACTATGGGGAATTTGCTCACTTTTTGTGGCATTAATTAATATCTTAAGAACAAAGCAACATTTAAAAGTTTTGTTTTTAGAATTAAGTATATAAAATTAAAAGGAAGTAAATTAATAAAATAAAAAAAATTTTTTTTCTTGAATTTTTTTTTAAGAGACCAAACTGATTTTAAAAAAAAATTTTGCCTTTTTTTATTTCCCATTTTTTTAGTGAAATTGTAATTTTTTGTATTGTGATCACTATAATTCTTAACAAAAATACTAAAATCCTATATATCAACGTTAAGTAAGTGAAATGATGTTGTAAAATAATTTTAAAATAATCGTTATTTAATAAGAAATATAACTGCACACTGTTATTCTTAAGATAACATCGAAACTGGCATTTACCAGACAAAAATGAGGAAAATATACCATATTAGGTAGAGGTCTTTAAAGCTAAATTTTAGAGAAAGTGCGCAAAAGTGCACTTTTATACTAACCGAGCTCAATGAGAATTAAATTCTCTACAAGATAAAAAAGGTTTCAGAGGTGGAAACTGCTGGAATCACTTTGTAGCTCTATTTAAAAATACAAATTAACTTAAAGATTTTGATTTTTTTGAGGTTAGAACTATAACACGAATATACGAGCACCACAATCAATAAATACAATATTAAGGTCACAAACACAAGTTACAAGTCCCTCTGATTGGATGGTATTTCAAAAACCTCAGAGCTATGTTTAATTTTACACTTTTTGACAACTTAAACTATTAAGAATAATAGGCGCTTTACCAGCGCTGCCACCTCGTTGAAATAAAAACAGGCTTTAACAGCTGATAACTTAACAGTGGTGCGTACTGTTAAACTTTTCTGTTAGTAACATTAGATATTGATGTTATCGTGATGCATTCTGATAAACAAAACCTATTTTTAACGACTTTTAAAAAATGGGCTTTGGCCAAAAAAAGTGGTCAAATTCCCCATAGTGCAGCGCTTCATCTTGTCGGACGAATACACCGACTTGTAGTGTCTCTGCTTTCGTTGTGCGTGAGGGATATCTTCTACAAGATATCTGTCGTTCGGCAGGACCTTGGTGATTATAAAAGGTCCTTTGTAGCGCGGCTCCAATTTGCGTGATGTGCCCGTGCTGAATGGCTCATTCTCGACCAGCACAAGGTCTCCAAGGCTGTAAACAGTTGGCTTCGCATGCTTGGCATCGTAGCGTTTCTTGGCGGCAGCTCGGTGATCGTTGACAGTTCTCGCAGCATCTGCTCTAAGTTGATCCAATTCCGCATCGGTTAGCATCTTGGCTTTGAATAATGTTGGTTATCGCGTTCTTTAGGATATCTCGAGGTTCATACCCGTACAGGAGCTGAAAGGGAGAGCATTTAGTAGTACTATTTACCATGGTATTAATGCTCCACTGGATTGATCGGATATTGTCATCCCAACGCTTATCGATGTCATTAGAAGGCAACAACATTGACAAAATGATGCGATTTGTGCGCTCTGCGTGACCATTGGCTCTGGGTGTCCTTACTGCATTTAAAATGTGCTTTACATTGTTTGACTTGCTGTACCACGATCTGTTACAATTCGATCTGGCATTCCCAGGTAGCTGGTTACATCTTGCAGGACATCCAGGACGTGTTTAGTGGCTGTACTTTTCACCGCTCGTACAATGGTGAATTTGGTGAATGCATCGACTATTACAAGAATATGCTCGTTTCTCTTGGAACTCTTCGAAAATGGACCCAGGTTGTCCATGTGTATCGTGGAAAAGGGAATCGGCTTGATGTCATCGTAGTGGTACTGACCTTCCTGACGTCCACCTGGTGTTTTATAAAACGCACAGCCCACACAGGATTTTATGTAGCTTTTGACATTGTTTCGCATTCGGGGAAACCAAAATAAGTTTAGAATTCTTGCCATAGTCTTATCCGTGCTCATATGTCCGGCCTTATCGTGACATTCATGTAAAATGTGGAATCTCAACTGCTTCGGCACAACCCATAATAAATTGTTGCCATGTTTTCGAAACAAGCGATCTTGCTCGATCACATACTCGTCGCTCTCAGATTTCTTTTCAAATTTCATGCTTGCGACAATTTTCTGTATTTTCTCGTCCTGTAGTTGTATGGAAAATAGCCAGTCCTCTGCGTCGATTATCGTTTTTGCTATTTTCAGACTTGCGGTATCCATCTCTCGAGCATCTTCGAACGGAGCTCGACTGAGTGCGTCTACGTGGTTCATCTGTGTTCCTGCTCTGTGAACGATATCTATGTCGAATTCTTGAATGCGTAACCACCATCTTGCAATCCGGGGTATCAGTTCTCGTTTCTCCATCGACGTCTTTAGGGCATTGCCTTTATCTTTTTGCCATAAATGTAGTATTTGAATCGCTCCAACGATTCCACGACGGCTAGAGCCTCAAGTTCGTAGCTGTGGTAATTTTTCTCCGGCTTAGAAGTAGCTCGGCTATAATAAGCGATTGGTTTCAGCTGGTCCTCCTCACGTTGTAGCAAAACTCCGGCTAAACCAACGGCGCTGGCATCGGTATGTAGTTCATGTTCTGCGTCTAGACGATAGCTGGTGACAACTGGATTTGATATTAGACATTTTTTTAATTCGTCGAAGGCTTCTTCTTGTGGCGCTTTCCAAGAAAACGGCTGATCCTTGCGCAATAGGATTCTTAATGGCGCTGAAATGATGGCATACCCAGGAACGAATTTGCGGAAATAACCAGTGAGACCCAAAAACTTTCTCACATCGGTAACATTGGCTGGTTTCGGGAACATTCTGATGGCGTTCGTCTTAATTTCTCCAGGACTGATTCCTTCTGCGTGTATCTGGTGACCAAGGAATGTTATTGACTGCTTATATAACTCACATTTGTCCAGGTTTAGCGTTAGTCCGCACTCCTTTAAAACTTTTAGGATCCTCTCAAGCTTCTCGTACATCTTATCAAATGTTTGACTGCCAATAAGGATGTCGTCCATGTAGTGTATCATGTCGCCTTTCTGCACTCTCTTTTGTAACTCTGCCATGAGTCGATTAAAAACCGCAGGTGCGTTCTTTAATCCGAACGGAAGTCGCTTGAATTCGTATAATCCATCTGTGGTGATGAATGCAGTAAATTTTCGGCTCTCTGGGACTATCTCTATCTGATAGTATCCACTGTTGAGGTCTAAGGATGAGAAATACTTAAATCTTTTCGCCTGCTGCAGACGTTCTTCGATGTTTGGCACTGGAAAATTCTCCTTCTTGATCAGCTTGTTTAGGCGGCGGTAATCGACGCACATTCGATTGATACCATTCGGCTTCTTGATGAGCACCACCGGGCTGGCGTACTCTGATGTTGACAACGTAATGATGTCCTGCTTTAGCAGCTCGTCGACCATTCTGCTTACGAATTCTTTCTTTGGCTCGGATACTCGGTATGGGGCTTGTGCTACTACCTGATTGCTTTCGACGGTGATGTCTGCTTTGACCACGCTTGGCTTTCCTATGCCTTCCAACCCTGTCGAGAAAACATCGGCGAAGTTCTCCAGTAAGCTGCGCATCTGCTTACTTTATTTGTCGTTCTCAAAATTTTCTAGCAGCTTCCCGATATTGGTGCTTACAGGGGTTGTCGGCTGATGGACTGCTCGTTTGATTTTAGAATCGCCTGACTCAAAGTTGAGCTCGAGATGAGCGGAGATGATGACGTCCTGTCCCAACAGAAAGTCCTCCTGCAATATATTGTTGTCTGCTATATACACTTTCGCTGTAATCGTCTTCCCATCGATATCCATATCCACAGTCATCGCTTCTGTGAGGATACATGAACCTCCGCAAATGCCTCTAATCTTCATAGAGCACTTGTGGCGCTTGGCGTTAATTTGCTCGGCATTTGATTGTCGGATGAGACTGGCTTGACTACCCGTGTCGATGAAGGCGCTGTAATCGTGCGAGTGTACGCAGATTTTCCTCGTGAAAAGTTTGTCCTGATTTGCGGCTCCTACACGCATGACATTGGTGGCTTGGCAACTTCCATTTGGCTCGTGGAACTTGTTGCATTTGGTACAGCGTGACTTTTTCTTCTCCTTTGGACACGAATTGGCAAAGTGTCCTTTTTCTCCGCAGTTGTAGCATATAACGGATTCCTTTGTCCTTGGTGGTTTAACATCGCTGTCTGGTTTCTGCTCGAAGTTGCTGGCTTTCGGTGAACACTCTTTCTTGCTCGTATTTGGCCGACATCGATTAACGAAATACGATTCGGCTGCATCACGAAGCTGTTTCATTGTGGCGAAATGAATTGCTGCAATACTGTTTTGCAATTCACGATGCTGTAGACCTGCGCGAACATATCTGATGATCGCTGCCTCGCTGAGCTTGTAGCGCACCCCAAGGGCTGACATCCTGAAACAGTACTCCTTTACCGTCTCCTTTGGTCGTCTGGTTGCATTGGCCATGTTGAAATGCACTTCTGCTTTGTCTGGATTTGCTCCGAACTCATCCTGTATAGCTTCGGCGAAGTTTTTCCACGTAGTGTGTAGAATGGGTGATGAATCTAGCCACATCTTGGCTGGACCTTTTAGCTTTGTATAAATGGCGAGTAACAGGAACTTCTCGTCCCACTGGTAGGCATCAACTACTTTGTTGACACGATCGATGAACTGATTGACTGAAATGGCGTTGTCGTCGTTGGGATCAAATTCTGGCAAGGTGTTGGCAATTTCCTTGACTGAAGCTTGCCTCACGTTGTTCGTAGCCTGTACAGGAATGCTCTCGTTGTTAATCTCGTTGATGTCCAAATCGATTATTTGGTGCTGTTGCTGACTTCCTGCATTTGCTGGTGCTGAGTTTCCCATTTGAACGGTAACTAATTGAGCTAACATGTCCTTTAGTTCCTTCATCTCGTTTTGCAATTGTGAAATTGCCGCTGACTGTGCTGACATCGTTTCTTCTTGCTGCATGTGGATACCCACTGCTGCTGGCAGTTCTACGTCCTCCGATTGTTCAAACTGTGTTAGTCTTTGAACCAATTCGGCTCTGGTGCCCGAAACTGACACGTTTCTAGATCTCAGCAGGAATCTTAACACGTCGCCTTTAAGTTCTGCTATTTTCGGCATTTTAATGTTGTTTTAGCGACTAGGCTGGCAGTTCTCTTTGCGAGCGACACAACTATATGTACCTCACAAAGTTCTGCATCTGCTTTCTCCCTTGACCAATACACACAAACTCCTTGTATGCATGTATGTGCTCCGGCTTCTAGAAAATTCTGACTTGCATCGACTTGTAAAATTCACCAATACTCACAACCGCTCTGTGTGTATGTGCTTTGGCTTCTCTTGAGACTTCTGCTGCTCTTGAGACTTCTGCGGCCACAGGCTCACTAAGAATCCTGATCTAACTGATGTGCTTGACTCCACGGGTTCACTAAGATTCCCGATCTGCTTTCCTTGAATCCGCCTGCCACGTAGAACTGGAACACATCCGTAATTTGCAATTTAAGCTGTCACATAGACCTGGGAACACATCCCATTGCAAACTTTCCACGCCGACGATTCTTGCTGCTTTCTTAGACTTCTTGGCACAACTCCTCCGCTTCACACATATCCAACCACACTGATCCCACTTCTGAACTGAGAAGGGTAGCTTTTTGAGTGGTGTAGGTTTTATTTAGGATAGTTGTGTTGGATATAAGGTTACATATAGAAATTATAACTATAAGTGTCCTGCGCACGTTCTGCTCTTGAGTACGACTCTGTCTCGACTTCTTTACATTAGTAGAGTCTGGTAACATTATCAAAAAAGGACTTATTCTACACTAATATTGAAGGTTTGGTATATACTATATTAAACGATGTTCACAACCGTTTTTATGTCATTAATTTTAATTTTGCGAAGGTTTACAGAAGTGGGCCTTAATTCCAACTTTAAAAGCCCATAACTTGATCAAATGAACTCGGACTTCGATATGGCACATCTTTATGGGCTTGTGGAATGATTATGTTGTTATCTGCATTAATAAATATAAAACTTTAAAGGTGGTACAAAATATTACCGTTTTTATGTCATTGATTTTAATTTTGCGAAGGTTTATAGAAATGGGCCTCCTTTCCATCTTTAAAAGCCCATAACTTGGTCAAATGAACTCGGGTTTCGATATGGCATACATTTTTGGACTTGTTGAATGATTATGTTGTTATCTGCATTAAAATATATAACTTAAAAGGTAGTACAAAATATGACCGTTTTTATGTCATTAATTTTAATTTTGCGAAGGCTTACAGAAGTAGGCCTTCATTCCATCTTTAAAAGCCCATAACTTGGTGAAATGAGCTCGGATTTCGATATGGCATACCTTTATGGGCTTGTGGAATGATTATGTTGTTATCTGCAATAAAATATATATCTTAAAAGGTAGTACAAAATATGACCGTTTTTATGTCATTGATTTTTATTTTGCGAAGGTTTACAGAAATGGGAATCCTTTCCATCTTTAAAAGCCCATAACTTGGTCAAATGAACTCGGGTTTCGATATGGCATACATTTTTGGGCTTGTGGAATGATTATGTTGTTATCTGCATTAAAATATATAACTTAAAAGGTAGTACAAAATATGACCGTTTTTAAGTCATTGATTTTAATTTTGCGAAGGTTTACTGAAATGGGCCTTCATTCCATCTTTAAGAGCCCATAACTTAGTCAAATGAACTCGGTTTTCGATATGGCATACCTTTATGGGCTTGTGGAATGATTATGTTGTTATATGCATTAAAATATATATCTTTAAAGGTAGTAAAAAATATGACCGTTTTTATGCCATTGATTTTAATTTTGCGAAGGTTTACTGAAATGGGCCTTTTTTCCATCTTTAAAAGGCCATAACTTGGTCAAATTAACTAGGAGTTCGATATGGCATACCTTAATGGGCTTGTGGAATGATTATGTTGTTATTTGCATTAAAATATATAACCTTAAAAGAAGTAAAAAATATGACCGTTTTTATGCCATTGCTTTTAATTTTGCGAAGGTTTACTGAAATGGGCCTTCTTTCCATCTTTAAAAGCCCATTACTTGATCAAATGAACTCGGACTTCGATATGGCACCTCTTTATGGGCTTGTGGAATGATTATGCTGTTATCTGCATTAATATATATATCTTTAAAGGTAGTAAAAAAAATGACCGTTCTTATGTCATTGATTTTAATTTTGCGAAGGTTTACTGAAATGGGCCTTCTTTCCATCTTTAAGAGCCCATAACTTGGTCAAATGAACTCGGTTTTCGATATGGCATACATTTTTGGGCTTGTGGAATGATTATGTTGTTATCTGCATTTAAAATATATAACTTAAAAGGTAGTACAAAATATGACCTTTTTTATGTCATTAATCTTAATTTTGCGGAGGTTTACAGAAATGGGCCTTCATTCCATCTTAAAAGCCCATAACTTGGTCAAATGAACTCGGATTTCGACATGGCATACCTTTATGGGCTTGTGGAATGATTATGTTGTTATCTGCATTAATATATATAACTTTAAAGGTAGTAAAAAAAATAACCGTTCTTATGTCATTGATTTTAATTTTGCGAAGGTTTACAGAAGTGGCCCTTCATTCCATCTTTAAAAGCCCATAATTTGGTGAAAGAGCTCGGATTTCGATATGGCATACCTTTATGGGCTTGTAAAATGATTATGTTGTTATCTGCATTAAAATATACCTCTTAAAAGGTAGTACAAAATATGACCGTTTTTTTGTCATTGATTTTTATTTTGCGAAAGTTTAGAGAAATGGGCCTTCATTCCATCTTTAAAAGCCCATAACTTGATCAAATGAACTCGGACTTCGATATGGCCCTCCTTTTGGGCTTGTGGAATGATTATGTTGTTATCTGCATTAAAATATATATCTTAAAAGGAAGTACAAAATATGACGGTTTTTATATCATTGATTTTTATTTTGCGAAGGTTTACGGAAATGGGAATCCTTTCCATCTTTAAAAGCCCATAACTTGATCAAATGAACTCGGACTTCGATATGGCACATCTTTATGGGCTTGTGGAATGATTATGTTGTTATCTGCATTAATAGAAATAAAACTTTAAAGGTAGTACAAAAAATTACCGTTTTTATGTCATTGATTTTAATTTTGCGAAGGTTTATAGAAATGAGCCTCCTTTCCATCTTTAAAAGCCCATAACTTGTTCAAGTGAACTCGGAATTGAATGTGGCATACCTTTATGGGCTTGTGGAATGATTATGTTGTTATCTGCATTAAAATATATAACTCAAAAGGTAGTAAAAAATATGACCGTTTTTATGTCATTGATTTTAATTTTGGGAAGGCTTACAGAAATGGGCCTCCTTTCCATCTTTCAAAGCCCATAACTTGGTCAAATGAACTCGGAATTCGATATGGCATTCCTTTATGGGCTTGTGGAATGATTATGTTGGTATCTGCATTAATAAATAAACCTTTAAAGGTTGTAAAAAATATGACCGTTTTTATGTGATTGATTTTAATTTTGCGAAGGTTTACTGAAATGGGCCTTCTTTCCATCCTTAAAAGCCCATAACTTGGTCAATGAACTCGGTTTTCGATATGGCATACCTTTATGGGCTTGTGGAATGATTATGTTGTTATCTGCATTAAAATATATAACTTTAAAGGTAGTACATAATATGACCGTTTTTATGTCATTGATTTTAATTTTGCGAAGGCTTACTGAAATGGGCCTTCATACCATCTTTAAGAGCCCATAACTTAGTCAAATGAACTCGGTTTTCGATATGGCATACCTTTATGGGCTTGTGGAATGATTATGTTGTTACCTGCATTAAAATATATATCTTTAAAGGTAGTAAAAAATATGACAGTTTTTATGTCATTGATTTTAATTTGGCGAAGGTTTACTGAAATGGGCTTTTTTTCCATCATTAAAAGCCCATAACTTGGGCAAATTATTTCGGATTTCGATATGGCTTACCTTTATGGGCTTGTGGAATGATTATGTTGTTATCTGCATTAAAATATATAACTTAAGAGGTAGTAAAAAATATGACCGTTTTTATGTCATTGATTTTTATTTTGCGAAGGTTTACAAAAATGGGCCTTCATTCCATCTTTAAAAGCCCATAACTTGGTCAAATGAACTCGGATTTCGATATGGCATACCTTCCTTTATGGGCTTGTGGAATGATTATGTGTTATCTGCATTAAAATATATAACTTAAAAGGTAGTACAAAATATGACCGTTTTTATGTCATTGATCTTAATTTTGCGAAGGTTTACAGAAATGGGCCTTCATTCCATTTTTAAAAGCCCATATCTTGGTCAAAATTACTAGGAGTTCGATATGGCGTACCTTAATGGGCTTGTGGAATGATTATGTTGTTATCTGCATTAAAATATATAACCTTAAAAGAAGTAAAAAATATGACCGTTTTTATGCCATTGATTTTAATTTTGCGAAGGTTTACTGAAATGGGCCTTCTTTCCATCCTTAAAAGCCCATAACTTGGTCAATGAACTCGGTTTTCGATATGGCATACCTTTATGGGCTTGTGGAATGATTATGTTGTTATCTGCATTAAAATATATAACTTTAAAGGTAGTAAAAAAAATAACCGTTCTTATGTCATTGATTTTAATTTTGCGAAGGTTTACAGAAATGGGCCTTCATTCCATCTTTAAAAGCCCATAACTTGATCAAATGAACTCGGACTTCGATATGGCCCTCCTTTGGGCTTGTGGAATGATTATGTTGTTATCTGCATTAATATATACATCTTAAAAGTTAGTACAAAATATGACCGTTTTTTTGTCATTGATTTTTATTTTGCGAAGGTTTACAGAAATGGGCCTTCATTCCATCTTTAAAAGCCCATAATTTGGTGAAAGAGCTCGGATTTCGATATGGCATACCTTTATGGGCTTGCGGAATGATTATGTTGTTATCTGCATTAAAATATACATCTTAAAAGGTAGTACAAAATATGACCGTTTTTTTGTCATTGATTTTTATTTTGCGAAGGTTTACAGAAATGGGCCTTCATTCCATCTTTAAAAGCCCATAACTTGATCAAATGAACTCGGACTTCGATATGGCCCTCCTTTTGGGCTTGTGGAATGATTATGTTGTTATCTGCATTAAAATATATATCTTAAAAGGAAGTACAAAATATGACGGTTTTTATATCATTGATTTTTATTTTGCGAAGGTTTACGGAAATGGGAATCCTTTCCATCTTTAAAAGCCCATAACTTGATCAAATGAACTCCGACTTCGATATGGCACATCTTTATGGGCTTGTGGAATGATTATGTGTTATCTGCATTAAAATATATAACTTAAAAGGTAGTACAAAATATGACCGTTTTTATGTCATTGATCTTAATTTTGCGAAGGTTTACAGAAATGGGCCTTCATTCCATTTTTAAAAGCCCATATCTTGGTCAAAATTACTAGGAGTTCGATATGGCGTACCTTAATGGGCTTGTGGAATGATTATGTTGTTATCTGCATTAAAATATATAACCTTAAAAGAAGTAAAAAATATGACCGTTTTTATGCCATTGATTTTAATTTTGCGAAGGTTTATTGAAATGGGCCTTCTTTTCATCTTTAAAAGCCCATAACTTGGTCAAATGAACTCGGAATTCGATATGGCATTCCTTTATGGGCTTGTGGAATGATTATGTTGGTATCTGCATTAATAAATAAACCTTTAAATGTTGTAAAAAATATGACCGTTTTTATGTGATTGATTTTAATTTTGCGAAGGTTTACTGAAATGGGCCTTCTTTCCATCCTTAAAAGCCCATAACTTGGTCAATGAACTCGGTTTTCGATATGGCATACCTTTATGGGCTTGTGGAATGATTATGTTGTTATCTGCATTAAAATATATAACTTAAAAGGTAGTACAAAATATGACCCTTTTTATGTCATTAATCTTAATTTTGCGGAGGTTTACAGAAATGGGCCTTCATTCCATTTGGTCAAATGAACTCGGATTTCGATATGGCATACCTTTATGGGCTTGTGGAATGATTATGTTGTTATCTGCATTAATATATATAACTTTAAAGGTAGTAAAAAAAATAACCGTTCTTATGTCATTGATTTTAATTTTGCGAAGGTTTACAGAAATGGGCCTTCATTCCATCTTTAAAAGCCCATAACTTGATCAAATGAACTCGGACTTCGATATGGCCCTCCTTTTGGGCTTGTGGAATGATTATGTTGTTATCTGCATTAATATATACATCTTAAAAGTTAGTACAAAATATGACCGTTTTTTTGTCATTGATTTTTATTTTGCGAAGGTTTACAGAAATGGGCCTTCATTCCATCTTTAAAAGCCCATAATTT
The DNA here is from genome assembly GCF_043229965.1 of Drosophila suzukii. Lineage (NCBI taxonomy): Eukaryota > Metazoa > Arthropoda > Insecta > Diptera > Drosophilidae > Drosophila > Drosophila suzukii. The sequence continues at coordinate 42,638,802 of NC_092082.1, forward strand.
GGTGAAAGAGCTCGGATTTCGATATGGCATACCTTTATGGGCTTGTAAAATGATTATGTTGTTATCTGCATTAAAATATACATCTTAAAAGGTAGTACAAAATATGACCGTTTTTTTGTCATTGATTTTTATTTTGCGAAGGTTTACAGAAATGGGCCTTCATTCCATCTTTAAAAGCCCATAACTTGATCAAATGAACTCGGACTTCGATATGGCCCTCCTTTTGGGCTTGTGGAATGATTATGTTGTTATCTGCATTAAAATATATATCTTAAAAGGAAGTACAAAATTTGACGGTTTTTATATCATTGATTTTTATTTTGCGAAGGTTTACGGAAATGGGAATCCTTTCCATCTTTAAAAGCCCATAACTTGATCAAATGAACTCCGACTTCGATATGGCACATCTTTATGGGCTTGTGGAATGATTATGTTGTTATCTGCATTAATAGAAATAAAACTTTAAAGGTAGTACAAAAAATTACCGTTTTTATGTCATTGATTTTAATTTTGCGAAGGTTTATAGAAATGGGCCTCCTTTCCATCTTTAAAAGCCCATAACTTGGTCAAGTGAACTCGGAATTGAATGTGGCATACCTTTATGGGCTTGTGGAATGATTATGTTGTTATCTGCATTAAAATATTTAACTCAAAAGGTAGTAAAAAATATGACCGTTTTTATGTCATTGATTTTAATTTTGCGAAGGCTTACAGAAATGGGCCTCCTTTCCATCTTTAAAAACCCATAACTTGGTCAAATGAACTCGGAATTCGATATGGCATTCCTTTATGGGCTTGTGGAATGATTATGTTAGTATCTGCATTAATAAATAAACCTTTAAAGGTTGTAAAAAATATGACCGTTTTTATGTGATTGATTTTAATTTTGCGAAGGTTTACTGAAATGGGCCTTCTTTCCATCCTTAAAAGCCCATAACTTGGTCAATGAACTCGGTTTTCGATATGGCATACCTTTATGGGCTTGTGGAATGATTATGTTGTTATCTGCATTAAAATATATAACTTAAAAGGTAGTACATAATATGACCGTTTTTATGTCATTGATTTTAATTTTGCGAAGGTTTACTGAAATGGGCCTTCATACCATCTTTAAGAGCCCATAACTTAGTCAAATGAACTCGGTTTTCGATATGGCATACCTTTATGGGCTTGTGGAATGATTAGGTTGTTACCTGCATTAAAATATATATCTTTAAAGGTAGTAAAAAATATGACAGTTTTTATGTCATTGATTTTAATTTGGCGAAGGTTTACTGAAATGGGCCTTTTTTCCATCTTTAAAAGCCCATAACTTGGGCAAATTAACTCGGATTTCGAAATGGCTTACCTTTATGGGCTTGTGGAATGATTATGTTGTTATCTGCATTAAAATATATAACTTAACAGGTAGTAAAAAATATGACCGTTTTTATGTCATTGATTTTTATTTTGCGAAGGTTTACAGAAATGGGCCTTTATTCCATCTTTAAAAGCCCATAACTTGGTCAAATGAACTCGGATTTCGATATGGCATACCTTCCTTTATGGGCTTGTGGAATGATTTTCTGTTATCTGCATTAAAATATATAACTTAAAAGGTAGTACAAAATATGACCGTTTTTATGTCATTGATCTTAATTTTGCGAAGGTTTACAGAAATGGGCCTTCATTCCATTTTTAAAAGCCCATAACTTGGTCAAATTAACTAGGAGTTCGATATGGCGTACCTTAATGGGCTTGTGGAATGATTATGTTGTTATCTGCATTAAAATATATAACCTTAAAAGAAGTAAAAAATATGACCGTTTTTATGCCATTGATTTTAATTTTGCGAAGGTTTACTGAAATGGGCCTTCTTTTCATCTTTAAAAGCCCATAACTTGGTCAAATGAACTCGGTTTTCGATATGGCATACATTTTTGGGCTTGTGGAATGATTATGTTGTTATCTGCATTAAAATATATAACTTAAAAGGTAGTACAAAATATGACCGTTTTTATGTCATTGATCTTAATTTTGCGAAGGTTTACAGAAATGGGCCTTCATTCCATTTTTAAAAGCCCATAACTTGGGCAAATGAACTCGCATTTCGATATGGCATACCTTTATGGGCTTGTGGAATGATTATGTTGTTATCTGCATTAAAATATAAAACTTAAGAGGTAGTAAAAAATATGACCGTTTTTATGTCATTGATTTTTATTTTGCGAAGGTTTACAGAAATGGGCCTTCATTCCATCTTTAAAAGCCCATAACTTGGTCAAATGAACTCGGATTTCGATATGGCATACCTTCCTTTATGGGCTTGTGGAATGATTATGTGTTATCTGCATTAAAATATACAACTTAAAAGGTTGTAAAAAATATGACCGTTTTTTTGTGATTGATTTTAATTTTGCGAAGGTTTACTGAAATGGGCCATCTTTCCATCCTTAATAGCCCATAACTTGGTCAATGAACGCAGTTTTCGATATGGCATACCTTTATGGGCTTGTGGAATGATTATGTTGTTATCTGAATTAAAATATATAACTCAAAAGGTTGTAAAAAATATGACCGTTTTTATGTCATTGATTTTAATTTTGCGAAGGTTTATAGAAATGGGCCTCCTTTCCGTCTTTAAAAGCCCATAACTTGGTCAAGTGAACTCGGAATTCGATATGGCATAACTTTATGGGCTTGTGGAATGATTATGTTGTTATATGCATTAAAATATACAACTTTAAGGGTAGTAAAAAATATGACCGTTTTTATGTCATTGATTTTTATTTTGCGAAGGTTTATAGAAATGGGCCTCCTTTCCGTCTTTAAAAGCCCATAACTTGGTCAAATGAACTCGGAATTGCATGTGGCATACCTTTATGGGCTTGTGAAATGATTATGTTGTTATCTGCATTAAAATATATAACTCAAAAGGTAGTAAAAAATATGACCGTTTTTATGTCATTGACTTTAATTTTGCGATGGCTTACAGAAATGGGCCTCCTTTCCATCTTTAAAAGCCCATAACTTGGTCAAATGAACTCGGAATTCGATATGGCATTCCTTTACGGGCTTGTGGAATGATTATGTTGTTATCTGCATTAATAAATAAACCTTTAAAGGTTGTACAAAATATGACCGTTTTTATGTCATTGATTTTAATTTTGCGAAGGTTTACTGAAATGGGCCTTCATTCCATCTTTAAGAGCCCATAACTTAGTCAAATGAACTCGGTTGTCGATATGGCATACCTTTATTGGCTTGTGGAATGATTATGTTGTTATCTGAATTAAAATATATAACTCAAAAGGTTGTAAAATATATGACCGTTTTTATGTCATTGATTTTAATTTTGCGAAGGTTTACTGAAATGGGCCTTCTTTGCATCTTTAAAAGCCCATAACTTGATCAAATGAACTCGGACTTCGATATGGCACCTCTTTATGGTCTTGTGGAATGATTATATTGTTATCTGCATTAATAAATATATAACTTTAAAGGTAGTACCAAATATTACCGTTTTTATGTCATTGATATTAATTTTGCGAAGGCTTACAGAAATGGGCCTCCTTTCCATCTTTAAAAGCCCATAACTTGGTCAAATGAACTCGGAATTCGATATGGCATTCCTTTACTGGCTTGTGGAATGATTATGTTGTTATCTGCATTAATAAATAAACCTTTAAAGGTTGTACAAAATATGACCGTTTTTATGTGATTGATTTTAATTTTGCGAAGGTTTACTGAAATGGGGTTCTTTCCATCTTTAAAAGCCCATAGCTTGGTCAATGAACTCGGTTTTCGATATGGCATACCTTTATGGGCTTGTGGAATGATTATGTTGTTATCTGCATTAAAATATATAACTTAAAAGGTAGTACATAATATGACCGTTTTTATGTCATTGATTTTAATTTTGCGAAGGTTTACTGAAATGGGCCTTCATTCCATCTTTAAGAGCCCATAACTTAGTCAAATGAACTCGGTTGTCGATATGGCATACCTTTATGGGCTTGTGGAATGATTATGTTGTTATCTGCATTAAAATATATAACTCAAAAGGTTGTAAAAAATATGACCGTTTTTATGTCATTGATTTTAATTTTGCGAAGGTTTACTGAAATGGGCCTTCTTTGCATCTTTAAAAGCCCATAACTTGATCAAATGAACTCGGACTTCGATATGGCACCTCTTTATGGGCTTGTGGAATGATTATATTGTTATCTGCATTAATAAATATATAACTTTAAAGGTAGTACAAAATATTACCGTTTTTATGTCATTGATTTTAATTTTGCGAAGGTTTATAGAAATGGGCCTCCTTTCCATCTTTAAAAGCCCATAACTTGGTCAAGTGAACTCGGAATTGCATGTGGCATACCTTTATGGGCTTGTGAAATGATTATGTTGTTATCTGCATTAAAATATATAACTCGAAAGGTAGTAAAAAATATGACCGTTTTTATGTCATTGACTTTAATTTTGCGAAGGCTTACAGAAATGGGCCTCCTTTCCATCTTTAAAAGCCCATAACTTGGTCAAATGAACTCGGAATTCGATATGGCATTCCTTTACGGGCTTGTGGAATGATTATGTTGTTATCTGCATTAATAAATAAACCTTTAAAGGTTGTAAAAAATATGACCGTTTTTATGTGATTGATTTTAATTTTGCGAAGGTTTACTGAAATGGGGTTCTTTCCATCTTTAAAAGCCCATAACTTGGTCAATGAACTCGGTTTTCGATATGGCATACCTTTATGGGCTTGTGGAATGATTATGTTGTTATCTGCATTAAAATATATAAATTAAAAGGTAGTACATAATATGACCGTTTTTATGTCATTGATTTTAATTTTGCGAAGGTTTACTGAAATGGGCCTTCATTCCATCTTTAAGAGCCCATAACTTAGTCAAACGAACTCGGTTGTCGATATGGCATACCTTTATGGGCTTGTGGAATGATTATGTTGTTATCTGCATTAAAATATATAACTCAAAAGGTTGTAAAAAATATGACCGTTTTTATGTGATTGATTTTAATTTTGCGAAGGTTTACTGAAATGGGGTTCTTTCCATCTTTAAAAGCCCATAACTTGGTCAATGAACTCGGTTTTCGATATGGCATACCTTTATGGGCTTGTGGAATGATTATGTTGTAATCTGCATTAAAATATACAACTTTAAGGGTAGTAAAAAATATGACCGTTTTTATGTCATTGATTTTTATTTTGCGAAGGTTTACAGAAATGGGAATCCTTTCCATCTTTAAAAGCCCATAACTTGGTCAAATGAACTCGGAATTCGATATGGCATAACTTTATGGGCTTGTGGAATGATTATCTTGTTATCTGCATTAAAATATATAACTCAAAAGGAAGTAAAAAATATGAACGTTTTTATGTCAATGATTTTAATTTGGCGTAGGTTTACTGAAATGGGCCTTTTTTCCATCATTAAAAGGCCATAGCTTGGTCAAATTAACTAGGAGTTCGATATGGCATACCTTAATGGGCTTGTGGAATGATTATGTTGTTATCTGCATTAAAATATATAACCTTAAAAGAAGTAAACAATATGACTGTTTTTATGCCATTGATTTTAATTTTGCGAAGGTTTACTGAAATGGGCCTTCTTTCCATCTTTAAAAGCCCATAACTTGGTCAAATGAACTCGGCTTTCGATATGGCATGCCTTTACGGGCTTGTGAAATGATAATGTTATCTGCATTAAAATATATAACTTTAAAGGTAGTACAAAATATGACCGTTTTTATGTCAGTGATATTAATTTTGCAAAGGTTTTCTTTAATGGGCCTTCATTCCACCTTTAAGAGCCCATAACTTGGTCAAATGAACTCGGTCTTCGATATGGCATACCGTTATGGGCTTGTGGAATGATTATGTTGCTATCTGCATTAAAATATATAACTTTAAAGGTAGTAAAAAATATGACCGTTTTTATGTCATTAACTTTCATTTTGCGAAGGTTTACAGAAGTGGTCCTTCATTCCATCTTTAAAAGCCCATAACTTGGTGAAATGAGCTCGGATTTCGATATGGCATACCTTTATGGGCTTGTGGAATGATTATGTTGTTATCTGCATTAATAAATAAACCTTTAAAGGTTGTAATAAATATGACTTTTTCTATGTCATTGATTTTAATTTTCCGAAGGTTTACTGAAATGGGCCTTCTTTCCATCTTTAAAAGCCCATAACTTGGTCAATGAACTCGGTTTTCGATATGGAATACCTTTATGGGCTTGTGGAATGATTATGTTGTTATCTGCATTAAAATATATAACTTAAAAGGTAGTACAAAATATGACCGTTTTTATGTCATTAACTTTCATTTTGCGAAGGTTTACAGAAGTGGTCCTTCATTCCATCTTTAAAAGCCCATAACTTGGTGAAATGAGCTCGGATTTCGATATGGCATACCTTTATGGGCTTGTGGAATGATTATGTTGTTATCTGCATTAAAATATATATCTTAAAAGGTAGTACAAAATATGACCGTTTTTATGTCATTGATTTTTATTTTGCGAAGGTTTACAGAAATGGGAATCCATAACTTGATCAAATGAACTCGGACTTCGAAATGGCACATCTTTAAGGGCTTGTGGAATGATTATGTTGTTATCTGCATTAATAAATATAAAACTTCAAAGGTAGCACAAAACATGAACGTTTTTATGTCATTGATTTTAATTTTGCGAAGGTTTACTGAAATGGGCCTCCTTTTCATCTTCAAAAGCCCATAACTTGGTCAAATGAACTCGGAATTCGATATGGCATACCTTAATGGGCTTGTGGAATGATTATGTTGTTATCTGCATTAATAAATAAACCTTTAAAGGTTGTAAAAAATATGACCGTTTTTATATCATTGATTTTAATTTTGCGAAGGTTTACTGAAATCGGCCTTCTTTCCATCTTTAAAAGCCCATAACTTGGTCAATGAACTCGGTTTTCGATATGGCATACCTTTATGGGCTTGTGGAATGATTATGTTGTTATCTGCATTAAAATATATAACTTAAAAGGTAGTACAAAATATGACCGTTTTTATGTCATTGATTTTAATTTTGCGAAGGTTTACTGAAATGGGTCTTCATTCCATCTTTAAGAGCCCATAACTTAGTCAAATGAACTCGGTTTTCAATATGGCATACCTTTATGGGCTTGTGGAATGATTATGTTGTTACCTGCATTAAAATATATATCTTTAAAGGTAGTAAAAAATATGACAGTTTTTATGTCATTGATTTTAATTTGGCGAAGGTTTACTGAAATGGGCCTTTTTTCCATCTTTAAAAGGTCATAACTTGGTCAAATTAACTAGGAGTTCGATATGGCATACCTTAATGGGCTTGTGGAATGATTATGTTGTTATCTGCATTTAAATATATAACTTAAAAGGTAGTACAAAATATGACCGTTTTTATGTCATTGATTTTAATTTTGCGAAGGTTTACTGAAATGGGCCTTTATTCCATCTTTAATAGCCCATAACTTAGTCAAATGAACTCGGTTTTCGATATGGCATACCTCTATGGGCTTGTGGGATGATTATGTTGTTATCTGCATTAAAATATATATCTTAAAAGGTAGTACAAAATATGACCGTTTTTATGTCATTGATTTTAATTTTGCGAAGGTTTACAGAAATGGGAATCCTTTCCATCTTTAAAAGCCCATAACTTGATCAAATGAACTCGGACTTCGATATGGCACATCTTTATGGGCTTGTGGAATGATTATGTTGTTATCTGCATTAATAAATATAAAACTTTAAAGGAAGAACAAAATATTACCGTTTTTATGTCATTGATTTTAATTTTGCGAAGGTTTATAGAAATGGGCCTCCTTTTCATCTTTAAAAGCCCATAACTTGGTCAAGTGAACTCGGAATTGGATTTGGCATACCTTTATGGGCTTTTGGAATGATTATGTTGTTATCTGCATTAAAATATATAACTCAAAAGGCAGTAAAAAATATGACCGTTTTTATGTCATTGATTTTAATTTTGCGAAGGCTTACAGAAATGGGCCTCCTTTCCATCTTTAAAAGCCCATAACTTGGTCAAATGAACTCGGAATTCGATATGGCATACCTTTATGGTCATGTGGAATGATTATGTTGTTATCTGCATTAATAAATAAACCTTTAAAGGTTGTAATAAATATGACTGTTTTTATGTCATTGATTTTAATTTTCCGAAGGTTTACTGAAATGGGCCTTCTTTCCATCTTTAAAAGCCCATAACTTGGTCAATGAACTCGGTTTTCGATATGGAATACCTTTATGGGCATGTGGAATGATTATGTTATCTGCATTAAAATATATAACTTAAAAGGTAGTACAAAATATGCCCGTTTTTATGTCATTAACTTTCATTTTGCGAAGGTTTACAGAAGTGGTCCTTCATTCCATCTTTAAAAGCCCATAACTTGGTGAAATGAGCTCGGATTTCGATATGGCATACCTTTATGGGCTTGTGGAATGATTATGTTGTTATCTGCATTAAAATATATATCTTAAAAGGTAGTACAAAATATGACCGTTTTTATGTCATTGATTTTTATTTTGCGAAGGTTTACAGAAATGGGAATCCATAACTTGATCAAATGAACTCGGACTTCGAAATGGCACATCTTTAAGGGCTTGTGGAATGATTATGTTGTTATCTGCCTTAATAAATATAAAACTTCAAAGGTAGTACAAAACATGAACGTTTTTATGTCATTGATTTTAATTTTGCGAAGGTTTATAGAAATGGGCCTCCTTTTCATCTTTAAAAGCCCATAACTTGGTCAAGTGAACTCGGAATTGGATTTGGCATACCTTTATGGGCTTTTGGAATGATTATGTTGTTATCTGCATTAAAATATATAACTCAAAAGGCAGTAAAAAATATGACCGTTTTTATGTCATTGATTTTAATTTTGCGAAGGCTTACAGAAATGGGCCTCCTTTCCATCTTTAAAAGCCCATAACTTGGTCAAATGAACTCGGAATTCGATATGGCATACCTTTATGGTCATGTGGAATGATTATGTTGTTATCTGCATTAATAAATAAACCTTTAAAGGTTGTAATAAATATGACTGTTTTTATGTCATTGATTTTAATTTTCCGAAGGTTTACTGAAATGGGCCTTCTTTCCATCTTTAAAAGCCCATAACTTGGTCAATGAACTCGGTTTTCGATATGGAATACCTTTATGGGCATGTGGAATGATTATGTTATCTGCATTAAAATATATAACTTAAAAGGTAGTACAAAATATGCCCGTTTTTATGTCATTAACTTTCATTTTGCGAAGGTTTACAGAAGTGGTCCTTCATTCCATCTTTAAAAGCCCATAACTTGGTGAAATGAGCTCGGATTTCGATATGGCATACCTTTATGGGCTTGTGGAATGATTATGTTGTTATCTGCATTAAAATATATATCTTAAAAGGTAGTACAAAATATGACCGTTTTTATGTCATTGATTTTTATTTTGCGAAGGTTTACAGAAATGGGAATCCATAACTTGATCAAATGAACTCGGACTTCGAAATGGCACATCTTTAAGGGCTTGTGGAATGATTATGTTGTTATCTGCATTAATAAATATAAAACTTCAAAGGTAGTACAAAACATGAACGTTTTTATGTCATTGATTTTAATTTTGCGAAGGTTTACTGAAATGGGCCTCCTTTTCATCTTCAAAAGCCCATAACTTGGTCAAATGAACTCGGAATTCGATATGGCATACCTTAATGGGCTTGTGGAATAATTATGTTGTTATCTGCATTAATAAATAAACCTTTAAAGGTAGTAAAAAATATGACCGTTTTTATGTCATTGATTTTAATTTTGCGAAGGTTTAATGAAATGGGCCTTCTCTCCATCTTTAAAAGCCCATAACTTGGTCAAGTGAACTTGGAATTGGATTTGGCATACCTTTATGGGCTTTTGGAATGATTATGTTGTTATCTGCATTAAAATATATAACTCCAAAGGCAGTAAAAAATATGACCGTTTTTATGTCATTGATTTTAATTTTGCGAAGGCTTATAGAAATGGGCCTCCTTTCCATCTTTAAAAGCCCATAACTTGGTCAAATGAACTCGGAATTCGATATGGCATACCTTTATGGTCTTGTGGAATGATTATGTTGTTATCTGCATTAATAAATAAACCTTTAAAGGTTGTAATAAATATGACTGTTTCTATGTCATTGATTTTAATTTTCCGAAGGTTTACTGAAATGGGCCTTCTTTCCATCTTTAAAAGCCCATAACTTGGTCAATGAACTCGGTTTTCGATATGGAATACCTTTATGGGCTTGTGGAATGATTATGTTGTTATCTGCATTAAAATATATAACTTAAAAGGTAGTACAAAATATGACCGTTTTTATGTCATTAACTTTCATTTTGCGAAGGTTTACAGAAGTGGTCCTTCATTCCATCTTTAAAAGCCCATAACTTGGTGAAATGAGCTCGGATTTCGATATGGCATACCTTTATGGGCTTGTGGAATGATTATGTTGTTATCTGCATTAAAATATATATCTTAAAAGGTAGTACAAAATATGACCGTTTTTATATCATTGATTTTTATTTTGCGAAGGTTTACAGAAATGGGAATCCATAACTTGATCAAATGAACTCGGACTTCGAAATGGCACATCTTTAAGGGCTTGTGGAATGATTATGTTGTTATCTGCATTAATAAATATAAAACTTCAAAGGTAGTACAAAACATGAACGTTTTTATGTCATTGATTTTAATTTTGCGAAGGTTTACTGAAATGGGCCTCCTTTTCATCTTCAAAAGCCCATAACTTGGTCAAATGAACTCGGAATTCGATATGGCATACCTTAATGGGCTTGTGGAATGATAATGTTTTTATCTGCATTAATAAATAAACCTTTAAAGGTTGTAAAAAATATGACCGTTTTTATATCATTGATTTTAATTTTGCGAAGGTTTACTGAAATCGGCCTTCTTTCCATCTTTAAAAGCCCATAACTTGGTCAATAAACTCGGTTTTCGATATGGCATACCTTTATGGGCTTGTGGAATGATTATGTTGTTATCTGCATTAAAATATATAACTTAAAAGGTAGTACAAAATATGACCGTTTTTATGTCATTGATTTTAATTTTGCGAAGGTTTACTGAAATGGGTCTTCATTCCATCTTTAAGAGCCCATAACTTAGTCAAATGAACTCGGTTTTCAATATGGCATACCTTTATGGGCTTGTGGAATGATTATGTTGTTACCTGCATTAAAATATATATCTTTAAAGGTAGTAAAAAATATGACAGTTTTTATGTCATTGATTTTAATTTGGCGAAGGTTTACTGAAATGGGCCTTTTTTCCATCTTTAAAAGGTCATAACTTGGTCAAATTAACTAGGAGTTCGATATGGCATACCTTAATGGGCTTGTGGAATGATTATATTGTTATCTGCATTTAAATATATAACTTAAAAGGTAGTACAAAATATGACCGTTTTTATGTCATTGATTTTAATTTTGCGAAGGTTTACTGAAATGGGCCTTTATTCCATCTTTAATAGCCCATAACTTAGTCAAATGAACTCGGTTTTCGATATTGCATACCTTTATGGGCTTGTGGAATGATTATGTTGTTATCTGCATTAAAATATATATCTTAAAAGGTAGTACAAAGTATGACCGTTTTTATGTCATTGATTTTAGTTTTGCGAAGGTTTACAGAAATGGGAATCCTTTCCATCTTTAAAAGCCCATAACTTGATCAAATGACCTCGGACTTCGATATGGCACATCTTTATGGGCTTGTGGAATGATTATGTTGTTATCTGCATTAATAAATATAAAACTTTAAAGGAAGAACAAAATATTACCGTTTTTATGTCATTGATTTTAATTTTGCGAAGGTTTATAGAAATGGGCCTCCTTTTCATCTTTAAAAGCCCATAACTTGGTCAAGTGAACTCGGAATTGGATTTGGCATACCTTTATGGGCTTTTGGAATGATTATGTTGTTATCTGCATTAAAATATATAACTCAAAAGGCAGTAAAAAATATGACCGTTTTTATGTCATTGATTTTAATTTTGCGAAGGCTTACAGAAATGGGCCTCCTTTCCATCTTTAAAAGCCCATAACTTGGTCAAATGAACTCGTAATTCGATATGGCATACTTTTATGGTCATGTGGAATGATTATGTTGTTATCTGCATTAATAAATAAACCTTTAAAGGTTGTAATAAATATGACTGTTTTTATGTCATTGATTTTAATTTTCCGAAGGTTTACTGAAATGGGCCTTCTTTCCATCTTTAAAAGCCCATAACTTGGTCAATGAACTCGGTTTTCGATATGGAATACCTTTATGGGCATGTGGAATGATTATGTTGTTATCTGCATTAAAATATATAACTTAAAAGGTAGTACAAAATATGCCCGTTTTTATGTCATTAACTTTCATTTTGCGAAAGTTTACAGAAGTGGTCCTTCATTCCATCTTTAAAAGCCCATAACTTGGTGAAATGAGCTCGGATTTCGATATGGCATACCTTTATGGGCTTGTGGAATGATTATGTTGTTATCTGCATTAAAATATATATCTTAAAAGGTAGTACAAAATATGACCGTTTTTATGTCATTGATTTTTATTTTGCGAAGGTTTACAGAAATGGGAATCCATAACTTGATCAAATGAACTCGGACTTCAAAATGGCACATCTTTAAGGGCTTGTGGAATGATTATGTTGTTATCTGCATTAATAAATATAAAACTTCAAAGGTAGTACAAAACATGAACGTTTTTATGTCATTGATTTTAATTTTGCGAAGGTTTACTGAAATGGGCCTCCTTTTCATCTTCAAAAGCCCATAACTTGGTCAAATGAACTCGGTTTTCGATATGGCATACCTTTATGGGCTTGTGGAATGATTATGTTGTTATCTGCATTAATAAATAAACCTTTAAAGGTTGTAAAAAATATGACCGTTTTTATGTCATTGATTTTAATTTTGCGAAGGTTTACTGAAATGGGTCTTCATTCCATCTTTAAGAGCCCATAACTTAGTCAAATGAACTCGGTTTTCAATATGGCATACCTTTATGGGCTTGTGGAATGATTATGTTGTTACCTGCATTAAAATATATATCTTTAAAGGTAGTAAAAAATATGACAGTTTTTATGTCATTGATTTTAATTTGGCGAAGGTTTACTGAAATGGGCCTTTTTTCCATCTTTAAAAGGCCATAACTTGGTCAAATTAACTAGGAGTTCGATATGGCATACCTTAATGGGCTTGTGGAATGATTATGTTGTTATCTGCATTAAAATATATAACCTTAAAAAAAGTAAAAAATATGACCGTTTTTATGCCATTGATTTTAATTTTTCGAAGGTTTACTGAAATGGGCCTCCTTTCCATCCTTAAAAGCCCATAACTTGGTCAAGTGAACTCGGAATTGGATGTGGCATAACTTTATGGGCTTGTGGAATGATTATATTGTTATCTGCATTAAAATATATAACTCAAAAGGTAGTACAAAATATGAACGTTTTTATGTCATTGATTTTATTTTTGCGAAGGTTTACAGAAATGGGCCTCCTTTTCATCTTCAAAAGCCCAAAACTTGGTCAAATGAACTCGGTTTTCGATATGGCATACCTTTTTGGGCTTGTGGAATGATTATGTTGTTATCTGCATTAAAATATATAACTTAAAAGGTAGTACAAAATATGACCGTTTTTATGTCATTGATCTTAATTTTGGGAAGGTTTACAGAAATGGGCCTTCATTCCATCTTTAAAAGCCCATAACTTGGTCAAATGAACTCGGATTTCGATAAGGCATACCTTTATGGGCTTGTGGAATGATTATGTTGTTATCTGCATTAAAATATATAACTCAAAAGGTAGTAAAAAATATGAACGTTTTTATGTCATTGATTTTAATTTTGCGAAGGTTTATAGAAATGCGCCTCCTTTCCATCCTTAAAAGCCCATAACTTGGTCAAGTGAACTCGGAATTGGATGTGGCATAACTTTATGGGCTTGTGGAATGATTATGTTGTTATCTGCATTAAAATATATAACTCAAAAGGTAGTACAAAATATGAACGTTTTTATATCAATGATTTTAATTTTGCGAAGGTTTACAGAAATGGGCCTCCTTTTCATCTTCAAAAGCCCATTACTTGGTCAAATGAACTCGGAATTCGATATGCCATGCCTTTATGGGCTTGTGGAATGATTATGTTGTTACCTGCATTAAAATATATAACTTTAAAGGTAGGAAAAAATATGACAGTTTTTATGTCATTGATTTTAATTTTCCGAAGGTTTACTGAAATGGGCCTTCTTTCCATCTTTAAAAGCCCATAACTTGGTCAATGAACTCGGTTTTCGATATGGAATACCTTTATGGGCATGTGGAATGATTATGTTGTTATCTGCATTAAAATATATAACTTAAAAGGTAGTACAAAATATGCCCGTTTTTATGTCATTAACTTTCATTTTGCGAAGGTTTACAGAAGTGGTCCTTCATTCCATCTTTAAAAGCCCATAACTTGGTGAAATGAGCTCGGATTTCGATATGGCATACCTTTATGGGCTTGTGGAATGATTATGTTGTTATCTGCATTAAAATATATATCTTAAAAGGTAGTACAAAATATGACCGTTTTTATGTCATTGATTTTTATTTTGCGAAGGTTTACAGAAATGGGAATCCATAACTTGATCAAATGAACTCGGACTTCGAAATGGCACATCTTTAAGGGCTTGTGGAATGATTATGTTGTTATCTGCATTAATAAATATAAAACTTCAAAGGTAGTACAAAACATGAACGTTTTTATGTCATTGATTTTAATTTTGCGAAGGTTTACTGAAATGGGCCTCCTTTTCATCTTCAAAAGCCCATAACTTGGTCAAATGAACTCGGTTTTCGATATGGCATACCTTTATGGGCTTGTGGAATGATTATGTTGTTATCTGCATTAATAAATAAACCTTTAAAGGTTGTAAAAAATATGACCGTTTTTATGTCATTGATTTTAATTTTGCGAAGGTTTACTGAAATGGGTCTTCATTCCATCTTTAAGAGCCCATAACTTAGTCAAATGAACTCGGTTTTCAATATGGCATACCTTTATGGGCTTGTGGAATGATTATGTTGTTACCTGCATTAAAATATATATCTTTAAAGGTAGTAAAAAATATGACAGTTTTTATGTCATTGATTTTAATTTGGCGAAGGTTTACTGAAATGGGCCTTTTTTCCATCTTTAAAAGGCCATAACTTGGTCAAATTAACTAGGAGTTCGATATGGCATACCTTAATGGGCTTGTGGAATGATTATGTTGTTATCTGCATTAAAATATATAACCTTAAAAAAAGTAAAAAATATGACCGTTTTTATGCCATTGATTTTAATTTTTCGAAGGTTTACTGAAATGGGCCTCCTTTCCATCCTTAAAAGCCCATAACTCGGTCAAGTGAACTCGGAATTGGATGTGGCATAACTTTATGGGCTTGTGGAATGATTATGTTGTTATCTGCATTAAAATATATAACTCAAAAGGTAGTACAAAATATGAACGTTTTTATGTCATTGATTTTATTTTTGCGAAGGTTTACAGAAATGGGCCTCCTTTTCATCTTCAAAAGCCCAAAACTTGGTCAAATGAACTCGGTTTTCGATATGGCATACCTTTTTGGGCTTGTGGAATGATTATGTTGTTATCTGCATTAAAATATATAACTTAAAAGGTAGTACAAAATATGACCGTTTTTATGTCATTGATCTTAATTTTGGGAAGGTTTACAGAAATGGGCCTTCATTCCATCTTTAAAAGCCCATAACTTGGTCAAATGAACTCGGATTTCGATAAGGCATACCTTTATGGGCTTGTGGAATGATTATGTTGTTATCTGCATTAAAATATATAACTCAAAAGGTAGTAAAAAATATGAACGTTTTTATGTCATTGATTTTAATTTTGCGAAGGTTTATAGAAATGCGCCTCCTTTCCATCCTTAAAAGCCCATAACTTGGTCAAGTGAACTCGGAATTGGATGTGGCATAACTTTATGGGCTTGTGGAATGATTATGTTGTTATCTGCATTAAAATATATAACTCAAAAGGTAGTACAAAATATGAACGTTTTTTTATCATTGATTTTAATTTTGCGAAGGTTTACAGAAATGGGCCTCCTTTTCATCTTCAAAAGCCCATTACTTGGTCAAATGAACTCGGAATTCGATATGCCATGCCTTTATGGGCTTGTGGAATGATTATGTTGTTACCTGCATTAAAATATATAACTTTAAAGGTAGGAAAAAATATGACAGTTTTTATGTCATTGATTTTAATTTTCCGAAGGTTTACTGAAATGGGCCTTCTTTCCATCTTTAAAAGCCCATAACTTGGTCAATGAACTCGGTTTTCGATATGGAATACCTTTATGGGCATGTGGAATGATTATGTTGTTATCTGCATTAAAATATATAACTTAAAAGGTAGTACAAAATATGCCCGTTTTTATGTCATTAACTTTCATTTTGCGAAGGTTTACAGAAGTGGTCCTTCATTCCATCTTTAAAAGCCCATAACTTGGTGAAATGAGCTCGGATTTCGATATGGCATACCTTTATGGGCTTGTGGAATGATTATGTTGTTATCTGCATTAAAATATATATCTTAAAAGGTAGTACAAAATATGACCGTTTTTATGTCATTGATTTTTATTTTGCGAAGGTTTACAGAAATGGGAATCCATAACTTGATCAAATGAACTCGGACTTCGAAATGGCACATCTTTAAGGGCTTGTGGAATGATTATGTTGTTATCTGCATTAATAAATATAAAACTTCAAAGGTAGTACAAAACATGAACGTTTTTATGTCATTGATTTTAATTTTGCGAAGGTTTACTGAAATGGGCCTCCTTTTCATCTTCAAAAGCCCATAACTTGGTCAAATGAACTCGGTTTTCGATATGGCATACCTTTATGGGCTTGTGGAATGATTATGTTGTTATCTGCATTAATAAATAAACCTTTAAAGGTTGTAAAAAATATGACCGTTTTTATGTCATTGATTTTAATTTTGCGAAGGTTTACTGAAATGGGTCTTCATTCCATCTTTAAGAGCCCATAACTTAGTCAAATGAACTCGGTTTTCAATATGGCATACCTTTATGGGCTTGTGGAATGATTATGTTGTTACCTGCATTAAAATATATATCTTTAAAGGTAGTAAAAAATATGACAGTTTTTATGTCATTGATTTTAATTTGGCGAAGGTTTACTGAAATGGGCCTTTTTTCCATCTTTAAAAGGCCATAACTTGGTCAAATTAACTAGGAGTTCGATATGGCATACCTTAATGGGCTTGTGGAATGATTATGTTGTTATCTGCATTAAAATATATAACCTTAAAAAAAGTAAAAAATATGACCGTTTTTATGCCATTGATTTTAATTTTTCGAAGGTTTACTGAAATGGGCCTCCTTTCCATCCTTAAAAGCCCATAACTTGGTCAAGTGAACTCGGAATTGGATGTGGCATAACTTTATGGGCTTGTGGAATGATTATGTTGTTATCTGCATTAAAATATATAACTCAAAAGGTAGTACAAAATATGAACGTTTTTATGTCATTGATTTTATTTTTGCGAAGGTTTACAGAAATGGGCCTCCTTTTCATCTTCAAAAGCCCAAAACTTGGTCAAATGAACTCGGTTTTCGATATGGCATACCTTTTTGGGCTTGTGGAATGATTATGTTGTTATCTGCATTAAAATATATAACTTAAAAGGTAGTACAAAATATGACCGTTTTTATGTCATTGATCTTAATTTTGGGAAGGTTTACAGAAATGGGCCTTCATTCCATCTTTAAAAGCCCATAACTTGGTCAAATGAACTCGGATTTCGATAAGGCATACCTTTATGGGCTTGTGGAATGATTATGTTGTTATCTGCATTAAAATATATAACTCAAAAGGTAGTAAAAAATATGAACGTTTTTATGTCATTGATTTTAATTTTGCGAAGGTTTATAGAAATGCGCCTCCTTTCCATCCTTAAAAGCCCATAACTTGGTCAAGTGAACTCGGAATTGGATGTGGCATAACTTTATGGGCTTGTGGAATGATTATGTTGTTATCTGCATTAAAATATATAACTCAAAAGGTAGTACAAAATATGAACGTTTTTATATCATTGATTTTAATTTTGCGAAGGTTTACAGAAATGGGCCTCCTTTTCATCTTCAAAAGCCCATAACTTGGTCAAATGAACTCGGAATTCGATATGCCATGCCTTTATGGGCTTGTGGAATGATTATGTTGTTACCTGCATTAAAATATATAAGTTTAAAGGTAGGAAAAAATATGACAGTTTTTATGTCACTGATTTTAATTTGGCGAAGGTTTACTGAAATGGGCCTTTTTTCCATCTTTAAAAGGCCATAACTTGGTCAAATTAACAAGGAGTTCGATATGGCATACCTTAATGGGCTTGTGGAATGATTATGTTGTTATCTGCATTTATAAATAAACCTTTAAAGGTTGTAAAAAATATGACCGTTTTTATATCATTGATCTTAATTTTGCGAAGGTTTACTGAAATGGGAATCCTTTCCATCTTTAAAAGCCCATAACTTGGTCAAATGAACTCGGAATTCGATATGGCATAACTTTATGGGCTTGTGGAATGATTATGTTGTTATCTGCATTAAAATATATAACTCAAAAGGAAGTAAAAAATATGAACGTTTTTATGTCATTGATTTTAATTTGGCGAAGGTTTACTGAAATGGGCCTTTTTTCCATCTTTAAAAGGCCATAGCTTGGTCAAATTAACTAGGAGTTCGATATGGCATACCTTAATGGGTTTGTGGAATGATTATGTTGTTATCTGCATTAAAAGAAGTAAAAAATATGACTGTTTTTATGCCATTGATTTTAATTTTGCGAAGGTTTACTGAAATGGGCCTTCTTTCCATCTATAAAAGCCCATAACTTGGTCTAATGAACTCGGTTCTCGATATGGCATACATTTTTGGGCTTGTGGAATGATTATGTTGTTATCTGCATTAAAATATATAACTTAAAAGGTAGTACAAAATATGACCGTTTTTATGTCATTGATTTTAATTTTGCGAAGGTTTATAGAAATGGGCCTTCATTCCATCTTTAAAAGCCCATAACTTGGTCAAATGAACTCGGATTTCGATATGGCATACCTTTATGGGCTTGTGGAATGATTATGGTGTTATCTGCATTAAAATATATAACTTTAAAGGTAGTACAAAATATGACCGTTTTTATGTCATTGATTTTAATTTTGCAAAGGTTTACTGAAATGGGCCTTCTTTCCATCTTTAAAAGCCCATAACTTGGTCAAATGAACTCGGATTTCGATATGGCATGCCTTTATGGCCTTGTGGAATGATAATGTTATCTGCATTAAAATATATAACTTTAAAGGTAGTACAAAATATGACCGTTTTTATGTCAGTGATATTAATTTTGCAAAGGTTTACTGTAATGGGCCTTCATTCCACCTTTAAGAGCCCATAACTTGGTCAAATGAACTCGGTCTTTGATATGGCAAACCGTTATGGGCTTGTGGAATGATTATGTTGTTATCTGCATTAAAATATATAACTTAAAAGGTAGTACAAAATATGACCGTTTTTATGTCATTGATTTTAATTTTGCGAAGGTTTATAGAAATGGGCCTTCATTCCATCTTTAAAAGAACATAACTTGATGAAATGAACTCGGACTTCGATATAGCATATCTTTATAGGCTTGTGGAATGATTATGTTCTTATCCGCATTATAATATATAACTTTAAAGGAAGTAAAAAATATGAACGTTGTTATGTCATTGGTTTTAATTTTGCGAAGGTTTACTGAAATGGGCCTTCTTTCCATCTATAAAAGCCCATAACTTGGTCTAATGAACTCGGTTTTCGATATGGCATACCTTTTTGGGCTTGTGGAATGATTATGTTGCTATCTGCATTAAAATATATAACTTTAAAGGTAGTAAAAAATAAGACCGTTTTTATGTCATTGATTTTAATTTTGCGAAGGTTTAATGAAATGGGCCTTCTCTCCATCTTTAAAAGAACATAACTTGATGAAATGAACTCGGACTTCGATATGGCATAACTTTATAGGCTTGTGGAATGATTATGTTCTTATCTGCATTAAAATATATAACTTTAAAGGAAGTAAAAAAATGACCGTTTTTATGTCATTGATTTTAATTTTGCGAAGGTTTAATGAATTGGGCCTTCATTCCATCTTTAAAAGAACATAACTTGATGAAATGAACTCGGACTTCGATATGGCATATCTTTATATAACTTTAAAGGAAGTACAAAATATGACCGTTTTAATGTCATTGATTTTAATTTTGCGAAGGTTTACTGAAATGGGCCTTCTTTCCATCTTTAAAAGCCAATAACTTGGTCAAATGAACTCGGATTTCGATATGGCATAACTTTATGGGCTTGTGGAATGATTATGTTGTTATCTGCATTAAAATATATAACTTAAAAGGTAGTACAAAATATGACCGTTTTTATGTCATTGATTTTAATTTTGCGAAGGTTTATAGAAATGGGCCTTCATTCCATCTTTAAAAGCCCATAACTTGGTCAAATGAACTCGGATTTCGATATGGCATAACTTTATGGGCTTGTGGAATGATTATGTTGTTATCTGCATTAAAATATATAACCTTAAAAGAAGTAAAAAATATGACCGTTTTTATGTCATTGATTTTAATTTGCGAAGGTTTACAGAAATGGGAATCCTTTCCATCTTTAAAAGCCCATAACTTGATCAAATGAACTCGGACTTCGATATGGCACATCTTTATGGGCTTGTGGAATGATTATGTTGTTATCTGCGTTAAAATATATATCTTAAAATATATATCTTATGTCATTGATTTTAATTTTGCGAAGGTTTACTGAAATGGGCCTTCTTTCCATCTTTAATAGCCCATAACTTAGTCAAATGAACTCGGTTTTCGATATGGCATACCTTTATGGGCTTGTGGAATGAATATGTTGTTACCTGCATTAAAATATATATCTTTAAAGGTAGTAAAAAATATGACAGTTTTTATGTCATTGATTTTAATTTGGCGAAGGTTTACTGAAATGGGCCTTTTTTCCATCTTTAAAAGGTCATAACTTGGTCAAATTAACTAGGAGTTCGATATGGCATACCTTTATGGGCTTGTGGAATGATTATGTTGTTATCTGCATTTAAATATATAACTTAAAAGGTAGTACAAAATATGACCGTTTTTATGTCATTGATTTTAATTTTGCGAAGGTTTACTGAAATGGGCCTTTATTCCATCTTTAATAGCCCATAGCTTAGTCAAATGAACTCGGTTTTCGATATGGCATACCTTTATGGGCTTGTGGAATGATTATGTTGTTATCTGCATTAAAATATATATCTTAAAAGGTAGTACAAAATATGACCGTTTTTATGTCATTGATTTTAATTTTGCGAAGGTTTACAGAAATGGGAATCCTTTCCATCTTTAAAAGCCCATAACTTGATCAAATGAACTCGGACTTCGATATGGCACATATTTATGGGCTTGTGGAATGATTATGTTGTTATCTGCATTAATAAATATAAAACTTTAAAGGAAGAACAAAATATTACCGTTTTTATGTCATTGATTTTAATTTTGCGAAGGTTTATAGAAATGGGCCTCCTTTTCATCTTTAAAAGCCCATAACTTGGTCAAGTGAACTCGGAATTGGATTTGGCATACCTTTATGGGCTTTTGGAATGATTATGTTGTTATCTGCATTAAAATATATAACTCAAAAGGCAGTAAAAAATATGACCGTTTTTATATCATTGATTTTAATTTTGCGAAGGTTTACTGAAATGGGCCTTCTTTTCATCTTTAAAAGCCAATAACTTGGTCAAATGAACTCGGATTTCGATATGGCATAACTTTATGGGCTTGTGGAATGATTATGTTGTTATCTGCATTAAAATATATAACTTAAAAGGTAGTACAAAATATGACCGTTTTTATGTCATTGATTTTAATTTTGCGAAGGTTTATAGAAATGGGCCTTCATTCCATCTTTAAAAGCCCATAACTTGGTCAAATGAACTCGGATTTCGATATGGCATAACTTTATGGGCTTGTGGAATGATTATGTTGTTATCTGCATTAAAATATATAACCTTAAAAGAAGTAAAAAATATGACCGTTTTTATGTCATTGATTTTAATTTGCGAAGGTTTACAGAAATGGGAATCCTTTCCATCTTTAAAAGCCCATAACTTGATCAAATGAACTCGGACTTCGATATGGCACATCTTTATGGGCTTGTGGAATGATTATGTTGTTATCTGCGTTAAAATATATATCTTAAAATATATATCTTATGTCATTGATTTTAATTTTGCGAAGGTTTACTGAAATGGGCCTTCTTTCCATCTTTAATAGCCCATAACTTAGTCAAATGAACTCGGTTTTCGATATGGCATACCTTTATGGGCTTGTGGAATGAATATGTTGTTACCTGCATTAAAATATATATCTTTAAAGGTAGTAAAAAATATGACAGTTTTTATGTCATTGATTTTAATTTGGCGAAGGTTTACTGAAATGGGCCTTTTTTCCATCTTTAAAAGGTCATAACTTGGTCAAATTAACTAGGAGTTCGATATGGCATACCTTTATGGGCTTGTGGAATGATTATGTTGTTATCTGCATTTAAATATATAACTTAAAAGGTAGTACAAAATATGACCGTTTTTATGTCATTGATTTTAATTTTGCGAAGGTTTACTGAAATGGGCCTTTATTCCATCTTTAATAGCCCATAGCTTAGTCAAATGAACTCGGTTTTCGATATGGCATACCTTTATGGGCTTGTGGAATGATTATGTTGTTATCTGCATTAAAATATATATCTTAAAAGGTAGTACAAAATATGACCGTTTTTATGTCATTGATTTTAATTTTGCGAAGGTTTACAGAAATGGGAATCCTTTCCATCTTTAAAAGCCCATAACTTGATCAAATGAACTCGGACTTCGATATGGCACATATTTATGGGCTTGTGGAATGATTATGTTGTTATCTGCATTAATAAATATAAAACTTTAAAGGAAGAACAAAATATTACCGTTTTTATGTCATTGATTTTAATTTTGCGAAGGTTTATAGAAATGGGCCTCCTTTTCATCTTTAAAAGCCCATAACTTGGTCAAGTGAACTCGGAATTGGATTTGGCATACCTTTATGGGCTTTTGGAATGATTATGTTGTTATCTGCATTAAAATATATAACTCAAAAGGCAGTAAAAAATATGACCGTTTTTATATCATTGATTTTAATTTTGCGAAGGCTTACAGAAATGGGCCTCCTTTCCATCTTTAAAAGCCCATAACTTGGTCAAATGAACTCGGAATTCGATATGGCATACCTTTATGGTCTTGTGGAATGATTATGTTGTTATCTGCATTAATAAATAAACCTTTAAAGGTTGTAATAAATATGACTGTTTTTATGTCATTGATTTTAATTTTCCGAAGGTTTACTGAAATCGGCCTTCTTTCCATCTTTAAAAGCCCATAACTTGGTCAATGAACTCGGTTTTCGATAAGGCATACCTTTATGGGCTTGTGGAATGATTATGTTGTTATCTGCATTAAAGTATATAACTTAAAAGGTAGTACAAAATATGACCGTTTTTATGTCATTAACTTTCATTTAGCGAAGGTTTACAGAAGTGGTCCTTCATTCCATCTTTAAAAGCCCATAACTTGGTGAAATGAGCTCGGATTTCGATATGGCATACCTTTATGGGCTTTTGGAATGATTATGTTGTTATCTGCATTAAAATATATATCTTAAAAGGTAGTACAAAATATGACCGTTTTTATGTCATTGATTTTAATTTTGCGAAGGTTTACTGAAATGGGCCTTCTTTCCATCTTTAAAAGCCCATAACTTGGTCAAATGAACTCGGATTTCGATATGGCACACCTTAATGGGCTTGTGGAATGATTATGTTCTTATCTGCATTAATATATACAACTTTGGTTAAATGGACTCGGATTTCGATATGGCACACCTTTATGGGCTTGTGGAATTATTATTATTTTGCTATCTGCGATAAAAATAACTTTAAAGTTAGTAATATATATGACCGTTTTTATGTCATTGATTTTAATTTTGCGAAGGTTTACTGAAATGGTCCTCCTTACCATCTTTAAAAGCCCATAACTTGGTCAAATGAACTCGGATTTCGATATGGCATAGCTTTATGCGCTTGTGGAATGATTATGTTGTTATCTGCATTAATATATATAACTTTAAAGGTAGTAAAAAATATAACCGTTTTTATGTCATTGATTTTAATTTTGCGAAGGTTTACTGAAATGGGCCTTCTTTCCATCTTTAAAAGCCCATAACTTGGTCAAATGAACTCGGATTTCGATATGGCATACCTTTATGGGCTTGTGGAATGATTATGTTGTTATCTGCATTAAAATATATAACTCAAAAGGTAGTAAAAAATATAAACGTTTTTATGTCATTGATTTTAATTTTGCGAAGGTTTACAGAAATGGGCCTCCTTTCCATCCTTAAAAGCCCATAACTTGGTCAAGTGAACTCGGAATTGGATGTGGCATAACTTTATGGGCTTGTGGAATGATTATGTTGTTATCTGCATTAAAATATATAACTTAAAAGGTAGTACAAAATTTGAACGTTTTTATGTCATATATTTTAATTTTGCGAAGGTTTACAGAAATGGGCCTCCTTTTCATCTTCAAAAGCCCATAACTTGGTCAAATGAACTCGGAATTCGATATGCCATGCCCTTATGGGCTTGTGGAATGATTATGTTGTTACCTGCATTAAAATATATAACTTTAAAGGTAGGAAAAAATATGACAGTTTTTATGTCACTGATTTTAATTTGGCGAAGGTTTACTGAAATGGGCCTTTTTTCCATCTTTAAAAGGCCATAACTTGGTCAAATTAACAAGGAGTTCGATATGGCATACCTTCCTTAATGGGCTTGTGGAATGATTATGTTGTTATCTGCATTTATAAATAAACCTTCAAAGGTTGTAAAAAATATTACCGTTCTTATGTCATTGATTTTATTTTTGCGAAGGTTTACTGAAATGGGCCTTCTTACCATCTTTAAAAGCCCATAACTTGGTCAAATGAACTCGGTTTTCGATATGGCATACATTTTTGGGCTTGTGGAATGATTATGTTGTTATCTGCATTAAAATATATAACTTAAAAGGTAGTACAAAATATGACCGTTTTTATGTCATTGATTTTAATTTTGCGAAGGTTTACTGAAATGGGCCTTCATTCCATCTTTAAGAGCCCATAACTTAGTCAAATGAACTCGGATTTCGATATGGCATACCTTTATGGGCTTGTGGAATGATTATGTTTTTACCTGCATTAAAATATATGTCAGGGGCTGAGACATTTGCTGGTCTCCTTCTTGCATTTTTGCTGCAGTTGCGTAGTGAGTCGCGGTCAACGTCTTCTCCGTTTAGATATCAAAAGCAAAGTGAAGTCGGCTTCCTTCTGCCGGCTTCTTCTGACACACGTCAAAAGGTATTGCCTCATCCAATTGCAAATTCCTTTCTTTTCTCTCTCATATGCAATTCCTTTTTGGTTCTTCTCTCTCTCTCTCAGAGTCCTTGACCTAGACCATGACCGCGCCACACTCGGCTGAGACGACACTCTCTCTCGTTCTCAGTCCACGCTCTCAGCAATTGTGCAATTAAAAGGAACCACAAATAACCTAATGACTAGTTTATTTTATTCTTTATTATTTCTCTTTCTTAATGCTTTACAGTTTCGTTTACATTTTCTTTCTTCTTATACATCTCCGACACGGCCATCCTGACTTTCACACGTCCTCGTGTGCATACTGTAACACTAGGTTGGTATCATTCTTGCTTTATTTCTCTTTTCATCTTTTACATCTTTCAACATCATTCTTAGCTTAATAAATAGTCTACACACACAACTTTATAAATTGCGTCATCAAATGTCGGTTTCGCAGGCTATCTCCCTTTTTCACATCATACAGTAAGTCAAATCAAACTTGTCACACCAGTCAACCGCGCCACACGCCATGACAGAACACTTCTGGTTCCACACTTGTGCCTTCGGCTTGACCTGGTTCAACTTTCTCTCAGTAGCTCGTACTCTTCTGCGCAAACCCGACCATTTGGCTATCCTTGTTATCAAACCACAGTTACAGGCTCTTGCCGCCCCACGCGACGCTTTGCACCTTTAGTGCCACGATCTGCTCAGATCCAAACTGCATCACACAATATCATCCATACCAGGCATGACTATTGTTGATCAAATCTAGCCCCTGTGTTTGATGTCTCACGACGAGTGTCTTTTTCACCACTGTCACTTTCCTCAATAGTCTCATCAGAGATCTGCTCGTCCGGCAGCCTTCTCAAACTCTCGTGCGAATACTTGTAGGTTCGCTTGCTAGTTAACGATTTTAACAGGTATCGATCACCTTCCAACAACTCGGCAACTACAAAAGGTCCTTTGAACTTAGGATCCAATTTGGTCTGATGCCGCTCTTCACTTCTAAGCAAGACATGATCCCCAACCTTGTGTTTTACAACTTTGGCCTTATTCTTATCAACTCGATTCTTTTCATATTTCGCATTTATTTCAATATTTTCTTTGGCCTGAGCCCTCGCTTGCTTACAATCTATTTTAGTCTCTTCATTTATTGGCAATAAGCCCATTGGCCTGGCCTCTCTTCCAATCAATATTTCTAATGGGCTATACTTTGTTACCCTGTTCGTTGTGCAATTCATGGCTAACTGTACTTCACTGAGTGCATCCTGCCAGGAACGTTCACCTATCTCTACCGCTGTCAACATACTCTTCATCGTGCTCATGACTCTTTCAACCTGTCCATTGGCCCTACTTGCACCTGTTGCTATCAAATGTAACTCTATTTTATGCATTGAACAGAACTCACGAAATTTCCCACAAGAGAAACTCCTGCCTTGATCTGCTATGATACGGTTAGGTACCCCAAAAAGTGATATTGTTGATTTTACAGCCTTAATACAGTTTTCTGCATCTAAATGCAAAGTATGATATAGGTGAACAAATTTAGTAAATGCGTCTATTTGTACTATGACATATTCCTTGGTATCATTTTTACCACTCAGCTTTCCACTAATATCAATGTGCACAGTATGCCAAGGTATCTCAACTTTCGGAATTGGATGCAATTCCATTTGAATTTTCCCTGATGGAGGCTTTGCTAGTTTGCATTTGATGCAGTTTTCTACAAATTTTTGTACATACTTGGACATATGCTCGAACCAATACTGCTCATAAACCTTGTCTAACGTTTTCTGCCACCCCAAATGCATGATTGCTTCATGGACGTGATTTACTACAGACCACCTAAAGGCTCTTGGGATTACAGGTAGACAGCGTGTTTTTCCATTTCTCTGAATTTTCCGATACAGAATTCCTGCTCTTAGCTCATACGTCTTTGCTAAACTCTCCAACCACTCTCCATCATTCAAATGGACTATAATTTCCCTTACACACGAATCACGCTGCTGCTCAGCTACAAGCCAGTTGTCTGTCACCTCTGTCAGGTCGATGCGGACTTCGGGTACTCTATTGGTTGTCTCACATTCAATGACAATCGGATTTCTGGATAAAAAGTCCACGTGCGCCATGCGATTTCCCTTGCGGTACTCTACAGTGAAATCAAATGATTGCAAATATGCCCACCAACGGTGAACTCTCGGCGTTAGTTCTATTTTAGCACGACTTGCTTTCAATGAATTACAATCTGTGAATATTACAAACTTTCGACCGTGAAGGTAATGTCGGAAACTTTTTACAGCGTTGTATACTGCCAGAGTTTCTAATTCGTATGAATGATACCTCGATTCTGGGGGCGATGTACACTTGCTAAAGTATTCGACCACTCTAGGCTTACCGTCTATTTTGTGCATGAGAATGGCACCATAGCCACTTGCACTTGCATCTGTATGCAGCTCTATGGGATATTGTGGATCAAAAATAATTAAAACCGGATCATGTGTTAGTACTGAGATGATCTTCTGCCGTATTTCTTCATGCTCAGCTTTCCAAACGAAACTACTAATTTTGGAAGTCAACTGATATAACGGTTTCATCTGTTCAGAGAACTGTGGGAGAAATTTACGGAAGTACGACGCTAATCCTATAAATTGTCGTAATTGTGAAACATTCTTTGGTTGAGATAGTCCAGCCAGAGCTTGTATTTTTCGCGGATTTGGTTCAATACTACCATCCTTGACCAAGTAGCCAAGATATTCTATTTCAGTTTTCAGAAAAGAGCATTTTTTTATATTAAATGAAAATCCTGCTTCCGATAGAGCCTTTAGCACAACTGTCAATCTTTCAAATGCTTCCTCTTTTGACCTTGCTACTATCACTACATCATCAATGTAAACAATTGCATAGGAGTACGCCAGGTCACCCAGTGCTCGCGCTATAGCTCGCTGAAAAATCGAAGAGGCATTCTTCAGCCCAAATGGCATAGATAGAAACTCGTACTGGCCCTCAGGGGTTACAAAAGCAGTTCGCTCTATAGATCCTACATCTATTGGAATCTGATAAAACCCACTAGCCATATCTGAACAAGAGAAGTATTTACCCCCACGCAGTCTGTTTACTTGATCTGATATTAGAGGCAAAGGATATTTGTCAGCCACTGTATTTGCATTTAGCTCTCTATAATCTATGCACAAACGATCACTGCCATCTTTCTTCTTAACTAACAAGATTGGACTCGCGAATGGAGAATTACTTGGACGTATTACATTTGCCGCCAACATTTCTTTGATTTTATCTCTAACTAATTCCTTTTCATCTACGCCAAGTCGATATGGACGTCTCTGCACAGTCTTGTTGGCATCTAATAAACGAATTTCTAATTCTCCAGTCGTGACACGTCGGCTGGGTATTCCAATAATAAAATGCTCAGTGTATTGGTCAAAAATGTTCTTCAATTTAGACTTATCATTATCACTTAAATCATAATTTTCATCAAATAGCTTATCATAATTTGTAATAGTTTCTTCGGATATTGAATTAATTTGTTTACTTTTAAAAATATTAAATTTATCAGCATCCATCGTTATGCCACAGCCAAGTGCCAAGATTTCACGACCAATCATTATGTCATGTTTCAAATGCTCGTCCATAACTACATTAAACATGATTTCCTAATTAAATTTACAAATTTGTATGGTGGACAGTATTTGTAAATTACAGTGTACAACATTTGTTCCAATTCCTTTTAGAATGACTAAATTATTAAATCTTTTTCCGGCCAGTTTGACTGCTAACTTTTCCTTTATTAAGGAGCACTCGGCACCCGAGTCGAAAAAGAATGGAAACCCCTCACCAAATTGATATAAAATTCCTTTCGGCTCCAACACTGCACAGACATCTACTCGCTTCTCGTTCATACTGCTACTCGATGCTGCTGTTCCCTTCATACATGCCGATGCAATATGACCGACGATTCCACATTTAAAGCAAGTCACGCCAGTCCTGTCTCGTCCCGCCAGTGGTCTTCCAAACGATTGATTTGGTTTTGATTGTTCTGCCTTCCTTTTACGGCAGTCCAGCATTTTGTGTCCAGAAATTCCACAGTAATGGCACTTCATTGGTGTGTGTGCCTTGAATCTCTTCCTGTCGGGGCCTATCGAAAGATCTGAAGCCAAATGCTCACTTCGCTTGCTGTATGCGTACGCCTTCAACTGCTGCTGTAGTTCATTTCTGTTCGTTATATTGGTGGTGAACAGTAGACGCTGCAGTCAAGTGTCGATTTGTGACGTGTGTGCCAGCACGAAAGAAAGAGCTATTTCTTCGATGTCCATCGACTTCCATTTTGTCAAAAGTCACTAATCGGCTACCGTACGCTGACAAACACTCGCCCGTTTTCGGCCGTCCGTTGAGAATGTTCAATAAGGTGGCGGCCGGCGTCTCAGAATCGTCGTAGCGCTGAACAAACAACTCTTGGAATTGTGGCCAGGTAATACCAGCGTAGCTGATCTGTGCAAGCCATTGGGAAGCGCTCCCTTCTAGTGCTCCACTCAGCGACATAACCAGCGCACTGCCCTCCAGAGGATGCTCCGTGAGAATCATGTCGGCTGTTTTGCGCCACGCGCTGGCGTCAGCTTCAGCCGCGTCTGGATTAAACTTTGGTAGTCTCAATGATTTTTCACTTGTTGTTGTTGAAGCAGGCTGCTGCATTGTTTTTAATATTTCGATGAATCGTAGATTTTGTCCTTCCAACAGAGATCGCCATTCACTATCACGCTGGGCCTGAGCCGATCCCACTTCTGATGTCAGGGGCTGAGACATTTGCTGGTCTCCTTCTTGCATTTTTGCTGCAGTTGCGTAGTGAGTCGCGGTCAACGTCTTCTCCGTTTAGATATCAAAAGCAAAGTGAAGTCGGCTTCCTTCTGCCGGCTTCTTCTGACACACGTCAAAAGGTATTGCCTCATCCAATTGCAAATTCCTTTCTTTTCTCTCTCATATGCAATTCCTTTTTGGTTCTTCTCTCTCTCTCTCAGAGTCCTTGACCTAGACCATGACCGCGCCACACTCGGCTGAGACGACACTCTCTCTCGTTCTCAGTCCACGCTCTCAGCAATTGTGCAATTAAAAGGAACCACAAATAACCTAATGACTAGTTTATTTTATTCTTTATTCTTTCTCTTTCTTAATGCTTTACAGTTTCGTTTACATTTTCTTTCTTCTTATACATCTCCGACATATATATCTTTAAAGGTAGTAAAAAATATGACAGTTTTTATGTCATTGATTTTAATTTGGCGAAGGTTTACTTAAATGGGCCTTTTTTTCATCTTTAAAAGGCCATAACTTGGTCAAATTAACTAGGAGTTCGATATGGCATACCTTAATGGGCTTGTGGAATGATTATGTTGCTATCTGTATTAAAATATATAACCTTAAAAAAAGTAAAAAATATGACCGTTTTTATGCCATTGATTTTAATTTTTCGAAGGTTTACTGAAATGGGCCTTCTTTCCATCTTTAAAAGAACATAACTTGATGAAATGAACTCGGACTTCGATATGGCATATCTTTATAGGCTTGTGGCATGATTATGTTCTGATGTGCATTAATATATACAACTTTGGTCAAATGAACTCGGATTTCGATATGGCACACCTTTATGGGCTTGTGGAATTATTATGTTGCTATCTGCAATAATATATATAACTTTAAAGGTTGTAATAAATATGACCGTTTTTATGTCATTGATTTTAATTTTGCGAAGATTTACTGAATTGGGCCTTCATTCCATCTTTAAAAGCCCATAACTTGGTCAAATGAACTCGGATTTCGATATGGCATACCCTTATGGGCTTGTGGAATGATTATGGTGTTATCTGCATTAAAATATATAACTTTAAAGGTAGTAAAAAAAATGACCGTTTTTATGTCATTGATTTTAATTTTGCGAAGGTTTACTGAAATGGGCCTTCTTTCCATCTTTAAAAGCCCATAACTTGGTCAAATGAACTCGGATTTCGATATGGCACACCTTTATGGGCTTGTGGAATGATTATGTTGCTATCTGCATTAAAATATATAACTTAAAAGGTAGTACAAAATATGACCGTTTTTATGTCATTAACTTTCATTTTGCAAAGGTTTACAGAAGTGGTCCTTCATTCCATCTTTAAAAGCCCATAACTTGGTGAAATGAGCTCGGATTTCGACATGGCATACCTTTATGGGCTTGTGGAATGATTATGTTGTTATCTGCATTAAAATATATATCTTAAAAGGTAGTACAAAATATGACCGTTTTTATGTCATTGATTTTTGTTTTGCGAAGGTTTACAGAAATGGGAATCCTTTCCATCTTTAAAAGCCCATAAATTGATCAAATGAACTCGGACTTCGATATGGCACATCTTTAAGGGCTTGTGGAATGATTATGTTGTTATCTGCATTAATAAATATAAAACTTCAAAGGTAGTACAAAATATGAACGTTTTTATGTCATTGATTTTAATTTTGCGAAGGTTTACTGAAATGGGCCTCCTTTTCATCTTCAAAAGCCCATAACTTGGTCAAATGAACTCGGAATTCGATATGGCATACCTTAATGGGCTTGTGGAATGATTATGTTGTTATCTGCATTAATAAATAAACCTTTAAAGGTTGTAAAAAATATGACCGTTTTTATATCATTGATTTTAATTTTGCGAAGGTTTACTGAAATCGGCCTTCTTTCCATCTTTAAAAGCCCATAACTTGGTCAATGAACTCGGTTTTCGATACGGCATACCTTTATGGGCTTGTGGAATGATTATGTTGTTATCTGTATTAAAATATATAACTTAAAAGGTAGTACAAAATATGACCGTTTTTATGTCATTGATTTTAATTTTGCGAAGGTTTACTGAAATGGGCCTTCATTCCATCTTTAAGAGCCCATAACTTAGTCAAATGAACTCGGTTTTCGATATGGCATACCTTTATGGGCTTGTGGAATGATTATGTTGTTACCTGCATTAAAATATATATCTTTATAGGTAGTAAAAAATATGACAGTTTTTATGTCATTGATTTTAATTTGGCGAAGGTTTACTGAAATGGGCCTTTTTTCCATCTTTAAAAGGCCATAACTTGGTCAAATTAACTAGGAGTTCGATATGGCATACCTTAATGGGCTTGTGAAATGATTATGTTGTTATCTGCATTAAAATATATAACCTTAAAAAAAGTTAAAAATATGACCGTTTTTATGCCATTGATTTTAATTTTTCGAAGGTTGACTGAAATGGGCCTTCTTTCCATCTATAAAAGCCCATAACTAGATCAAATGAACTCGGACTTCGATATGGCACCTCTTTATGGGCTTGTGGAATGATTATGTTGTTATCTGCATTAATATATATAACTTTAAAGGTAGTAAAAAAAATGACCGTTCTTATGTCATTGATTTTAATTTTGCGAAGGTTTACTGAAATGGGCCTTCTTACCATCTTTAAAAGCCCATAACTTGGTCAAATGAACTCGGTTTTCGATATGGCATACATTTTTGGGCTTGTGGAATGATTATGTTGTTATCTGCATTAAAATATATAACTTAAAAGGTAGTACAAAATATGACCGTTTTTATGTCATTGATCTTAATTATGCGAAGGTTTACAGAAATGGGCCTTCATTCCATCTTTAAAAGCCCATAACTTGGTCAAATGAACTCGGATTTCGATATGGCATACCTTCCTTTATGGGCTTGTGGAATGATTATGTTGTTATCTGCATTAAAATATATAACTCAAAAGGTAGTAAAAAATATGAACGTTTTTATGTCAGTGATTTTAATTTTGCGAAGGTTTATAGAAATGGGCCTCCTTTCCATCCTTAAAAGCCCATAACTTGGTCAAGTAAACTCGGAATTGGATGTGGCATAACTTTATGGGCTTGTGGAATGATTATGTTGTTATCTGCATTAAAATATATAACTCAAAAGGTAGTACAAAATATGACCGTTTTTATGTCATTGATTTTAATTTTGCGAAGGTTTACTGAAATGGGCCTTCATTCCATCTTTAAGAGCCCATAACTTAGTCAAATGAACTCGGTTTTCGATATGGCATACCTTTATGGGCTTGTGGAATGATTATGTTGTTACCTGCATTAAAATATATATCTTTAAAGGTAGTAAAAAATATGACAGTTTTTATGTCATTGATTTTAATTTTGCGAAGGTTTACTGAAATGGGCCTTTTTTCCATCTTTAAAAGGCCATAACTTGGTCAAATTAACTAGGAGTTCGATATGGCATACCTTAATGGGCTTGTGGAATGATTATGTTGTTATCTGCATTAAAATATATAACCTTAAAAAAAGTTAAAAATATGACCGTTTTTATGCCATTGATTTTAATTTTTCGAAGGTTTACTGAAATGGGCCTTCTTTCCATCTATAAAAGCCCATAACTAGATCAAATGAACTCGGACTTCGATATGGCACCTCTTTATGGGCTTGTGGAATGATTATGTTGTTATCTGCATTAATATATATAACTTTAAAGGTAGTAAAAACAAGGAAGAACGCTATAGTCGAGTACCTCGACTATCAGATACCCGTTACTCAGCTATATGGAGATATGCAAGCAGCAAAGCGAGATTAAAATGCGCCACCTACCGGCGGTATACAGATTTAAGCGTTATGGGCGTTAGAGTGGGCGTGGCAAATTTTTTTTTGATCAATCGATAGGTATCGACGAGACCAATACATTTCAGTTAAAATTTTTTATCTAGCATGAAAATTGTGGGCGTCACAGGTTTTCGCGGTTTGTGGGCGTTAAAGTGGGCGTGGCAAACTTTTTTTTGGGTCAATCGATAGGTATTGATGAGAACAATACATTTCAGTTAAAATTTTTATTCTAGCATCAAAACTGTAGGAGCCACAGTTTTGGGCGGTTTGTGGGCGTTAGAGTGGGCGTGGCACTGTGCTGAAACAAACTTGCGCTGCGCAGGAATCTCAGGAATCTGTGTGCCTAATCCCAGTATTGTAACTCTCATAGTTTCCGAGATCTCAGCGTTCATACGGACAGACGGACAGACGGACAGACGGACAGACGGACATGGCTAGATCGACTCGGCTAGTGATCCTGATCAAGAATATATATACTTTGTGGGGTCGGAAACGCTTCCTTCTGCCTGTTACATACTTTCCGACGAATCTAGTATACCCTTTTACTCTACGAGTAACGGGTATAAAAATGACCGTTCTTATGTCATTGATTTTAATTTTGCGAAGGTTTACTGAAATGGACCTTCTTTCCATCTTTAAAAGCCCATAACTTGGTCAAATGAACTCGGTTTTCGATATGGCATACATTTTTGGGCTTGTGGAATGATTATGTTGTTATCTGCATTAAAATATATAACTTAAAAGGTAGTACAAAATATGACCGTTTTTATGTCATTGATCATAATTTTGGGAAGGTTTACAGAAATGGGCCTTCATTCCATCTTTAAAAGCCCATAACTTGGTCAAATGAACTCGGATTTCGATATGGCATACCTATATGGGCTTGTGGAATGATTATGTTGTTATCTGCATTAAAATATATAACTCAAAAGGTAGTAAAAAATATGAACGTTTTTATGTCATTGATTTTAATTTTGCGAAGGTTTATAGAAATGGGCCTCCTTTCCATCCTTAAAAGCCCATAACTTGGTCAAGTGAACTCGGAATTGGATGTGGCATAACTTTATGGGCTTGTGGAATGATTATGTTGTTATCTGCATTAAAATATATAACTCAAAAGGTAGTACAAAATATGAACGTTTTTATGTCATTGATTTTATTTTTGCGAAGGTTTAAAGAAATGGGCCTCCTTTTCATCTTCAAAAGCCCAAAACTTGGTCAAATGAACTCGGAATTCGATATGCCATGCCTTTATGGGCTTGTGGAATGATTATGTTGTTAATTTATTGGACGTTGATGCACTATGGTCAGTACAAACAAGTGGCCCTACGACACCAAGCAAAGCTTGTTACGCGCGGAGCCCATCACCGTTTAGGGCGAGTAAACATAATCGCGGACAAAGAAAAAGACAATGTAACAATAGACAATTAAAAATACAGGTCAATACGAATAGACAAAATACATCAAGTAAAACTAATTAGTTACTAGGGAGGATAATATTATTGATTTAAAGATAGGAAGTGAGTCAGTAGTAGATATTAGATGATATAGTCTATTATAATCATTGCAAAGTACTCTAAAAGGTTCATGCATTGCGTAATTAGAGATACACTGATTCAATACTAAAGGAATATAGTTTCTAGTGAATCTATTTGGCGCATTAAAATGCAGGCGACCCAGTAACTCGGGACTCTCTACATCACCATGAATAAGATTTCTAATAAACGTAATACCAAGCATAGTTCTACGGTTAGCTAACGATGGTAAGTTAATTAGAAGTAGTCTACTAGAGTAGGATGGTAGTATTAGGCTTGTATCCCAGTTAAGTCTCCGTAAGGCAAATATTAAGAAGTTTTTTTGCACAGACTCAATCCGGTCTATATGCACCCCATATTGGGGACTCCAAACAGGAGCGCAGTACTCAAGAATTGGTCGGACTAATGAAATAAACAAGGTCTTTGTGACATAGGGATCATCGAATTCCTTCGACCACCTTTTGATAAATGCAAGCACGCCCCTGGCTTTATTTACCATAGTAGTAATGTGATCGGAAAATTTAAGTCTAGGATCCATGTAGACTCCAAGGTCGTCAGCATGCGTTATCCTATCTAACGCACAACCACTCAAAGTATACGTTGAGTAGTGGGGGCTGACACGAAAAAAGGTCATTAGTTTACACTTAGAACCATTTAAATTCAATTCATTATCCATGCACCATGTTTGAAATGCATTTAGATCCGATTGTAAAGCTAAACTTTGTGCGGGGTCATTATATTGCAGGCACAACTTAACGTCATCTGCGTACATAAGAACCCGTGACTTCGTTAAGACTAATGGAAGGTCATTTATAAATAATGTAAACAGGAGCGGACCGAGATGACTTCCTTGTGGTACACCGGAAGTAACTCGGATTAGGGATGACAAAGAGTTTTTAAAAATGACCCTTTGAGTCCTATCATTCAAATAACTTAAAATCCACCTAAGAAGATCACCTGAAAACCCTAAAAGGTCCAATTTCCGGACTAAAATCGGGTGACTTACAGAATCAAACGCCTTACTAAAATCAGTGTAGACCACATCAGTCTGACGATTCTTTCTAAAACCTCCTATAACAAATGAAGTAAACTCCAAAAGGTTGGTTGTCGTTGACCTACGTTTTATAAATCCGTGTTGACAAGAGGAAATAAGGGACCTACAACTGTGTTGTAAATGAGGCGTAATAATGTTCTCAAAGAGCTTCGGTATAGCTGATAGCTTTGAAATACCTCTGTAATTACATGCGTTCAATTTACTCCCTTTTTTATGAAACGGGATAACAAACGATTCCTTCCATCTGTGTGGGAAATCGGATGTTTCTAAAGACAAAGTAAACAGTTTGTGCAATGGTCTACACAAAGTCTCAGCGCAATACCTAAGCACACATCCAGGGACTCCGTCAGGACCCGGAGAGTAGACTGGTTTGACCCTTTGCAATTCTAAAAGAAGTGAGCTTTTACTTATAACAGGACAACAAATAAAGTTTGATTTAGGAATGACATATGGGTAAGACTGATCTGGAGGACTTGATGTTGAATAGGTGGTTTGAAAACTGTGCAAAAAGATCGGCTATGGCTTGATCAGTGCTAGCAGCCGAATTTTCAAATTTAAGTGATGATGGGTAACTAGAAGATTTACGCTTTGTGTTAACAAAATTATAAAACTGTTTTGGATCCAGTGTAAACTGGGTCTTGCAACGAGCTAAATAGTTTTTATAACACTGAGCGTTAAGCACGGTGAAATCGGACCGAGCACTTAAGTATCGGGAAAAGGCAGCTTGTGAACCTGAAGCTCTAAACTTTTTGTAGAGTCTAGACTTTACATTTTTAAGTCGTGCCAGCTCTTTGTTAAACCACGGAGGTTGGTTTGAAATTTTAGGATAATACGTAGGAACGCATGTATCAAAAACTTCGTTTAATATGTTATAAAATATATTAACCGCTTCATTTATATTAGTACTTAAGTACAGATTGGACCAATCCGAGCAAGCTATAAGGCTATTAATGAGTGCAAAGTTCGCTTTACGAAAGCAGGGGATGCGTTTAGCTATTTTTTCAGATACTTCATACACTTTTGTACCCGTGTCAATAGTCAGCTCTAGCGTTGGGTGATGAGGGTCTTCTGGTAAAGTAATTGCAGAGGTTCTAGCTATGCAGACACAATCTGGACTGGAAACAAAGCATAGATCCAGTAATCGTCCTAAGAAATTTAATACATGATTTACTTGAGACAATGAAATATCAAGCAAACCGTCAAGAAAATCATGCTGCGTTGAAGGTAACAATATATTTGAGGTTTCGACGGTGGACCATGTCGCCCTAGGTATATTAAAGTCGCCTAAAACTATTAACTGATCCCTATCTGATAGTTTACTTGAAATAAACTGGATAGCGGACAGATGATTCGCATATGTCGGGAATTCCGATGATGGCGGAATATATGAACATGTTATGTATATAGAAATACCCGGAATTTATACACAGAAATTCAATGTCATTTATTTCGTCGGACGTTATTACTTCAGACGTTAATTCTGAGTCAACTGCAATTAAAACTCCACCTCCACGTCGGGACGGACGATCAAGCCTGTAAGTTGTGTACTTACTTGGAAAAACTTCGGAACTTAGAACTTCCGGTTTTAACCAGGTTTCAGTAAAAACAATAACATGGGAAGACAAGGAAAAACTATCAGTATACAATTTGGTCAACTTACTTTGTAAACCTCTTGTATTCTGATAATAAAGCTGAAGAAAAGAATCTAGTTTTTTGAGATAGATGAGGATGTAGATGTGGATGGCTCTTTAAAGGGATTTCCAACTTCCTTTGAACGAATTTTCTATTTTTTAGCTTCGTACTCTTTAACAAAAATGCCAACAGGCCAAAAATTGGCTGAGCACATAGTTGCAAAATGAGCACAGGGAACACCGATCTTAAAAGATGATACTTCCCTAGCATATGGAAAATTAAATCGTTCAACCTTTAGATCATCAATCTGAACTTTGTTACGGATATAGGCCGTAATGTCCAGCGATGAAAGGTCAGGATTTAGCCGAGAAACAAAAATTTGTTTCCGCTGCGGTACACAGGTGACTGTTTTAGGTACCACGCATGTGACAGGTTTAGGTACTACCGCATTTACGGCTGCACTACCAGTTTCATTCGGTACTCCGGACGTTAAGTCAACATGCGGCGTTGGAATTATTAAAGTATTGCTTATAGCAGATTTTTCGGGCGTCTCATGCGGCAAAATCTCGCGTCCTTTGCATTCGGAAACCGAATCTTTTTTAGCTTTCGATCTCAGTACCATTTGTGCGGCGGCTGAGATCGACTGCTGTGCTGCAGACCCCGGATCGCCAGAGAGAGTTACACTAGCGGCTACCGTGGGTTGTCTATCGACCGCGATCTTTTTACGCTTAGGAGAATCGGGCTCAGATAGCATACGGCTAGTGAGCTGCGACTCAAGCGCCACAAGCAGATCCGTATTTTTACGGCTGTTCCGGATTAATTCCGTAACAGTGCTTTTTGTAAGCCGCCTTATAGAGAGTGCCTGGGTTTCATAAGCAATGCATTCATCACAATAGTAGCGCAAGCCACTTCTCATGTCGATTGCATCGCGTACCAGGCCCGAATAGCCAAGGCATTTTGCATGAAAAATATTCTCACACGAATGGCACGGAATGCTCTGTTGTCCAGCCGAAATTAACGACTTGCATTTCTTTAAATTGCAGACAGCCATTATCGCGATATTCCGAACCACAGTGCCAAGAGAATAAAGCTACGCAAGTAAAAGAGAGAGTTAGAGAGCGGGAGAGAATGAGCGGGAGTAAGTAAGCTGGGGGAGCGTAAAATTTAGATGTTCCAAAAACAAAGTTATAAGCGGGAGTGCGGGAGAGCGGGTAACTACCGTTTAGACACTTACCGCTCCAAACAGCGTTTGGAAGAAAAGAAGAAGGCAATTAGAAAAAAACTATAACAACAAACACTGCACAGAGATTAGACGTGCAAACTAATTTTGTTAATTTAAACACAAAACAATCATTAAAATATATAACTTTAAAGGTAGGAAAAAATATGACAGTTTTTATGTCACTGATTTTAATTTGGCGAAGGTTTACTGAAATGGGCCTTTTTTCCATCTTTAAAAGGCCATAACTTGGTCAAATTAACAAGGAGTTCGATATGGCATACCTTAATGGGTTTGTGGAATGATTTTGTTGTTATCTGCATTTATAAATAAACCTTTAAAGGTTGTAAAAAATATGACCGTTTTTATATCATTGATTTTAATTTTGCGAAAGTTTACTGAAAAGGGCCTTCTTTCCATCTTTAAAAGCCCATAGCTTGGTCAATGAACTCGGTTTTCGATATGGCTCATCTTTATGGGCTTGTGGAATGATAATGTTGTTACCTGCATTAAAATATATAAATTTAAAGGTAGTAAAAAATATGACAGTTTTTATGTCATTGATTTTAATTTGGCGAAGGTTTACTGAAATGGGCCTTTTTTCCATCTTTAAAAAGCCATAACTTGGTCAAATTAACAAGGAGTTCGATATGGCATACCTTAATGGGCTTGTGGAATGATTATGTTGTAATCTGCATTAAAATATATAACCTTAAAGGAAGTAAAATATATAACCGTTTTTATGCCATTGATTTTAATTTTGCGAAGGTTTACTGAATTGGGCCTTCTTTCCATCTTTAAAAGCCCATAACTTGATCAAATGAACTCGGACTTCGATATGGCACATCTTTATGGGCTTGTGGAATGATTATGTTGTTACCTGCATTAAAATATATAACTTTAAAGGTAGTAAAAAAAATGACCGTTCTTATGTCATTGATTTTAATTTTGCGAAGGTTTACTGAAATGGGCCTTCTTTCCATCTTTAAAAGCCCATAACTGAAATGAACTCTGATTTCAATATGGCATACCTTTATGGGCTTATGGAATGATTATGTTGTTATCTGCATTAAAATATACAACTTTAAAGGTAGTAAAAAATATGACAGTTTTTATGTCATTGATTTTAATTTGGCGAAGGTATACTGAAATGGGCCTTCTTTCCGTCTTTAAAAGCCCAGAACTTGGTCAAATGAACTCGGATTTCGATTTGGCACACTTTTATGGGCTTGTGGAATGATTATGTTGCTATCTGCAATTATATATATAAATTTAAAGGTAGTAAAAAAAATGACCGTTTTTATGTCATTGATTTTAATTTTGCGAAAGTTTACTGAAATGGGCCTTCTTTCCATCTTTAAAAGCCCATAGCTTGATCAAACGAACTCGGAATTCGATATGGCACATCTTTATGGGCTTGTGGAATGATTATGTTGTTATCTGCATTAAAATATATAACTTTAAAGGAAGTAAAAAATATGACCGTTTTTATGTCATTGATTTTAGTTTTGCGAAGGTTTACTGAAATGGGCCTTCTTTCAATCTTTAAAAGCCCATAACTTGGTCAAATGATCTCGGTTTTCGATATGGCATACCTTTATGGTCTTGTGGAATGATTATGTTCTTATCTGCATTAATATAAACAACTTTGGTTAAATGGACTCGGATTTCGATATGGCACACCTTTATGGGCTTGTGGAATTATTATTATTTTGCTATCTGCGATAAAATATAACTTTAAAGGTAGTAAAAAATATGACCATTTTTATGTCATTGATTTTAATTTTGCGAAGGTTTACTGAAATGGGCCTTCTTTCCATCTTTAAAAGCCCATAACTTGGTCAAATGAACTCGGATTTCGATATGGCACACCTTAATGGGCTTGTTGAATGATTATGTTGTTATCTGCAATAAAATATATAACTTTAAAGGAAGTAAAAAATATGACCGTTTTTATGTCATTGGTTTTAATTTTGCGAAGGCTTACAGAAATGGGCCTTCATTCCATCCTTAAAAGCCCATAACTTGGTCAAATGAACTCGGATTTCGATATGGCACACCTTTATGGGCTTGTGGAATGATTATGTTGCTATCTGCAATTATATATATAACTTTAAAGCTAGTAAAAAAATATGACCGTTTTGATGTCATTGATTTTAATTTTGCGAAAGTTTATTGAAATGGGCCTTCTTTCCATCTTTAAAAGCCCATAACTTGGTCAAATGAACTCGGATTTCGATATGGCACACCTTTATGGGCTTGTGGAATGATTATGTTGCTATTTGCAATTATATATATAACTTTAAAGGTAGTTAAAAATATGACCGTTTTTATGTCATTGATTTTAATATTGCGAAGGTTTACTGAAATGGGCCTTCATTCCATCTTTAAAAGCCCATAACTTGATCAAATGATTTTGGACTTCGATATGGCACATCTTTATGGGCTTGTGGAATGATTATGTTGTTACCTGCATTAAAATATATAACTTTAAAGGTAGTAAAAAAAATGACCGTTCTTATGTCATTGATTTTAATTTTGCGAAGGTTTACTGAAATGGGCCTTCTTTCCATCTTTAAAAGCCCATAACTGAAATGAACTCTGATTTCAATATGGCATACCTTTATGGGCTTATGGAATGATGATGTTGTTATCTGCATTAAAATATACAACTTTAAAGGT
Source organism: Drosophila suzukii (assembly GCF_043229965.1). NCBI lineage: Eukaryota > Metazoa > Arthropoda > Insecta > Diptera > Drosophilidae > Drosophila > Drosophila suzukii. Next base: position 42,681,249 of record NC_092082.1, read on the forward strand.
AGTAAAAAATATGACAGTTTTTATGTCATTGATTTTAATTTGGCGAAGGTTTACTGAAATGGGCCTTCTTTCCGTCTTTAAAAGCCCAGAACTTGGTCAAATGAACTCGGATTTCGATTTGGCACACTTTTATGGGCTTGTGAAATGATTATGTTGCTATCTGCAATTATATATATAAATTTAAAGGTAGTAAAAAAAATGACCGTTTTTATGTCATTGATTTTAATTTTGCGAAAGTTTACTGAAATGGGCCTTCTTTCCATCTTTAAAAGAACATAACTTGATGAAATGAACTCCGACTTCGATATGGCATATCTTTATAGGCTTGTGGCATGATTATGTTCTGATGTGCATTAATATATACAACTTTGGTCAAATGAACTTGGATTTCGATATGGCACACCTTTATGGGCTTGTGGAATTATTATGTTGCTATCTGCAATAATATATATAACTTTAAAGGTTGTAATAAATATAACCGTTTTTATGTCATTGATTTTAATTTTGCGAAGGTTTACTGAATTGGGCCTTCATTCCATCTTTAAAAGCCCATAACTTGGTCAAATGAACTCCGATTTCGATATGGCATACCTTTATGGGCTTGTGGAATGATTATGGTGTTATCTGCATTAAAATATATAACTTTAAAGGTAGTAAAAAAAATGACCGTTTTTATGTCATTGATTTTAATTTTGCGAAGGTTTACTGAAATGGGCCTTCTTTCCATCTTTAAAAGCCCATAACTTGGTCAAATGAACTCGGATTTCGATATGGCACACCTTAATGGGCTTGTTGAATGATTATGTTGTTATCTGCAATAAAATATATAACTTTAAAGGAAGTAAAAAATATGACCGTTTTTATGTCATTGGTTTTAATTTTGCGAAGGCTTACAGAAATGGGCCTTCATTCCATCCTTAAAAGCCCATAACTTGGTCAAATGAACTCGGATTTCGATATGGCACACCTTTATGGGCTTGTGGAATGATTATGTTGCTATCTGCAATTATATATATAACTTTAAAGCTAGTAAAAAATATGACCGTTTTGATGTCATTGATTTTAATTTTGCGAAAGTTTATTGAAATGGGCCTTCTTTCCATCTTTAAAAGCCCATAACTTGGTCAAATGAACTCGGATTTCGATATGGCACACCTTTATGGGCTTGTGGAATGATTATGTTGCTATTTGCAATTATATATATAACTTTAAAGGTAGTTAAAAATATGATCGTTTTTATGTCATTGATTTTAATATTGCGAAGGTTTACTGAAATGGGCCTTCATTCCATCTTTAAAAGCCCATAACTTGATCAAATGATTTTGGACTTCGATATGGCACATCTTTATGGGCTTGTGGAATGATTATGTTGTTACCTGCATTAAAATATATAACTTTAAAGGTAGTAAAAAAAATGACCGTTCTTATGTCATTGATTTTAATTTTGCGAAGGTTTACTGAAATGGGCCTTCTTTCCATCTTTAAAAGCCCATAACTGAAATGAACTCTGATTTCAATATGGCATACCTTTATGGGCTTATGGAATGATGATGTTGTTATCTGCATTAAAATATACAACTTTAAAGGTAGTAAAAAATATGACAGTTTTTATGTCATTGATTTTAATTTGGCGAAGGTTTACTGAAATGGGCCTTCTTTCCGTCTTTAAAAGCCCAGAACTTGGTCAAATGAACTCGGATTTCGATTTGGCACACTTTTATGGGCTTGTGGAATGATTATGTTGCTATCTGCAATTATATATATAAATTTAAAGGTAGTAAAAAAAATGACCGTTTTTATGTCATTGATTTTAATTTTGCGAAAGTTTACTGAAATGGGTCTTCTTTCCATCTTTAAAAGAACATAACTTGATGAAATGAACTCCGACTTCGATATGGCATATCTTTATAGGCTTGTGGCATGATTATGTTCTGATGTGCATTAATATATACAACTTTGGTCAAATGAACTTGGATTTCGATATGGCACACCTTTATGGGCTTGTGGAATTATTATGTTGCTATCTGCAATAATATATATAACTTTAAAGGTTGTAATAAATATGACCGTTTTTATGTCATTGATTTTAATTTTGCGAAGGTTTACTGAATTGGGCCTTCATTCCATCTTTAAAAGCCCATAACTTGGTCAAATGAACTCGGATTTCGATATGGCTTACCTTTATGGGCTTGTGGAATGATTATGGTGTTATCTGCATTAAAATATATAACTTTAAAGGTAGTAAAAAAAATGACCGTTTTTATGTCATTGATTTTAATTTTGCGAAGGTTTACTGAAATGGGCCTTCTTTCCATCTTTAAAAGCCCATAACTTGGTCAAATGAACTCGGATTTCGATATGGCATGCCTTTATGGGCTTGTGGAATGATTATGTTCTTATCTGCATTAATATATACAACTTTGGTTAAATGGACTCGGATTTCGATATGGCACACCTTTATGGGCTTGTGGAATTATTATTATTTTGCTATCTGCGAGAATATATAACTTTAAAGTTAGTAATAAATATGACCGTTTTTATGTCATTGATTTTAATTTTGCGAAGGTTTACTAAAATGGGCCTTCATTCCATCTTTAAAAGAACATAACTTGATGAAATGAACTCGGACTTCGATATAGCATATCTTTATAGGCTTGTGGAATGATTATGTTCTTATCCGCATTAAAATATATAACTTTAAAGGAAGTAAAAAATATGAACGTTGTTATGTCATTGATTTTAATTTTACGAAGGTTAACTGAAATGGGCCTTCTTTCCATCTTTAAAAGCCCATAACTTGGTCAAATGAACTCGGATTTCGATATGGCATACCTTTATGGCCTTGTGGAATGATTATGATGTTATCTGCATTAAAATATATAACTTTAAAGGTAGTAAAAGATATGACCGTTTTTATGTCATTAATTTTAATTTTGCGAAGGTTTACTGAAATGGGCCTCTTTCAATCTTTAAAAGCCCATAACTTGGTCAAATGATCTCGGTTTTCGATATGGCATACCTTTATGGTCTTGTGGAATGATTATGTTCTTATCTGCATTAATATATACAACTTTGGTTAAATGGACTCGGATTTCGATAGGCACACCTTTATGGGCTTGTGGAATTATTATTATTTTGCTATCTGCGATAATATATAACATTAAAGTTAGTAATAAATATGACCGTTTTTATGTCATTGATTTTAATTTTGCGAAGGTTTACTGAAATGGGCCTTCTTTCCATCTTTAAAAGCCCATAACTTGGTCAAATGAACTCGGATTTCGATATGGCACACCTTAATGGGCTTGTTGAATGTTTATGTTGTTATCTGCATTAAAATATATAACTTTAAAGGAAGTAAAAAATGTGACCGTTTTTATGTCATTGATTTTAAATTTGCGAAGGTTTACTGAAATGGGCCTTCTTTCCATCTTTAAAAGCCCATAGCTTGATCAAACGAACTCGGATTTCGATATGGCACACCTTAATGGGCTTGTGGAATGATTATGTTGTTATCTGCATTAATATATATAACTTTAAAGGTAGTAAAAGATATGACCGTTTTTATGTCATTGATTTTTATTTTGCGAAGGCTTACTGAAATGGGCCTTCTTTCCATCTTTAAAAGCCCATAACTTGGTCAAATGATCTCGGTTTTCGATATGGCACACCTTTATGGGCTTGTGGAATGATTATATTGGTATCTGCATTAAGCTATATACCTTTAAAGGAAGTAAAAAATATGACCGTTTTTATGTCATTGATTTTAATTTTGCGAAGGCTTACTGAGATGGGCCTTCTTTCCATCTTTAAAAGCCCATAACTTGGTCAAATGAACTCGGATTTCGATATGGCACACCTTTATAAGCTTGTGGAATGATTATGTTGCTATCTGCAATTATATATATAACTTTAAAGGTAGTAAAAAATATGACCGTTTTTATGTCATTGATTTTAATATAGCGAAGGTTTACAGAAATGGGCCTTCATTCCATCTTTAAAAGCCCATAACTTGATCAAATGAACTCGGAATTCGATATGGCACATCTTTATGGGCTTGTGGAATGATTATGTTGTTATCTGCATTAAAATATATAACTTAAAAGGTAGTAAAAATATGACCGTTTTTATGTCATTGATATTACTTTTGCGAAAGTTTACTGAAATGGGCCTTCTTTCCATCTTTAAAAGCCCATAACTTGGTCGAATGAACTCGGATTTCGAGATGGCATGCCTTTATGGGCTTGTGGAATGATAATGTCATCTGCATTAAAATATATAACTTTAAAGGTAGTACAAAATATGACCGTTTTTATGTCATAGATTTTAATTTTGCAAAGGGTATTGAAATGGGCCTTCCTTCCATCTTTAAGAGCCCATAACTTGGTCAAATGAACTCGGTTTTCGATATGGCATACCTTTATGGGCTTGTGGAATGATTATGTTGTTATCTGCATTAAAATATATAACTTAAAAGGTAGTACAAAATATGACCGTTTTTATGTCATTGATTTTAATTTTGCGAAGGTTTACTGAAATGGGCCTTCTTTCCATCTTTAAAAGCCCATAACTTGATCAAATGAACTCGGACTTCGATATGGCACATGTTTATGGGCTTGTGGAATGATTATGTTGTTATCTGCATTAAAATATATAACTTTAAAGGTATTAAAAAATATGACCGTTTTTATGTCATTGATTTTAATTTTGCGAAGGTTTAATGAAATGGACCTTCTTTCCATCTTTAAAAGAACATAACTTGATGAAATGAACTCGGACTTCGACATAGCATATCTTTATAGGCTTGTGAAATGATTATGTTCTTATCCGCATTAAAATATATAACTTTAAAGGAAGTAAAAAATATGAACGTTTTTATGTCATTGATTTTAATTTTGCGAAGGTTTACTGAAATGGGCCTTCTTTCCATCTTTAAAAGCCCATAACTTGGTCAAATGAACTCGGATTTCGATATGGCACGACTTAATGGGCTTGTTGAATGTTTATGTTGTTATCTGCATTAAAATATATAACTTTAAAGGAAGTAAAAAATGTGACCGTTTTTATGTCATTGATTTTAAATTTGCGAAGGTTTACTGAAATGGGCCTTCTTTCCATCCTTAAAAGCCCATAGCTTGATCAAACGAACTCGGATTTCGATATGGCACACCTTAATGGGCTTGTGGAATGATTATGTTGTTATCTGCATTAATATATATAACTTTAAAGGTAGTAAAAGATAGGACCGTTTTTATGTCATTGATTTTTATTTTGCGAAGGCTTACTGAAATGGGCCTTCTTTCCATCTTTAAAAGCCCATAACTTGGTCAAATGATCTCGGTTTTCGATATGGCACACCTTTATGGGCTTGTGGAATGATTATATTGGTATCTGCATTAAGCTATAAAACTTTAAAGGAAGTAAAAAATATGACCGTTTTTATGTCATTGATTTTAATTTTGCGAAGGCTTACTGAAATGGGCCTTCTTTCCATCTTTAAAAGCCCATAACTTGGTCAAATGAACTCGGATTTCGATATGGCACACCTTTATAAGCTTGTGGAATGATTATGTTGCTATCTGCAATTATATATATAACTTTAAAGGTAGTAAAAAATATGACCGTTTTTATGTCATTGATTTTAATATTGCGAAGGTTTACAGAAATGGGCCTTCATTCCATCTTTAAAAGCCCATAACTTGATCAAATGAACTCGGAATTCGATATGGCACATCTTTATGGGCTTGTGGAATGATTATGTTGTTATCTGCATTAAAATATATAACTTAAAAGGTAGTAAAAATATGACCGTTTTTATGTCATTGATATTACTTTTGCAAAAGTTTACTGAAATGGGCCTTCTTTCCATCTTTAAAAGCCCATAACTTGGTCAAATGAACTCGGATTTCGATATGGCATGCCTTTATGGGCTTGTGGAATGATAATGTCATCTGCATTAAAATATATAACTTTAAAGGTAGTACAAAATATGACCGTTTTTATGTCATAGATTTTAATTTTGCAAAGGGTATTGAAATGGGCCTTCCTTCCATCTTTAAGAGCCCATAACTTGGTCAAATGATCTCGGTTTTCGATATGGCATACCTTTATGGGCTTGTGGAATGATTAAGTTGTTATCTGCATTAAAATATATAACTTAAAAGGTAGTACAAAATATGACCGTTTTTATGTCATTGATTTTAATTTTGCGAAGGTTTACTGAAATGGGGCTTCTTTCCATCTTTAAAAGCCCATAACTTGATCAAATGAACTCGGACTTCGATATGGCACATGTTTATGGGCTTGTGGAATGATTATGTTGTTATCTGCATTAAAATATATAACTTTAAAAGTATAAACAAATATGACCGTTTTTATGTCATTGATTTTAATTTTGCGAAGGTTTAATGAAATGGACCTTCTTTCCATCTTTAAAAGAACATAACTTGATGAAATGAACTCGGACTTCGACATAGCATATCTTTATAGGCTTGTGGAATGATTATGTTCTTATCCGCATTAAAATATATAACTTTAAAGGAAGTAAAAAATATGAACGTTTTTATGGCATTGATTTTAATTTTGCGAAGGTTTACTGAAATGGGCCTTCTTTCCATCTTTAAAAGCCCATAACTTGGTCAAATGAACTCGGATTTCGATATGGCATACCTTTATGGCCTTGTGGAATGGTTATGGTGTTATCTGCATTAAAATAAAGAACTTTAAAGGTAGTAAAAAATATGACCGTTTTTATGTCATTGATTTTAATTTTGCGAAGGTTTACTGAAATGGGCCTTCTTTCCATCTTTAAAAGCCCATAACTTGGTCAAATGAACTCAAATTTCGATATGGCACACCTTAATGGGCTTGTTGAATGATTATGTTGTTATCTGCATTAAAATATATAACTTTAAAGGAAGTAAAAAATGTGACCGTTTTGATGTCATTGATTTTAATTTTGCGAAGGTTTAGTGAAATGGGCCTTCTTTCCATCTTTAAAAGAAAATAGCTTGATCAAACGAACTCGGAATTCGATATGGCACATCTTTATGGGCTTGTGGAATGATTTTGTTGTTATCTGCATTAATATATATAACTGTAAAGGTAGTAAAAGATATGACCGTTATTATGTCATTGGTTTTCATTTTGCGAAGGCTTACAGAAATGGGCCTCCTTTCTATATTTAAAAGCCCATAACTTGGTCAAATGAACTCGGATTTCGATATGGCATAGCCTTATGCGCTTGTGGAATGATTATGTTGTTATCTGCATTAATATATATAACTTTAAAGGTAGTAATAAATATGACCGTTTTTATGTCATTGATTTTCATTTTGCGAAGGTTTACTGCAATGGGCCTTCTTTCCATCTTTAAAAGCCCATAACTTGGTCAAATGAACTCGGATTTCGATATGGCATACCTTTATGGGCTTGTGGAATGATTATGGTGTTATCTGCATTAAAATATATAACTTTAAAGGTAGTACAAAATATGACCGTTTTAATGTCATCGATTTTAATTTTGCGAAGGTTTACAGAAATGGGCCTTTATTCCATCCTTAAAGGACCATAACTTGGTCAAATGAACTCGGATTTCGATATGGCACACCTTAATGGGCTTGTGGAATGATTATGTTGCTATATGCAATTATATATATAACTTTAAAGGTAGTAAAAAATATGACCGTTTTTATGTCATTGATTTTAATTTTGCGAAGGTTTACTGAAATGGGCCTTCTTTCCATCTTTAAAAGCCCATAACTTGGTCAAATGAACTCGGATTTCGATATGGCACACCTTAATGGGCTTGTTGAATGATTATGTTGTTATCTGCATTAAGCTATATAACTTTAAAGGAAGTAAAAAAATATGACCGTTTTTATGTCATTGATTTTAATTTTGCGAAGGCTTACTGAAATGGGCCTTCTTTCCATCTTTAAAAGCCCATAACTTGGTCAAATGAACTCGGATTTCGATATGGCACACCTTTATAAGCTTGTGGAATGATTATGTTGCTATCTGCAATTATATATATAACTTTAAAGGTAGTAAAAAATATGACCGTTTTTATGTCATTGATTTTAATATTGCGAAGGTTTACAGAAATGGGCCTTCATTCCATATTTAAAAGCCCATAACTTGATCAAATGAACTCGGAATTCGATATGGCACATCTTTATGGGCTTGTGGAATGATTATGTTGTTATCTGCATTAAAATATATAACTTAAAAGGTAGTAAAAATATGACCGTTTTTATGTCATTGATATTACTTTTGCAAAAGTTTACTGAAATGGGCCTTCTTTCCATCTTTAAAAGCCCATAACTTGGTCAAATGAACTCGGATTTCGATATGGCATGCCTTTATGGGCTTGTGGAATGATAATGTCATCTGCATTAAAATATATAACTTTAAAGGTAGTACAAAATATGACCGTTTTTATGTCATAGATTTTAATTTTGCAAAGGGTATTGAAATGGGCCTTCCTTCCATCTTTAAGAGCCCATAACTTGGTCAAATGATCTCGGTTTTCGATATGGCATACCTTTATGGGCTTGTGGAATGATTATGTTGTTATCTGCATTAAAATATATAACTTAAAAGGTAGTACAAAATATGACCGTTTTTATGTCATTGATTTTAATTTTGCGAAGGTTTACTGAAATGGGGCTTCTTTCCATCTTTAAAAGCCCATAACTTGATCAAATGAACTCGGACTTCGATATGGCACATGTTTATGGGCTTGTGGAATGATTATGTTGTTATCTGCATTAAAATATATAACTTTAAAAGTATTAAGAAATATGACCGTTTTTATGTCATTGATTTTAATTTTGCGAAGGTTTAATGAAATGGACCTTCTTTCCATCTTTAAAAGAACATAACTTGATGAAATGAACTCGGACTTCGACATAGCATATCTTTATAGGCTTGTGGAATGATTATGTTCTTATCCGCATTAAAATATATAACTTTAAAGGAAGTAAAAAATATGAACGTTTTTATGTCATTGATTTTAATTTTGCGAAGGTTTACTGAAATGGGCCTTCTTTCCATCTTTAAAAGCCCATAACTTGGTCAAATGAACTCGGATTTCGATATGGCATACCTTTATGGCCTTGTGGAATGGTTATGGTGTTATCTGCATTAAAATAAAGAACTTTAAAGGTAGTAAAAAATATGACCGTTTTTATGTCATTGATTTTAATTTTGCGAAGGTTTACTGAAATGGGCCTTCTTTCCATCTTTAAAAGCCCATAACTTGGTCAAATGAACTCAAATTTCGATATGGCACACCTTAATGGGCTTGTTGAATGATTATGTTGTTATCTGCATTAAAATATATAACTTTAAAGGAAGTAAAAAATGTGACCGTTTTGATGTCATTGATTTTAATTTTGCGAAGGTTTAGTGAAATGGGCCTTCTTTCCATCTTTAAAAGAAAATAGCTTGATCAAACGAACTCGGAATTCGATATGGCACATCTTTATGGGCTTGTGGAATGATTTTGTTGTTATCTGCATTAATATATATAACTTTAAAGGTAGTAAAAGATATGAACGTTATTATGTCATTGGTTTTCATTTTGCGAAGGCTTACAGAAATGGGCCTCCTTTCTATATTTAAAAGCCCATAACTTGGTCAAATGAACTCGGATTTCGATATGGCATAGCCTTATGCGCTTGTGGAATGATTATGTTGTTATCTGCATTAATATATATAACTTTAAAGGTAGTAATAAATATGACCGTTTTTATGTCATTGATTTTCATTTTGCGAAGGTTTACTGAAATGGGCCTTCTTTCCATCTTTAAAAGCCCATAACTTGGTCAAATGAACTCGGATTTCGATATGGCATACCTTTATGGGCTTGTGGAATGATTATGGTGTTATCTGCATTAAAATATATAACTTTAAAGGTAGTACAAAATATGACCGTTTTAATGTCATCGATTTTAATTTTGCGAAGGTTTACAGAAATGGGCCTTTATTCCATCCTTAAAGGACCATAACTTGGTCAAATGAACTCGGATTTCGATATGGCACACCTTAATGGGCTTGTGGAATGATTATGTTGCTATCTGCAATTATATATATAACTTTAAAGCTAGTAAAAGGTATGACCGTTTTGATGTCATTGATTTTAATTTTGCGAAAGTTTATTGAAATGGGCCTTCTTTCCATCTTTAAAAGCCCATAACTTGGTCAAATGAACTCGGATTTCGATATGGCACACCTTAATGGGCTTGTGGAATGATTATGTTGCTATATGCAATTATATATATAACTTTAAAGGTAGTAAAAAATATGACCGTTTTTATGTCATTGATTTTAATTTTGCGAAGGTTTACTGAAATGGGCCTTCTTTCCATCTTTAAAAGCCCATAACTTGGTCAAATGAACTCGGATTTCGATATGGCACACCTTAATGGGCTTGTTGAATGATTATGTTGTTATCTGCATTAAGCTATATAACTTTAAAGGAAGTAAAAAATATGACCGTTTTTATGTCATTGATTTTAATTTTGCGAAGGCTTACTGAAATGGGCCTTCTTTCCATTTTTAAAAGCCCATAACTTGGTCAAATGAACTCGGATTTCGATATGGCACACCTTTATAAGCTTGTGGAATGATTATGTTGCTATCTGCAATTATATATATAACTTTAAAGGTAGTAAAAAATATGACCGTTTTTATGTCATTGATTTTAATATTGCGAAGGTTTACAGAAATGGGCCTTCATTCCATCTTTAAAAGCCCATAACTTGATCAAATGAACTCGGAATTCGATATGGCACATCTTTATGGGCTTGTGGAATGATTATGTTGTTATCTGCATTAAAATATATAACTTAAAAGGTAGTAAAAATATGACCGTTTTTATGTCATTGATATTACTTTTGCAAAAGTTTACTGAAATGGGCCTTCTTTCCATCTTTAAAAGCCCATAACTTGGTCAAATGAACTCGGATTTCGATATGGCATGCCTTTATGGGCTTGTGGAATGATAATGTCATCTGCATTAAAATATATAACTTTAAAGGTAGTACAAAATATGACTGTTTTTATGTCATAGATTTTAATTTTGCAAAGGGTATTGAAATGGGCCTTCCTTCCATCTTTAAGAGCCCATAACTTGGTCAAATGATCTCGGTTTTCGATATGGCATACCTTTATGGGCTTGTGGAATGATTATGTTGTTATCTGCATTAAAATATATAACTTAAAAGGTAGTAAAAAATATGACCGTTTTTATGTCATTGATTTTAATTTTGCGAAGGTTTACTGAAATGGGGCTTCTTTCCATCTTTAAAAGCCCATAACTTGATCAAATGAACTCGGACTTCGATATGGCACATGTTTATGGGCTTGTGGAATGATTATGTTGTTATCTGCATTAAAATATATAACTTTAAAAGTATTAAAAAATATGACCGTTTTTATGTCATTGATTTTAATTTTGCGAAGGTTTAATGAAATGGACCTTCTTTCCATCTTTAAAAGAACATAACTTGATGAAATGAACTCGGACTTCGACATAGCATATCTTTATAGGCTTGTGGAATGATTATGTTCTTATCCGCATTAAAATATATAACTTTAAAGGAAGTAAAAAATATGAACGTTTTTATGTCATTGATTTTAATTTTGCGAAGGTTTACTGAAATGGGCCTTCTTTCCATCTTTAAAAGCCCATAACTTGGTCAAATGAACTCGGATTTCGATATGGCATACCTTTATGGCCTTGTGGAATGGTTATGGTGTTATCTGCATTAAAATAAAGAACTTTAAAGGTAGTAAAAAATATGACCGTTTTTATGTCATTGATTTTAATTTTGCGAAGGTTTACTGAAATGGGCCTTCTTTCCATCTTTAAAAGCCCATAACTTGGTCAAATGAACTCAAATTTCGATATGGCACACCTTAATGGGCTTGTTGAATGATTATGTTATTATCTGCATTAAAATATATAACTTTAAAGGAAGTAAAAAATGTGACCGTTTTGATGTCATTGATTTTAATTTTGCGAAGGTTTAGTGAAATGGGCCTTCTTTCCATCTTTAAAAGAAAATAGCTTGATCAAACGAACTCGGAATTCGATATGGCACATCTTTATGGGCTTGTGGAATGATTTTGTTGTTATCTGCATTAATATATATAACTTTAAAGGTAGTAAAAGATATGACCGTTATTATGTCATTGGTTTTCATTTTGCGAAGGCTTACAGAAATGGGCCTCCTTTCTATATTTAAAAGCCCATAACTTGGTCAAATGAACTCGGATTTCGATATGGCATAGCCTTATGCGCTTGTGGAATGATTATGTTGTTATCTGCATTAATATATATAACTTTAAAGGTAGTAATAAATATGACCGTTTTTATGTCATTGATTTTCATTTTGCGAAGGTTTACTGAAATGGGCCTTCTTTCCGTCTTTAAAAGCCCATAACTTGGTCAAATGAACTCGGATTTCGATATGGCATACCTTTATGGGCTTGTGGAATGATTATGGTGTTATCTGCATTAAAATATATAACTTTAAAGGTAGTACAAAATATGACCGTTTTAATGTCATCGATTTTAATTTTGCGAAGGTTTACAGAAATGGGCCTTTATTCCATCCTTAAAGGACCATAACTTGGTCAAATGAACTCGGATTTCGATATGGCACACCTTAATGGGCTTGTGGAATGATTATGTTGCTATCTGCAATTATATATATAACTTTAAAGCTAGTAAAAGGTATGACCGTTTTGATGTCATTGATTTTAATTTTGCGAAAGTTTATTGAAATGGGCCTTCTTTCCATCTTTAAAAGCCCATAACTTGGTCAAATGAACTCGGATTTCGATATGGCACACCTTAATGGGCTTGTGGAATGATTATGTTGCTATATGCAATTATATATATAACTTTAAAGGTAGTAAAAAATATGACCGTTTTTATGTCATTGATTTTAATTTTGCGAAGGTTTACTGAAATGGGCCTTCTTTCCATCTTTAAAAGCCCATAACTTGGTCAAATGAACTCGGATTTCGATATGGCACACCTTAATGGGCTTGTTGAATGATTATGTTGTTATCTGCATTAAAATATATAACTTTAAAGGAAGTAAAAAATGTGACCGTTTTTATGTCATTGATTTTTAATTTGCGAAGGTTTACTGAAGTGGGCCTACTTTCCATCTTTAAAAGCCCATAGCTTGATCAAACGAACTCGGATTTCGATATGGCATACCTTCATGGGCTTGTGGAATGATTATGTTGTTATCTGCATTAAAATATATAACTTTAAAGGAAGTAAAAAATATGACCGTTTTTATGTCATTGATTTTAGTTTTGCGAAGGTTTACTGAAATGGGCCCTCTTTCCATCTTTAAAAGCCCATAACTTGGTCAAATGAACTCGGATTTCGATATGGCACACCTTAATGGGCTTGTTGAATGATTATGTTGTTATCTGCATTAAAATATATAACTTTAAAGGAAGTCAAAAATGTGACCGTTTTTGTGTCATTGATTTTAAATTTGCGAAGGTTTACTGAAATGGGCCTTCTTTTCATCTTTAAAAGCCCATAGCTTGATCAAACGAACTCGGAATTCGATATGGCACATCTTTATGGGCTTGTGGAATGATTATGTTGTTATCTGCATTAATATATATAACTTTAAAGGTAGTAAAAGATATGACCGTTTTTATGTCATTGATTTTAATTTTGCGAAGGTTTACTGAAATGGGCCTTCTTTCCATCTTTAAAAGCCCATAACTTGGTCAAATGATCTCGGTTTTCGATATGGCACACCTTTATGGGCTTGTGGAATAATTATGTTGGTATCTGCATTAAACTATATAACTTTAAAGGAAGTAAAAAATATGACCGTTATTATGTCATTGGTTTTAATTTTGCGAAGGCTTACAGAAATGGGCCTCCTTTCTATATTTAAAAGCCCATAACTTGGTCAAATGAACTCGGATTTCGATATGGCATAGCTTTATGCGCTTGTGGAATGATTATGTTGTTATCTGCATTAATAGATATAACTTTAAAGGTAGTAATAAATATGACCGTTTTTATGTCATTGATTTTCATTTTGCGAAGGTTTACTGAAATGGGCCTTCTTTCCATCTTTAAAAGCCCATAACTTGGTCAAATGAACTCGGATTTCGATATGGCATACCTTTATGGGCTTGTGGAATGATTATGGTGTCATCTGCATTAAAATATATAACTTTAAAGGTAGTAAAAAATATGACCGTTTTTATGTCATTGATTTTAATTTTGCGAAGGTTTACTGAAATGGGCCTTCTTTCCATCTATAAAAGCCCATAACTTGGTCAAATGAACTCGGATTTCGATATGGCACACCTTAATGGGCTTGTTGAATGATTATGTTGTTATCTGCATTAAAATATATAACTTTAAAGGAAGTAAAAAATGTGACCGTTTTTATGTCATTGATTTTAAATTTGCGAAGGTTTACTGAAATGGGCCTTCTTTTCATCTTTAAAAGCCCATAGCTTGATCAAACGAACTCGGAATTCGATATGGCACATTTTTATGGGCTTGTGGAATGATTATGTTGTTATCTGCATTAATATATATAACTTTAAAGGTAGTAAAAGATATGACCGTTTTTATGTCATTGATTTTAATTTTGCGAAGGTTTACTGAAATGGGCCTTCTTTCCATCTTTAAAAGCCCATAACTTGGTCAAATGATCTCGGTTTTCGATATGGCACACCTTTATGGGCTTGTGGAATGATTATGTTGGTATCTGCATTAAACTAAATAACTTTAAAGGAAGTAAAAAATATGACCGTTATTATGTCATTGGTTTTAATTTTGCGAAGGCTCACAGAAATGGGCCTCCTTTCTATATTTAAAAGCCCATAACTTGGTCAAATGAACTCGGATTTCGATATGGCATACCTTTATGGGCTTGTGGAATGATTATGGTGTCATCTGCATTAAAATATATAACTTTAAAGGTAGTAAAAAATATGACCGTTTTTATGTCATTGATTTTAATTTTGCGAAGGTTTACTGAAATGGGCCTTCTTTCCATCTATAAAAGCCCATAACTTGGTCAAATGAACTCCGATTTCGATATGGCACACCTTAATGGGCTTGTTGAATGATTATGTTGTTAACTGCATTAAAATATATAACTTTAAAGGAAGTAAAAAATGTGACCGTTTTAATGTCATTGATTTTAAATTTGCGAAGGTTTACTGAAATGGGCCTTATTTTCATCTTTAAAAGCCCATAGCTTGATCAAACGAACTCGGAAATCGATATGGGACATCTTTATGGGCTTGTGGAATGATTATGTTGTTATCTGCATTAATATATATAACTTTAAAGGTAGTAAAATATATGACCGTTTTTATGTCATTGATTTTCATTTTGCGAAGGTTTACTGAAATGGGCCTTCTTTCCATCTTTAAAAGCCCATAACTCGGTCAAATGATCTCGGTTTTCGATATGGCACACCTTTATGGGCTTGTGGAATGATTATGTTGGTATCTGCATTAAACTATATAACTTTAAAGGAAGTAAAAAATATGACCGTTATTATGTCATTGGTTTTAATTTTGCGAAGGCTTACAGAAATGGGCCTCCTTTCTATATTTAAAAGCCCATAACTTGGTCAAATGAACTCGGATTTCGATATGGCATAGCTTTATGCGCTTGTGGATTGATTATGTTGTTATCTGCATTAATATATATAACTTTAAAGGTAGTAAAAAAAATGACCGTTTTTATGTCATTGATTTTAATTTTGCGAAGGTTTACTGAAATGGGCCTTCTTTCCATCTATAAAAGCCCATAACTTGGTCAAATGAACTCGGATTTCGATATGGCACACCTTTATGGGCTTGTGGAATGATTATGGTTTTCATTACAACTATAAAAGCCCATAGCTTGGTCAAATGAACTCGGATTTCGATATGGCACACCTTTATGGGCTTGTGGAATGATTATGGTTTTCATTACAACTATAAAAGCCCATAGCTTGGTCAAATGAACTCGGAGTTCGATATGGCGCACCTTTGTGGGCTTGCGGAATTGTTATGTTGCTATCTGCAATAATATATATAACTTTAAAGGTTGTAATAAATATGACCGTTTTTATGTTATATATTTTAATTTTGCGAAGGTTTACTGAAATGGGGCTTCTTTCCATCTTTAAAAGCCCATAACTTGGTCAAATGAACTCGGAATTCGATATGGCATACCTTTATGGGCTTGTGGAATGATTACGTTGTTATCTGAATTAAAATATATAACTTAAAAGGTAGTATAAAATATGACCGTTTTTATGTCGTTGATTTTAATTTTGCGAAGGTTTACTGAAATGGGCCTTCATTCCATCTTTAAAAGCCCATAACTTGGTCAAATGAAATCGGAATTCGATATGGCATACAGTTATGGGCTTGTGGAATGATTGTGGTGTTATCTGCATTAAAATATACAACTTTAAAGGTAGTAAAAAATATGACCGTTTTTATGTCATTGATTTTAATTTTCGATATGGCATTCCTTTATGGGCTTGTGGAATGATTATAGTGTTATCTGCATTAAAATATATAACTTTAAAGGTAGTAAGACAGCTGACCGTTTTTATGTCATTGATATTAATTTTGCGAAGGTTTACAGAAATGGGCCTTCATTCCATCTTTAAAAGCACATAACTTGGTCAAATGAACTCGGTTTTTGATATGGCATACCTTTATGGGCTTGTGGAATGATTATGGTGTTATCTGCATTAAAATATATAACTTAAAAAGTGGTACAAAATATGACCGTTTTTATGTCATTGATTTTAATTTTGCGAAGGCTTACTGAAATGGGCCTTCATTCCATCTTTAAAAGCCCATAACTTGGTCAAAAGGACTCGGACTTCGATACGGCGCATGTTTATGTGTTTGTGGAATGATTATGTTCTTATCTGCATTAATATATACAACTTTAAAGGTAGTACAAAATATGACCGTTTGTGGAATGATTTTGTTGTAAGCTGTATTAAAATATAGAACTTTAAAGGTAGTAAAAAATATGACCGTTTTTATGATATTGATTTTAATGTTGCGAAGGTTTACAGAAATGGGCCTCCTTTCCATCTTTAAAAGCCCATAACTTGGTCAAATGAACTCGGAATTCGATATGGCACACCTTTATGGGGTTGTGGAATGATTATGTTTTTATCTGCATTAATAAATATATAACTTAAAAGGTAGTACAAAATATGACCGTTTTTATCTCATTGATTTTAATTTTGCGAAGGTTTACTGAAATGAAATGAAATGGGCCTTCTTTCCATCTTTAAAAGCCCATAACTTGGTCAAATGAACTCGGTTTTCAATATGGCATACCTTTATGGGCTTGTGGAATGATTACGTTGTTATCTGAATTAAAATATATAACTTGAAAGGTAGTACAAAATATGACCGTTTGTATGTCATTGATTTTAATTTTGCGAAGGTTTACTGAAATGGGCCTTCATTCCATCTTTAAAAGCCCATAACTTGGTCAAATGAACTCGGAGTTCGATATGGCATACCTTTATGGGCTTGTGGAATGATTATATTGTTATCTGCATTAAAATATATAACTTAAAAAGTAGTTCAAAATATGGCCGTTTTTATGTCATTGATTTTAATTTTGCGAAGGCTTACTGAAATGGGCCTTCATTCCATCTTTAAAAGCCAATAACTTGGTCAAAAGGACTCGGATTTCGATACGGCGCATGCTTATGTGTTTGTGGAATGATTATGTTCTTATCTGCATTAATATATACAACTTTAAAGGTAGTAAAAAATATGACCGTTTGTGGAATGATTTTGTTGTAAGCTGTATTAAAATATAGAACTTTAAAGGTAGTAAAAAAAATGACCGTTTTTATGTTATTGATTTTAATGTTGCGAAGGTTTACAGAAATGGGCCTCCTTTCCATCTTTAAAAGCCCATAACTCAAATGAACTCGGAATTTGATATGGCACACCTTTATGGGCTTGTGGAATGATTATGTTTTTATCTGCATTAATAAATATATAACTTAAAAGGTAGTACAAAATATGACCGTTTTTATCTCATTGATTTTAATTTTGCGAAGGTTTACTGAAATGAAATGAAATGGGCCTTTTTTCAATCTTTAAAAGCCCATAGCTTGGTCAAATGTACTCGGATTTCGATATGGCATTCCTTTATGGGCTTGTGGAATGATTATAGTGTAATCTGCATTAAAATATATAACTTTAAAGGTAGTAAAACAGATGACCGTTTTTATGTCATTGATATTAATTTTGCGAAGGTTTACAGAAATGGGTCTTCATTCCATCTTTAAAAGCCCATAACTTGGTCAAATGAACTCGGTTTTCGATATGGCATACCTTTATGGGCTTGTTGAATGATTATGTTGTTATGTTATGTTGCATTAAAATATATAACTTAGAAGGTAGTACAAAATATGACCGTTTTTATGTCATTGATTTTAATTTTGCGAAGGTTTACAGAAATGGGCCTCCTTTCCATCTTTAAAAGCCCATAACTTGGTCAAATGAACTCGGAATTCGATATGGCATACCTTTATGGGCCTGTGGAATGATTACGTTGTTATCTGAACTAAAATATATAACTTAGAAGGTAGTACAAAATATGACCGTTTTTATGTCATTGATATTAATTTTGCGAAGGTTTACAGAAATGGGCCTTCATTCCATCTTTAAAAGCCCATAGCTTGGTCAAATGAACTCGGTTTTCGATATGGCATACCTTTATGGGCTTGTGGAATGATTGTGGTGTTATCTGCATTAAAATATACAACTTTAAAGGTAGTAAAAAATATGACCGTTTTTATCTCATTGATTTTAATTTTGCGAAGGTTTACTGAAATGAAATGAAATGGGCCTTTTTTCAATCTTTAAAAGCCCATAGCTTGGTCAAATGTACTCGGATTTCGATATGGCATTCCTTTATGGGCTTGTGGAATGATTATAGTGTAATCTGCATTAAAATATATAACTTTAAAGGTAGTAAAACAGATGACCGTTTTTATGTCATTGATATTAATTTTGCGAAGGTTTACAGAAATGGGCCTTCATTCCATCTTTAAAAGCCCATAACTTGGTCAAATGAACTCGGTTTTCGATATGGCATACCTTTATGGGCTTGTGGAATGATTATGTTGTTATTTGCATTAAAATATATAACTTAGAAGGTAGTACAAAATATGACCGTTTTTATGTCATTGATTTTAATTTTGCGAAGGTTTACAGAAATGGGCCTCCTTTCCATCTTTAAAAGCCCATAACTTGGTCAAATGAACTCGGAATTCGATATGGCATACCTTTATGGGCTTGTGGAATAATTACGTTGTTATCTGAATTAAAATATATAACTTAAAAGGTAGTACAAAATATGACCGTTTTTATGTCGTTGATTTTAATTTTGCGAAGGTTTACTGAAATGGGCCTTAATTCCATCTTTAAAAGCCCATAACTTGGTCAAATGAACTCGGAATTCGATATGGCATACAGTTATGGGCTTGTGGAATGATTGTGGTGTTATCTGCATTAAAATATACAACTTTAAAGGTAGTAAAATATATGACCGTTTTTATGTCATTGATTTTAATTTTGCGAAGGTTTACTCAAATGAAATGAAATGGGCCTTCTTTCCATCTTTAAAAGCCCATAACTTGGTCAAATGTACTCGGATTTCGATATGGCATTCCTTTATGGGCTTGTGGAATGATTATAGTGTTATCTGCATTAAAATATATAACTTTAAAGGTAGTAAGACAGCTGACCGTTTTTATGTCATTGATATTAATTTTGCGAAGGTTTACAGAAATGGGCCTTCATTCCATCTTTAAAAGCACATAACTTGGTCAAATGAACTCGGTTTTTGATATGGCATACCTTTATGGGCTTGTGGAATGATTATGGTGTTATCTGCATTAAAATATATAACTTAAAAAGTGGTACAAAATATGACCGTTTTTATGTCATTGATTTTAATTTTGCGAAGGCTTACTGAAATGGGCCTTCATTCCATCTTTAAAAGCCCATAACTTGGTCAAAAGGACTCGGACTTCGATACGGCGCATGTTTATGTGTTTGTGGAATGATTATGTTCTTATCTGCATTAATATATACAACTTTAAAGGTAGTACAAAATATGACCGTTTGTGGAATGATTTTGTTGTAAGCTGTATTAAAATATAGAACTTTAAAGGTAGTAAAAAATATGACCGTTTTTATGATATTGATTTTAATGTTGCGAAGGTTTACAGAAATGGGCCTCCTTTCCATCTTTAAAAGCCCATAACTTGGTCAAATGAACTCGGAATTCGATATGGCACACCTTTATGGGCTTGTGGAATGATTATGTTTTTATCTGCATTAATAAATATATAACTTAAAAGGTAGTACAAAATATGACCGTTTTTATCTCATTGATTTTAATTTTGCGAAGGTTTACTGAAATGAAATGAAATGGGCCTTCTTTCCATCTTTAAAAGCCCATAACTTGGTCAAATGAACTCGGTTTTCAATATGGCATACCTTTATGGGCTTGTGGAATGATTACGTTGTTATCTGAATTAAAATATATAACTTGAAAGGTAGTACAAAATATGACCGTTTGTATGTCATTGATTTTAATTTTGCGAAGGTTTACTGAAATGGGCCTTCATTCCATCTTTAAAAGCCCATAACTTGGTCAAATGAACTCGGAGTTCGATATGGCATACCTTTATGGGCTTGTGGAATGATTATATTGTTATCTGCATTAAAATATATAACTTAAAAAGTAGTTCAAAATATGGCCGTTTTTATGTCATTGATTTTAATTTTGCGAAGGCTTACTGAAATGGGCCTTCATTCCATCATTAAAAGCCAATAACTTGGTCAAAAGGACTCGGATTTCGATACGGCGCATGCTTATGTGTTTGTGGAATGATTATGTTCTTATCTGCATTAATATATACAACTTTAAAGGTAGTAAAAAAGATGACCGTTTGTGGAATGATTTTGTTGTAAGCTGTATTAAAATATAGAACTTTAAAGGTAGTAAAAAATAAGACCGTTTTTATGTTATTGATTTTAATGTTGCGAAGGTTTACAGAAATGGGCCTCTTTCCATCTTTAAAAGCCCATAACTTGGTCAAATGAACTCGGAATTTGATATGGCACACCTTTATGGGCTTGTGGAATGATTATGTTTTTATCTGCATTAATAAATATATAACTTAAAAGGTAGTACAAAATATGACCGTTTTTATCTCATTGATTTTAATTTTGCGAAGGTTTACTGAAATGAAATGAAATGGGCCTTTTTTCAATCTTTAAAAGCCCATAGCTTGGTCAAATGTACTCGGATTTCGATATGGCATTCCTTTATGGGCTTGTGGAATGATTATAGTGTAATCTGCATTAAAATATATAACTTTAAAGGTAGTAAAACAGATGACCGTTTTTATGTCATTGATATTAATTTTGCGAAGGTTTACAGAAATGGGCCTTCATTCCATCTTTAAAAGCCCATAACTTGGTCAAATGAACTCGGTTTTCGATATGGCATACCTTTATGGGCTTGTGGAATGATTATGTTGTTACTTGCATTAAAATATATAACTTAGAAGGTAGTACAAAATATGACCGTTTTTATGTCATTGATTTTAATTTTGCGAAGGTTTACAGAAATGGGCCTCCTTTCCATCTTTAAAAGCCCATAACTTGGTCAAATGAACTCGGAATTCGATATGGCATACCTTTATGGGCCTGTGGAATGATTACGTTGTTATCTGAACTAAAATATATAACTTAGAAGGTAGTACAAAATATGACCGTTTTTATGTCATTGATATTAATTTTGCGAAGGTTTACAGAAATGGGCCTTCATTCCATCTTTAAAAGCCCATAGCTTGGTCAAATGAACTCGGTTTTCGATATGGCATACCTTTATGGGCTTGTGGAATGATTATGTTGTTATTTGCATTAAAATATATAACTTAGAAGGTAGTACAAAATATGACCGTTTTTATGTCATTGATTTTAATTTTGCGAAGGTTTACTGAAATGGGTCTTCATTCCAACTTTAAAAGCCCATAACTTGGTCAAATGAACTCGGTTTTCGATATGGCATACCTTTATGGGCTTGTGGAATGATTATGTTGTTATTTGCATTAAAATATATAACTTAGAAAGTAGTACAAAATATGACCGTTTTAATGTCATTGATTTTAATTTTGCGAAGGTTTACAGAAATGGGCCTCCTTTCCATCTTTAAAAGCCCATAACTTGGTGAAATGAACTCGGTTTTCGATATGGCATACCTTTATGAGCTTGTGGAATGATTATGTTGTTATCTGCATTAAAATAAATAACTTTAAAGGTAGTAAAAAATATGACAGTGTTTATGTCATTGATTTTAATTTTGCGAAGGTTTACTGAAATGGGCCTTTTTTCCATCTTTAAAGGGCCATAACTTGGTCAAATTAACTCGGATTTCTATATGGCATACCTTAATGGGCTTGTGGAATGATTATGTTGGTATCTGCATTAAAATATATAACTTTAAAGGAAGTAAAAATATGACCCATTTTATGTCAATGATTTTAATTTTGCGAAGGTTTACTGAAATGGGCCTCCTTTCCATCTTTAAAAGCTCATAACTTGATCAAATGAACTCGGACTTCGATATGGCACATCTTTATGGGCTTTTGGAATGATTATGTTGTTATCTGCATTCATATATATTACTTTAAAGGTAGTAAAAACAAGGAAGAACGCTATAGTCGAGTACCTCGACTATCAGATACCCGTTACTCAGCTAAATATAGATATGCAAGTAGCAAAGCGAGATTAAAATGCGCAACCTATCGGCGGTATACAGATTTAAGCGTTATGGGCGTTAGAGTGGGCGTGGCAACTTTTATTTTAGTCAATCGATAGGTATTGATGAGAACATTACATTTCAGTTAAAATTTTTATTCTAGCATCAAAACTGTAGGAGCCACAGTTTTGGGCGGTTTGTGGGCGTTAGAGTGGGCGTGGCACTCTACTGAAACAAACTTGCGCTGCGCAGGAATCTCAGGAATCTGCGTGCCTAATCCCAGTATTGTAACTCTCATAGTTTCCGAGATCTCAGCGTTCATACGGACAGACGGACAGACGGACATGGCTAGATCGACTCGGCTAGTGATCCTGATCATGAATATATATACTTTATGGGGTCGGAAACGCTTCCTTCTGCCTGTTACATACTTTCCGACGAATCTAGTATACCCTTTTGCTCTACGAGTAACGGGTATAAATATGACCTCGGTCTTCGAATGGCATACCTTTACGGTCTTGTGGAATGATTATGTTGCTATGTTATGTTGCATTAAAATATATAACTTAGAAGGTAGTACAAAATATGACCGTTTTTATGTCATTGATTTTAATTTTGCGAAGGTTTACAGAAATGGGCCTCCTTTCCATCTTTAAAAGCCCATAACTTGGTCAAATGAACTCGGAATTCGATATGGCATACCTTTATGGGCCTGTGGAATGATTACGTTGTTATCTGAACTAAAATATATAACTTAGAAGGTAGTACAAAATATGACCGTTTTTATGTCATTGATTTTAATATTGCGAAGGTTTAAAAAAATGGGCCTTCTTTCCATCTTTAAAAGCCCATAACTTGATCAAATTAACTCGGACTTCGATATGACATATCTTTATAGGCTTGTGGAATGATTATGTTTTTATCTGCATTAATATATACAACTTTGGTCAAATGAACTCGGATTTCGATATGGCACACCTTTATGGGCTTGTGGAATTGTTATGTTGCTATCTGCAATAATATATATAACTTTAAAGGTAGTAATAAATATGACCGTTTTTATGTCATTGATTTTAATTTTGCGAAGGTTTAATGAAATGGGCCTTCTTTCCATCTTTAAAAGCCCATAACTTGATCAAATGTACTCGGACTTCGATATGGCATATCTTTATAAGCTTGTGGAATGATTATGTTTTTATCTGCATTAATATATACAACTTTGGTCAAATGAACTCGGATGTCGATATGGCACATCTTTATGGGCTTGTGGAATGATTATGTTGTTATCTGCATTCATATATATTACTTTAAGGGTAGTAAAAAATACGACCGTTTTTATGTCATTGATTTGAATTTTACGAAGGTTTACTGAAATGGGCCTTTTTTCCATCTTTAAAGGGCCATAACTTGGTCAAATTAACTCGGATTTCCATATGGCATAACTTTATGAGCATGTGGAATGATTATTTTGGTATCTTCATTAAAATATATAACTTTAAAGGAAGTAAAAAATATGACCGTTTTTATGTCATTGATTTTAATTTTGCGAAGGTTTACTGAAATGGGCCTTCTTTCCATCTTTAAAAGCCCATAACTTGGTCAAATGAACTCGGATTTCTATATGGCATAACTTTTTGGGCTTGTGGAATGATTATGGTGTTATCTGCATTAAAATATATAACTTAAAAGGTAGTACAAAATATGACCGTTTTTATGTCATTGATTTTAATTTTGCGAAGGTTTACTGAAATTGGCCTTCATTCCATCTTTAAAAGCCCGTAACTTGGTCAAAAGGACTCGGATTTCGAAACGGCGCATGTTTATGGGCTTGTGGAATGATTATGTTCTTATCTGCATTAATATATACAACTTTAAAGGTCGTAAAAAATATGACCGTTTTTATGTCATTAATTTTAATTTTGCGAAGGTTTACTGAAATGGGCCTTCTTTCCATCTTTAAAAGCCCATAACTTGATCAAATGAACTCGGACTTCGATATGGCATATCTTTATAAGCTTGTGGAATGATTATGTTCTTATCTGCATTAATATATACAACTTTAAAGGTAGTAAAAAATATGACCGTTTTTATTTCATTGGTTTTTATTTTTCGAAAAATTACTTGAATTGGCCTTTTTTCCATCTTTAAAAGCCCATGACTTGGTCAAAAGGACTCGGATTTCGATATGGCATACCTTTATAAGCTTGTGGAATGATTTTGTTGTAAGCTGAATTAAAATATAGAACTTTAAAGGTAGTAAAAAACATGACCGTTTTTTGTCATTGATTATAGTTTTGCGAAGACTTACTGAAATGGGCCTTCTTTCCATTTTAAAAAGCCCATAACTTGATCAAAAGAACTCGGATTTCGATATGGCATACCTTTATGTGCTTGTGGAATGATTATACTGCTATCCGCACTTAAACATTTAACTTTAATGGTAGTAAAAAATTTAATCGTTTTTATGTCATTGATTTTAATTTTGCGGATTACAGAAATGGGCCTCCTTTCCATCTTAAAAGCCCATAACTTGGTCAAATGAACTCGGATTTCGATATGGCACATCTTTATGGGCTTGTGAAATGATTATGTTGTTATCTGCATTAATATACATAACTTTAAAGGTAGTAAAAAATGTGACCGTTTCTATGTCATTCATATTAATGTTGCGAAGGTTTACAGAAATGGGCCTCCTTTCCAGCTTTAAAAGCCCATAACTTGGTCAAACGAACTCGGAATTCGATGTGGCATACCTTTTTGGGCTTGTGGAATGAATACGTTGTTATCTGAATTAAAATATATTACTCAAAAGGCAGTAAAAAACATGACCGTTCTTATGTCATTGATTTTATATTTGCGAAGATTTACAGAAATGGGCCTTATTTCCATCTTAAAAGCCCATAACTTGGTCAAGTGAACTCGGAATTCGATATGGCACACCTTTATGGGCTTGTGGAATGATTATGTTGTTATCTGCATTAATATACACAACTTTAAAGGTAGTAGAAAAGATGACCGTTTTTATGTCATTGATATAAATTTTGCGAAGGTTTACAGAAATGGGCCTTCATTCCATCTTTAAAAGCCCATAACTTGGTCAAATGAACTCGGTTTTCGATATGGCATACCTTTATGGGCTTGTGGAATGATTACCTTGTTATCTGAATTAAAATATATAACCCAAAAGGTAGTAAAAAATATGACCGTTTTAATGTCATTGATTTTAATTTTGCGAAGGTTTACAGAAATGGGCCTCCTTTCCATCTTAAAAGCCCATAACTTGGTCAAATGAACTCGAATTTCGATATGGCACATCTTTATGGGCTTGTGAAATAATTATGTTGTTATCTGCATTAATATACACAACTTTAAAGGTAGTGTTCGTACCCAAAGGTACTCAACATGACCACACCCAACAAATCAAGCAGTAGCCAAGTTGGGAACAGTACCAGGCGCTCAGTAGCACCCACTGCATATGAGAATTGCTGATCAGCATATTATATGTCTCACTAAATCACCGTCTCACCGACTCAACGGCACACTGACCGGCCAATGCAGTCAGCACATTTTGCAGTGTCAGCCAACTACGCAAAGCCAACTACGCAAACTGCTACCATAATCATAATTCCCTGATCTACTTTAGAATATAGCTTACTTCACTAATCATTACACTAAACTTCCGTGTTCCAAGTAGTATATAAACATGTTCCAAATGAAGAATAAAACAGTTATCAACACACCTCTTAACTCCGCGGTTCTACTTTCTACAACTGGGAATAGGGCTCGTAATACACTATCTCAACTAACAGCTAACCACGTTAGCTCACCCTCAGCGCAGCTCTAGCATCGCCTGTGGTCCGGCATCGTAGTAACCATCGTTACCATTGCCGCGACGCGATCGTCCTGCCATCAAAGCGTCCCCGTGCCAGCGACAAGTGCTCATTACCCCTTGTCCCGCGGTGTGACCCGGAAGTGTCTACTTCGGTTAGGCACAAACATTGGTGACCCCGACGTGATCCTTTAACAACAAAGGATCACACTCAAGCATCCCCCTTCCCACTAAAGGACTCACAGCTTTATCCAGCTTCATAGGATACGCTTCTTCTTCCAGCGTCACAGGAACTTCAGCTTAATCCAGCTTCACAGGATACGCTTCGTCTTCCAGCGTCACAGGAACTTCAGCTTAATCCAGCTTCACAGGATTCGCTTCTTCTTCCAGCGTCACAGGAACTTCAGCTTCATCAAGCTTCACAGGACTCGCTTCTTCTTCCAGCGTCACAGGAACTTCAGCTTCATCCAGCTTCACAGGATTCGCTTCTTCTTCCAGCGTCACAGGAACTTCAGCTTAATCCAGCTTCACAGGATTCGCTTCTTCTTCCAGCGTCACAGGAACTTCAGCTTAATCCAGCTTCACAGGATACGCTTCTTCTTCCAGCGTCACAGGAACTTCAGCCTAATCCAGCTTCACAGGATTCGCTTCTTCTTCCAGCGTCACAGGAACTTCAGCTTCATCCAGCTTCACAGGATACGCTTCTTCTTCCAGCGTCATAGGAACTTCAGCTACATCCAGCTTCACAGGATACTCAGCTTCATCCAGCTTCACAAGATTCTTTGTTTCTAAGACACACAATATGTCTACTTCATTCATT
This sequence comes from Drosophila suzukii, assembly GCF_043229965.1. NCBI lineage: Eukaryota > Metazoa > Arthropoda > Insecta > Diptera > Drosophilidae > Drosophila > Drosophila suzukii. The sequence continues at coordinate 42,708,741 of NC_092082.1, forward strand.
GAGGAAACAAGTCACACAAGAATCGATTTACACAATCGATTACTAGACACACAAAACGAGCTGCAAGGGAAAATCCAACAGCTCATTAAGAATTATGGCAAGGATTCTGCCGACCGACGCCACCGAGACGGCTATTATTCTGGTAAGCTAAATCAGTTAAACGATCTCTGGCGGCAGTTTTGCGACCTAGATGAAGAAGTCCAGCAAGCGGCACTACCCACTGGAAGTGAGTACTCTTCACGACTAGTAGCACTTAAAGAGCTGGTCGAAAAATATCAGAATATCTTTCTGGACAACATGCCGACTGGAAGCGGGCTTCCGAAGGCCCCCAGACGAACTTCGGCCAACATCAAGCTCACAACAAAAGATAAAGTCAAAGGAGATTCCGCAATTGACACGGTGATCCGACAGTTGCAGAGAAGATGCAACGAATTGGAGTCATCATTAACATTAGCCTCGAACGCCCCAACTGTCACCCCAGCCTTACAAAGGCACCTGGATCTCCATTGGGCGTTACTGAGGCAAGCCCACGACGAATTGGATAGCACACCTGGGGCCGCAGCTCTGGCAGAAGCAGAGCTAGCCCAATTCCACACATTATACGAGGAATACGAAATGAACCTGCTACGAGAAAACGACGCGCCAATGAGCCTAAACTTGGCACTTCCGCCAATTAGCATTCCGGAGTTCAACGGCGAGTATCTAGACTGGCCACGGTTCCATGATCTCTTTGTGGAATTGGTACATAACAAACCATATTCGGCCAGTCAAAAACTACATATTCTACAGAGTTCGCTTCGTGGTGAAGCGAGGAACGTCTTGACAGACACAGCCTTCTCACAGGGTGGCTATGACGACACCTGGTTGCGGTTGAAGGCCAGGTACCAGAACGGCAAAATATTAGTATTCGCCGCCATAGCTAAAATTATTGACCATAGGCCTATAGACGGCTCCTTGCGCCAACTAAGGGCCTTACATGACACTATAAAAAACTCAATGAGTACTCTTAAAAACCTCGATATCAGCACAAAATCCTGGGATCCAATCCTGTGTTTTCTTATCAGAAGAAAACTAGACCAGCAATCTCTAGCTGCTCTAGAAAATTCAGCGGATGCACCAACGGAAATTCCAACGTTAAGGAGTGTACTAACGTTTATTGAACGGCGCGCTTGCATGCTGGAGACGATAAGCGCTCAACCTACAGCAACACTACGCCATCAGTCAGTTCACAACGAAGAGAGCTGTAAGATTTGTCACCTAGGACCACATAATCTTAGAGCATGTAGCCGGTTCCAGGAAATGGACCCCAAAACACGGCGCCAAGCCATTATTCAAATAGGAGCATGCACAAATTGTTTGTCGACAGCTCATATGGTTGAAAACTGTGGATCACCGACCAATTGTCGAGTCTGCCAGCAACGGCACCATTCACTGTTACACAAAGGACCAACTAGCAATCCAGTGGCCGGCGCAGTAACCATTGCAGGCTACGACAACGTAGGAGGATATACTCTGCTCGCGACCGCGAAGGTCTCATTACAAGGGCCAAACGGTCAATTACAAACATGTCGCGCTGTAATAGATGGTGGATCACAGGTGAATCTTATCTCAAGGAGAATGGCAGATCTGCTATCTCTTAAGGCAGGTTCACCGATTGAAATATCTGGAATCGGAGGAAAGATATCAACAGCAATTAGATCAACACTAAAGCTCTCATCCTGTACATCAGGGTTTGAAAAACTATTAGAGGTATTTATTATGCCCACAGTCATTACAGACCAACCGTCAGTACCGATTAGAACCGATCTTAATATTCCCGAGGGACTGCCATTAGCAGATCCTGACTTTCGGCAACCTGGACCCATTGACCTAACCTTAGGGTCTGAGGTGTATTCTCGTGTAATAACCGGTGAACTTCTTAAACTAGGACCTAATAAACCCTTGGCACAAGGCACTAGGCTTGGTTATGTAATCACAGGTTATCTCAATAAAGAAACCTCATCTGATACGGAAATCAACCCTATTCTGGTAGAAGGCAGAGGTGATTTTGCAGGACCGAACGCTGCTTATGAGCCAACAAAAGATAAAAATCCGATGAATATAGAACCGACTTCTCATCAAATTGAAACCTACAAGAAGGCTGACTTTGGTTCAACATTTCTAAACCTAACCAAGAAATATCTTAGTTTTGTTGCAGAATGTCCACATACCATAGACGTGCCAAATAATCAAGTTCTACGAGAGCACAATTTCAGTCCCCACGATAATGTCAATTTTATCGCAAAGGGGAGTGTTAAGCAGCATCAAGACCATGTGAAGGACCTGAATCACAAACATGAACCGCAGTTGAAGGAAAGATCCACCTTGGTCAATGATTCGTTAGGTGCTTCCTATACAATTCGGTCAAGGGCTGACCGACATCACGACTTAATTGGGGGTACCCCTCAATGGGGGGGAGAATGTTCGTACCCAAAGGTACTCAACATGACCACACCCAACAAATCAAGCAGTAGCCAAGTTGGGAACAGTACCAGGCGCTCAGTAGCACCCACTGCATGTGAGAATGGCTGATCAGCATATTATATGTCTCACTAACTCACCGTCTCACCGACTCAACGGCACACTGACCCCCCAATGCAGTCAGCACATTTTGCAGTGTCAGCCAACTACGCAAATTCAACTACGCAAACTGCTACCATGATCATAATTCCCTGACCTACTTTAGAATATAGCCTACTTCACTAATCATTACACTAAACTTCCGTGTTCCAAGTAGTATATAAACATGTACCAAATGAAGAATAAATCAGTTATCAACACACCTCTTAACTCCGCGGTTCTACTTCCTACATCTGGGAATAGGGCTCGTAATACACTATCTCAACTAACAGCTAACCACGTTAGCTCACCCTCAGCGCAGCTCTAGCATCGCCTGTGGTCCGGCATCGTAGTAACCATCGTTACCATTGCCGCGACGCGATCGTCCTGCCATCAAAGCGTCCCCGTGCCAGCGACAAGTGCTCATTACCCCCTTGTCCCACGGTGTGACCCGGAAGTGTCTACTTCGGTTAGGCACAAACAATTATGTTGTTATCTGGATTTAAATATATAACTTTAAAAGTAGTAAAAAATATTACCGTTTTTATGTCATTGATTTTAATTTTGCGAAAGTTTACTGAAATGGGCCTTCTTTCGATCTTTAAAAGCCCATAACTTGATCAAATGAACTCGGACTTCGATATGGCACATCTTTATCGGCTTGTGGAATGATTATGTTGTTATCTGCATTAATATATAAAACTTTAAAGATAGTAAAAAATGTGACCCTTTTTATGTCATTGATTTTAATTTTGCGAAGGTTTACTGAAATGGGCCTTCTTTCCATCTTTAAAAGCCCGCAACTTGATCAAATGAACTCGGACTTCGATATGGCACATCTTTATGGGCTTGTGGAATGATTATGTTCTTATCTGCATTACTATATACAACTTTAAAGGTAGTAAAAAATATGACCGTTTTTATGTCATTGATTTTAATTCTGCGAAGGTTTACTGAAATGGGCCTTTTTTCCATCTTTAAAAGGCCATAACTTGGCAAATTAACTCGTATTTCGATATGACATACCTTTATGGGCTTGTGGCATGATTATGTTGTAATCTGCATTAATATATAAAACTTTAAAGATAGTAAAAAATGTGACCCTTTTTATGTCATTGATTTTTAGTTTGCGAAGGTTTACAGAAATGGGCCTCCTTTCCATCTTTAAAAGCCCATAACTTGGTCAAATGAACTCGGACTTCGATATGGCACATCTTTATGGGCTCGTGGAATGATTATGTTCTGATCTGCATTAATATATACAACTTTAAAGGTAATAAAAAATATGACCGTTTTTATGTCATTGATTTTAATTTTGCGAAGGCTTACTGAAATGGGCCTTTTTTCCATCTTTAAAAGCCTATAACTTGATCAAATGAACTCGGACTTCGATATGGCATACCTTTATGGGCTTGTGGAATGATTATGTTGTTATCTGCATTAATATATATAACTTTAATGATAGTAAAAAATATGACCGTTTTTATGTCATTGATATTAATTTTGCGAAGGTTTACTGAAATGGTCCTTCTTTTCATCTTTAAAAGCCCTTTGCTTGGTCAAATGACTTCGGATTTCAATATGGAATGCCTTTATAAGCTTGTGGAATGATTATGTTGTTATCTGCATTAAAGTATATAACTTTAAAGGTAGTAAAAAATATGACCGTCTTTATGTCATTGATTTTTATTTTGCGAAGGTTTACAGAAATGGGCCTCCTTTCCATCTTTAAAAGCCCATAACTTGGTCAAATGAACTCGGACTTCGATATGGCACATCTTTATGGGCTCGTGGAATGATTATGTTCTTATCTGCATTAATATATACAACTTTAAGGGTGGTACAAAATATTACCGTTTTTATGTCATTGATTTTAATTTTGCGAAGGTTTATAGAAATGGGCCCCCTTTCCATCTTTAAAAGCCCATAACTTGGTCAAGTGAACTCGGACTTGCATGTGGCATACCTTTATGGGTTTGTGGAATGATTATGTTGTTATCTGCATTAAAATATATAACTCAAAAGGTAGTACAAAATATGACCGTTTTTATGTCATTGATTTTAATTTTGCGAAGGCTTACAGAAATGGGCCTCCTTTCCATCTTTAAAAGCCCATAACTTGGTCAAATGAACTCGGAATTCGATATGGCATACCTTTATGGGCTTGTGGAATGATTATGTTGGTATCTGCATTAATAAATAATCCTTTAAAGGTTGTAAAAAATATGACCGCTTTTATGTGATTGATTTTAATTTTGCGAAGGTTTACTGAAATGGGCCTTCTTTCCATCTTTAAAAGCCCATAACTTGGTCAATGAACTCGGTTTTCGATATGGCATACCCTTATGGGCTTGTGGAATGATTATGTTGTTATCTGCATTAAAATATATAACTTAAAAGGTAGTACAAAATATGACCGTTTTTATGTCATTGATTTTAAATTTGAGAAGGTTTACTGAAATGGGCCTTCTTTCCATCTTTAAAAGCCCATAACTTGATCAAATGAACTTGGACTTCGATATGGCACATCTTTATGGGCTCGTGGAATGATTATGTTCTTATCTGCATTAATATATACAACTTTAAAAGAAGTACAAAATATGACCGTTTTTATGTCATTGATTTTAATTTTGCGAAGGCTTACAGAAATGGGCCTCCTTTCCATCTTTAAAAGCCCATAACTTGGTCAAATGAACTCGGACTTCGATATGGCACATCTTTATGGGCTCGTGGAATGATTATGTTCTTATCTGCATTAACATATACAACTTTAAGGGTGGTACAAAATATTACCGATTTTATGTCATTGATTTTAAATTTGCGAAGGTTTATAGAAATGGGCCTCCTTTCCATCTTTAAAAGCCCATAACTTGGTCAAGTGAACTCGGAATTGCATGTGGCATACCTTTATGGGTTTGTGGAATGATTATGTTGTTATCTGCATTAAAATATATAACTCAAAAGGTAGTAAAAAATATGACCGTTTTTATGTCATTGATTTTAATTTTGCGAAGGCTTACAGAAATGGGCCTCCTTTCCATCTTTAAAAGCCCATAACTTGGTCAAATGAACTCGGAATTCGATATGGCATACCTTTATGGGCTTGTGGAATGATTATGTTGCATTAATAATAATGCATTAATAAATAATCCTTTAAAGGTTGTAAAAAATATGACCGCTTTTATGTGATTGATTTTAATTTTGCGAAGGTTTACTGAAATGGGCCTTCTTTCCATCTTTAAAAGCCCATAACTTGGTCAATGAACTCGGTTTTCGATATGGCATACCTTTATGGGCTTGTGGAATGATTATGTTGTTATCTGCATTAAAATATATAACTTAAAAGGTAGTACAAAATATGACCGTTTTTATGTCATTGATTTTAATTTTGCGAAGGTTTACTGAAATGGGCCTTCTTTCCATCTTTAAAAGCCCATAACTTGATCAAATGAACTTGGACTTCGATATGGCACATCTTTATGGGCTCGTGGAATGATTATGTTCTTATCTGCATTAATATATACAACTTTAAAAGTAGTACAAAATATGACCGTTTTTATGTCATTGATTTTAATTTTGCGAAGGTTTACTGAAATGGGCCTTCATTCCATCTTTAAAAGCCCATAACTTGGTCAAATGATCTCGGATTTCGATATGGCATAGCTTTATGGGCTTGTGGAATGATTATGTTGTTATCTGCATTAATAAATATAACTTTAAAGGTAATACAAAACATGACCGTTTTTATGTCATTGATTTTAATTTTGCTTAGGTTTACTGAAATGGGCCCCCTTTCCATCTTTAAAACCACATAACTTGGTCAAATGAACTTCGATTTCGATATGACATACCTTTATGGGCTTGTGGAATGATTATGTTGTTATCTGCATTTAAATATATAACTTTTAAAGTAGTAAAATATATTACCGTTTTTATGTCATTGATTTTAATTTTGCGAAGGTTTACTGAATGGGCCTTTTTTCCATCTTTAAAAGGCCATAACTTGGTCAAATTAACTCGTATTTCGATATTACATACCTTTATGGGCTTGTGGAATGATTATGTTGTTATCTGCATTAATATATAAAACTTTAAAGATAGTAAAAAATGTGACTCTTTTTATGTCATTGATTTTAATTTTGCGAAGGTTTACTGAAATGGGCCTTCTTTCCATCTTTAAAAGCCCGCAACTTGATCAAATGAACTCGGACTTCGATATGGCACATCTTTATGGGCTTGTGGAATGATAATGTTCTTATCTGCATTACTATATACAACTTTAAAGGTAGTAAAAAATATGACCGTTTTTATGTCATTGATTTTAATTCTGCGAAGGTTTACTGAAATGGGCCTTCTTTCCATCTTTAAAAGCCCATAACTTGGTCAATTGAACTCGGATTTCAATATGGCATACCTTTATGGGCTTGTGGAATGATTATGTTGTTATCTGCATTAATAAATATAACTATAAAGGTAGTAAAAAATATTTCCGTTTTTATGTCATTGATTTTAATTTTGCGAAGGTTTACAGAAATGGGCCTCCTTTCCATCTTTAAAAGCCCATAACTTGGTTAAATGAACTCGGAATTCGATATGGCAGACCTTTATGGGTTTGTGGAATGATTATGTTGTTATCTGCATTAATAAATATATAACTATAAAGGTAGTAAAAAATATTACCGTTTTTATGTTATTGATTTTAATTTTGCGAAGGTTTACAGAAATTGGCCTCCTTCCCATCTTTAAAAGCCCATAACTTGGTCAAGTGAACTCGGAATTCGATATGGCATACCTTAATGGGCTGGTGCAATGATTATGTTGTTATCTGCATTAAAATATATAGCTCAAAAGGTAGTAACAAATATGACCGCTTTTATGTCATTGATTTTAATGTTGCGAAGGTTTATTGAAATGGGCCTTCTTTCCATCTTTAAAAGCCCACAACTTGATCAAATGAACTCGGACTTCGATATGGCACATCTTTATGGGCTCGTGGAATGATTATGTTCTTATACAATATATAAAACTTTAACGTTTTTATGTCATTATGTTTGCGAAGGTTTACTGAAATGGGCCTTCTTTCCATCTTTAAAAGCCCATAACTTGATCAAATGAACTTGGACTTCGATATGGCACATCTTTATGGGCTCGTGGAATGATTATGTTCTTATCTGCATTAATATATACAACTTTAAAAGTAGTACAAAATATGACCGTTTTTATGTCATTGATTTTAATTTTGCGAAGGTTTACTGAAATGGGCCTTCTTTCCATCTTTAAAAGCCCACAACTTGATCAAATGAACTCGGACTTCGATATGGCACATCTTTATGGGCTCGTGGAATGATTATGTTCTTATACAATATATAAAACTTTTACGTTTTTATGTCATTATGTTTGCGAAGGTTTACTGAAATGGGCCTTCTTTCCATCTTTAAAAGCCCATAACTTGATCAAATGAACTCGGACTTGGATATGGCACATATTTATGGGCTTGTGGAATGATAACGTTGTTATATAATATATAAAACTTTAAAGGTAGTAAAAAATATGACCGTTTTAATGTCATTGATTTTAATTTTGCGAAGGTTTACTAAAATGGACCTTCATTCCATCTTTAAAAGCCCATAACTTGGTCAAATGATCTCGGTCTTCGAATGGCATACCTGTACGGTCTTGTGGAATGATTATGTTGATATCTGCATTAAAATATATAACTTAAAAGGTAGTAAAAAATATGACCGTTTTTATGTCATTGATTTTAATTTTACGAAGGTTCACAGAAATGGTCCTCCTTTCCATATTTAAAAGCCCATAACTTTGTCAAATGAACTTGGATTTCGATATGGCATAGCTTTATGACTTGTGGAATGATTATGTTGTTATCTGCATTAATAAATATAACTTTAAAGGTAGTACAAAACATGACCGTTTTTATGTCATTGATTTTAATTTTGCGAAGGTTTACTGAAATGGGCCTCCTTTCCATATTTAAAAGCCCATAACTTGGTCAAATGAACTCGGAATTCGATATGGCACATCTTTATGGGCTTTTGGAATGATTATGTTCTTATCTGCATTAATATATACAACTTTAAAGGTAATAAAAAATATGACCGTTTTTATGTCATTGATTTTTATTTTGCGAAGGTTTACTGAAATGGGCCTCCTTTCCATCTTTAAAAGCCCATAACTTGGTCAAATGAACTCGGATTTCAATATGGAATGCCTTTATAAGCTTGTGGAATGATTATGTTGTTATCTGCATTAAAGTATACAACTTTAAAGGTAGTAAAAAATATGACCGTTTTTATGTCAATGATTTTTATTTTGCGAAGGTTTACAGAAATGGGCCTCCTTTCCATCTTTAAAAGCCCATAACTTGGTCAAATGAACTCGGAATTCGATATGGCACATCTTTATGGGCTTTTGGAATGATTATGTTCTTATCTGCATTAATATATACAACTTTAAAGGTATTAAAAAATATGACCGTTTTTATGTCATTGATTTTAATTTTGCGAAGGTTTACTGAAATGGACCTTCTTTCCATCTTTAAAAGCCCATAACTTGGTCAAATGTACTCGGATTTCAATATGGCATACTTTTATGGGCTTGTGGAATGATTATGTTGTTATCTGCATTAATATAGATAACTTTAAAGGTAGTAAAAAATATTTCCGTTTTTATGTCATTGATTTTAATTTTGCGAAGGTTTACAGAAATGGGCCTCCTTTCCATATTTAAAAGCCCATAACTTTGTCAAATGAACTTGGATTTCGATATGGCATAGCTTTATGACTTGTGGAATGATTATGTTGTTATCTGCATTAATAAATATAACTTTAAAGGTAGTACAAAACATGACCGTTTTTATGTCATTGATTTTAATTTTGCGAAGGTTTACTGAAATGGGCCTCCTTTCCATATTTAAAAGCCCATAACTTGGTCAAATGAACTCGGAATTCGATATGGCACATCTTTATGGGCTTTTGGAATGATTATGTTCTTATCTGCATTAATATATACAACTTTAAAGGTCATAAAAAATATGACCGTTTTTATGTCATTGATTTTTATTTTGCGAAGGTTTACTGAAATGGGCCTTCATTCCATCTTTAAAAGCCCATAACTTGGTCAAATGAACTCGGAATTCGATATGGCACATCTTTATGGGCTTTTGGAATGATTATGTTGTTATCTGCATTAAAATATATAACTTAAAAGGTAGTAAAAAATATGACCGTTTTTATGTCATTGATTTTAATTTTACGAAGGTTTACAGAAATGGTCCTCCTTTCCATATTTAAAAGCCCATAACTTTGTCAAATGAACTTGGATTTCGATATGGCATAGCTTTATGACTTGTGGAATGATTATGTTGTTATCTGCATTAATAAATATAACTTTAAAGGTAGTACAAAACATGACCGTTTTTATGTCATTGATTTTAATTTTGCGAAGGTTTACTGAAATGGGCCTCCTTTCCATATTTAAAAGCCCATAACTTGGTCAAATGAACTCGGAATTCGATATGGCACATCTTTATGGGCTTTTGGAATGATTATGTTCTTATCTGCATTAATATATACAACTTTAAAGGTAATAAAAAATATGACCGTTTTTATGTCATTGATTTTTATTTTGCGAAGGTTTACTGAAATGGGCCTCCTTTCAATCTTTAAAAGCCCATAACTTGGTCAAATGAACTCGGATTTCAATATGGAATGCCTTTATAAGCTTGTGGAATGATTATGTTGTTATCTGCATTAAAGTATACAACTTTAAAGGTAGTAAAAAATATGACCGTTTTTATGTCAATGATTTTTATTTTGCGAAGGTTTACAGAAATGGGCCTCCTTTCCATCTTAAAAATCCCATAACTTGGTCAAATGAACTCGGAATTCGATATGGCACATCTTTATGGGCTTTTGGAATGATTATGTTCTTATCTGCATTAATATATACAACTTTAAAGGTAATAAAAAATATGACCGTTTTTATGTCATTGATTTTTATTTTGCGAAGGTTTACTGAAATGGGCCTCCTTTCCATCTTTAAAAGCCCATAACTTGGTCAAATGAACTCGGAATTCGATATGGCACATCTTTATGGGCTTTTGGAATGATTATGTTCTTATCTGCATTAATATATACAACTTTAAAGGTATTAAAAAATATGACCGTTTTTATGTCATTCATTTTAATTTTGCGAAGGTTTACTGAAATGGACCTTCTTTCCATCTTTAAAAGCCCATAACTTGGTCAAATGTACTCGGATTTCAATATGGCATACCTTTATGGGCTAGTGGAATGATTATGTTGTTATCTGCATTAATATAGATAACTTTAAAGGTAGTACAAAATATTTCCGTTTTTATGTCATTGATTTTAATTTTGCGAAGGTTTACTGAAATGGACCTTCTTTCCATCTTTAAAAGCCCATAACTTGGTCAAATGAACTCGGATTTCAATATGGCATACCTTTATGGGCTTGTGGAATGATTATGTTGTTATCTGCATTTAAATATATAACTTTAAGGGTAGTAAAAAATATTTCCGTTTTTATGTCATTGATTTTAATTTTGCGAAGGTTTACAGAAATGGGCCTCCTTTCCATCTTTAAAAGCCCATAACTTGGTCTAATGAACTCGGATTTCGATATGGCAGACCTTTATGGGTTTGTGGAATGATTATGTTGTTATCTGCATTAATAAATATATAACTTTAAAGGTAGTAAAAAATATTACCGTTTTTATGTTATTGATTTTAATTTTGCGAAGGTTTACAGAAATTGGCCTCCTTCCCATCTTTAAAAGCCCATAACTTGGTCTAATGAACTCGGATTTCGATATGGCATACCTTTATGGGCTTGTGGAATGATTATGTTGTTATCTGCATTTAAATATATAACTTTAAGGGTAGTAAAAAATATTTCCGTTTTTATGTCATTGATTTTAATTTTGCGAAGGTTTACAGAAATGGGCCTCCTTTCCATCTTTAAAAGCCCATAACTTGGTCAAATGAACTCGGAATTCGATATGGCATACCTTTATGGGTTTGTGGAATGATTATGTTGTTATCTGCATTAATAAATATATAACTTTAAAGGTAGTTAAAAATATTACCGTTTTTATGTTATTGATTTTAATTCTGCGAAGGTTAACATAAATTGGCCTCCTTTCCATCTTTAAAAGCCAATAACTTGTTCAAGTGAACTCGGAATTGGATATGGCATACCTTAATGGGCTGGTGGAATGATTATGTTGTTATCTGCATTAAAATGTATAACTCAAAAGGTAGTAAAAAATATGACCGCTTTTATGTCATTGATTTTAATTTTCCGAAGGTTTACTGAAGTGGGCCTTCTTTCCATCTTTAAAAGCCCATAACTTGATCAAATGAACTCGGACGTCGATATGGCACATCTTTATGGGCTCGTGGAATGATTATGTTCTTATCTGCATTAATATATACAACTTTAAAGGTAATAAAAAATATGACCGTTTTTATGTCATTGATTTTTATTTTTCGAAGGTTTACTGAAATGGGCCTCCTTTCCATCTTTAAAAGCCCATAACTTGGTCAAATGAACTCGGAATTCGATATGGCACATCTTTATGGGCTTTTGGAATGATTATGTTCTTATCTGCATTAATATATACAACTTTAAAGGTAGTAAAAATTATGACCGTTTTTATGTCATTGATTTTAATTTTGCGAAGGTTTACTGAAATGGACCTTCTTTCCATCTTTAGAAGCCCATAACTTGGTCAAATGAACTCGGATTTCAATATGGCATACCTTTATGGGCTTGTGGAATGATTATGTTGTTATCTGCATTAATATATATAACTTTAGAGGTAGTAAAAAATATTTCCGTTTTTATGTCATTGATTTCAATTTTGCGAAGGTTTACAGAAATGGGCCTCCTTTCCATCTTTAAAAGCCCATAACTTGGTCAAATGAACTCGGAATTCGATATGGCATACCTTTATATGTTTGTGGAATGATTATGTTGCTATCTGCAACAATAAATATATAACTTTAAAGGTAGTAAAAAATATTACCGTTTGTATGTTATTGATTTTAATTTTGCGAAGGTTTACATAAATTGGCCTCCTTTCCATCTTTAAAAGCCAATAACTTGGTCAAGTGAACTCGGAATTGGATATGGCATACCTTAATGGGCTGGTGGAATGATTATGTTGTTATCTGCATTAAAATATATAACTTAAAAGGTAGTAAAAAATATGACCGCTTTTATGTCATTGATTTTAATTTTGCGAAGGTTTACTGAAGTGGGCCTTCTTTCCATCTTTAAAAGCCCATAACTTGATCAAATGAACTCAGACTTCGATATGGCACATCTTTATGGGCTCGTGGAATGATTATGTTCTTATCTGCTTTAATATATACAACTTTAAAGGTAGTAAAAAATATGACCGTTTTTGTGTCATTGATTTTAATTTTGCGAAGGTTTACTGAAATGGGCCTTCTTTCGATCTTTAAAAGCCCATAACTTGATCAAATGAACTCGGACTTCGATATGGCACATCTTTATGGGCTCGTGGAATGATTATGTTCTTATCTGCATTAATATATATAACTTTAAAGGTAGTACAAAACATGACCGTTTGTATGTCATTGATTTTAATTTTGCTAAGGTTTACTGAAATGGGCCTCCTTTCCATTTTAAAAGCCCATAATTTGGTCAAAAAAACTCGGAATTCGATATGGCATACCTTTATGGGCATGTGAAATGATTATGGTGTTATCTGCATTAAAATATATAACTTTAAAGGTAGTAAAAAATATGACAGTTTTTATGTCATTGATTTTAATGTTGCGAAGGTTTATTGAAATGGGCCTTCTTTCCATCTTTAAAAGCCAATAACTTGGTCAAATGATGTCGCTCTTCGAATGGCATACCTTTACGGTCTTGTGGAATGATTATGTTGTTATCTGCATTAAAATATATAACTTAAAAGGTAGTAAAAAATATGACCGTTTTTTGTCATTGATTTTAATTTTACGAAGGTTTACAGAAATGGTCCTCCTTTCCATATTTAAAAGCCCATATCTTGGTCAAATGAACTCGGAATTCGATATGGCATACCTTTATGGGTTTGTGGAATGACTATGTTGTTATCTGCGTTAATAAATATATAACTTTAAAGGTAGTAAAAAATATTACCGTTTTTATGTTATTGATTTTAATTTTGCGAAGGTTTACATAAATTGGCCTCCTTTCCATCTTTAAAAGCCAATAACTTGGTCAAGTAAACTCGGAATTGGATATGGCATACCTTAATGGGCTGGTGCAATGATTATGTTGTTATCTGCATTAAAATATATAGCTCAAAAGGTAGTAAAAAATATGACCGCTTTTATGTCATTGATTTTAATTTTGCGAAGGTTCACTGATGTGGGCCTTCTTTCCATCTTTAAAAGCCCATTACTTGATCAAATGAACTCGGACTTCGATATGGCACATCTTTATGGGCTCGTGGAATGATTATGTTGTTATCTGCATTAAAATATATAACTCAAAAGGTAGTAAAAAATATGACCGCTTTTATGTCATTGATTTTAATGTTGCGAAGGTTTATTGAAATGGGCCTTCTTTCCATCTTTAAAAGCCCATAACTTGACTTCGATATGGCACATCTTTATGGGCTCGTGGAATGATTATGTTCTTATCTGCATTAATATATACAACTTTAAAAGTAGTACAAAATATGACCGTTTTTATGTCATTGATTTTAATTTTGCGAAGGTTTACTGAAATGGGCCTTCTTTCCATCTTTAAAAGCCGATAACTTGATCAAATGAACTCGGACGTCGATATGGCACATCTTTATGGGCTCGTGGAATGATTATGTTCTTATCTGCATTAATATATACAACTTTAAAGGTAATAAAATATATGACCGTTTTTATGTCATTGATTTTTATTTTTCGAAGGTTTACTGAAATGGGCCTCCTTTCCATCTTTAAAAGCCCATAACTTGGTCAAATGAACTCGGAATTCGATATGGCACATCTTTATGGGCTTTTGGAATGATTATGTTCTTATCTGCATTAATATATACAACTTTAAAGGTAGTAAAAATTATGACCGTTTTTATGTCATTGATTTTAATTTTGCGAAGGTTTAGTGAAATGGACCTTCTTTCCATCTTTAGAAGCCCATAACTTGGTCAAATGAACTCGGATTTCAATATGGCATACCTTTATGCGCTTGTGGAATGATTATGTTGTTATCTGCATTAATATATATAACTTTAGAGGTAGTACAAAATATTTCCGTTTTTATGTCATTGATTTCAATTTTGCGAAGGTTTACAGAAATGGGCCTCCTTTCCATCTTTAAAAGCCCATAACTTGGTCAAATGAATTCGGAATTCGATATGGCATACCTTTATGGGTTTGTGGAATGATTATGTTGCTATCTGCAACAATAAATATATAACTTTAAAGGTAGTAAAAAATATTACCGTTTTTATGTTATTGATTTTAATTTTGCGAAGGTTTACATAAATTGGCCTCCTTTCCATCTTTAAAAGCCAATAACTTGGTCAAGTGAACTCGGAATTGGATATGGCATACCTTAATGGGCTGGTGGAATGAATTTGTTGTTATCTGCATTAAAATATATAACTTAAAAGGTAATAAAAAATATGACCGCTTTTATGTCATTGATTTTAATTTTGCGAAGGTTTACTGAAGTGGGCCTTCTTTCCATCTTTAAAAGCCCATAACTTGATCAAATGAACTCAGACTTCGATATGGCACATCTTTATGGGCTCGTGGAATGATTATGTTCTTATCTGCTTTAATATATACAACTTTAAAGGTAGTAAAAAATATGACCGTTTTTATGTCATTGATTTTAATTTTGCGAAGGTTTACTGAAATGGGCCTTCTTTCGATCTTTAAAAGCCCATAACTTGATCAAATGAACTCGGACTTCGATATGGCACATCTTTATGGGCTCGTGGAATGATTATGTTCTTATCTGCATTAATATATATAACTTTAAAGGTAGTACAAAACATGACCGTTTGTATGTCATTGATTTTAATTTTGCTAAGGTTTACTGAAATGGGCCTCCTTTCCATTTTAAAAGCCCATAATTTGGTCAAAAAAACTCGGAATTCGATATGGCATACCTTTATGGGCATGTGAAATGATTATGGTGTTATCTGCATTAAAATATATAACTTTAAAGGTAGTAAAAAATATGACAGTTTTTATGTCATTGATTTTAATGTTGCGAAGGTTTATTGAAATGGGCCTTCTTTCCATCTTTAAAAGCCAATAACTTGGTCAAATGATGTCGCTCTTCGAATGGCATACCTTTACGGTCTTGTGGAATGATTATGTTGTTATCTGCATTAAAATATATAACTTAAAAGGTAGTAAAAAATATGACCGTTTTTTGTCATTGATTTTAATTTTACGAAGGTTTACAGAAATGGTCCTCCTTTCCATATTTAAAAGCCCATATCTTGGTCAAATGAACTCGGAATTCGATATGGCATACCTTTATGGGTTTGTGGAATGACTATGTTGTTATCTGCGTTAATAAATATATAACTTTAAAGGTAGTAAAAAATATTACCGTTTTTATGTTATTGATTTTAATTTTGCGAAGGTTTACATAAATTGGCCTCCTTTCCATCTTTAAAAGCCAATAACTTGGTCAAGTAAACTCGGAATTGGATATGGCATACCTTAATGGGCTGGTGCAATGATTATGTTGTTATCTGCATTAAAATATATAGCTCAAAAGGTAGTAAAAAATATGACCGCTTTTATGTCATTGATTTTAATTTTGCGAAGGTTCACTGATGTGGGCCTTCTTTCCATCTTTAAAAGCCCATTACTTGATCAAATGAACTCGGACTTCGATATGGCACATCTTTATGGGCTCGTGGAATGATTATGTTGTTATCTGCATTAAAATATATAACTCAAAAGGTAGTAAAAAATATGACCGCTTTTATGTCATTGATTTTAATGTTGCGAAGGTTTATTGAAATGGGCCTTCTTTCCATCTTTAAAAGCCCATAACTTGACTTCGATATGGCACATCTTTATGGGCTCGTGGAATGATTATGTTCTTATCTGCATTAATATATACAACTTTAAAAGTAGTACAAAATATGACCGTTTTTATGTCATTGATTTTAATTTTGCGAAGGTTTACTGAAATGGGCCTTCTTTCCATCTTTAAAAGCCGATAACTTGATCAAATGAACTCGGACGTCGATATGGCACATCTTTATGGGCTCGTGGAATGATTATGTTCTTATCTGCATTAATATATACAACTTTAAAGGTAATAAAATATATGACCGTTTTTATGTCATTGATTTTTATTTTTCGAAGGTTTACTGAAATGGGCCTCCTTTCCATCTTTAAAAGCCCATAACTTGGTCAAATGAACTCGGAATTCGATATGGCACATCTTTATGGGCTTTTGGAATGATTATGTTCTTATCTGCATTAATATATACAACTTTAAAGGTAGTAAAAATTATGACCGTTTTTATGTCATTGATTTTAATTTTGCGAAGGTTTAGTGAAATGGACCTTCTTTCCATCTTTAGAAGCCCATAACTTGGTCAAATGAACTCGGATTTCAATATGGCATACCTTTATGCGCTTGTGGAATGATTATGTTGTTATCTGCATTAATATATATAACTTTAGAGGTAGTACCCAATATTTCCGTTTTTATGTCATTGATTTCAATTTTGCGAAGGTTTACAGAAATGGGCCTCCTTTCCATCTTTAAAAGCCCATAACTTGGTCAAATGAATTCGGAATTCGATATGGCATACCTTTATGGGTTTGTGGAATGATTATGTTGCTATCTGCAACAATAAATATATAACTTTAAAGGTAGTAAAAAATATTACCGTTTTTATGTTATTGATTTTAATTTTGCGAAGGTTTACATAAATTGGCCTCCTTTCCATCTTTAAAAGCCAATAACTTGGTCAAGTGAACTCGGAATTGGATATGGCATACCTTAATGGGCTGGTGGAATGAATTTGTTGTTATCTGCATTAAAATATATAACTTAAAAGGTAATAAAAAATATGACCGCTTTTATGTCATTGATTTTAATTTTGCGAAGGTTTACTGAAGTGGGCCTTCTTTCCATCTTTAAAAGCCCATAACTTGATCAAATGAACTCAGACTTCGATATGGCACATCTTTATGGGCTCGTGGAATGATTATGTTCTTATCTGCTTTAATATATACAACTTTAAAGGTAGTAAAAAATATGACCGTTTTTATGTCATTGATTTTAATTTTGCGAAGGTTTACTGAAATGGGCCTTCTTTCGATCTTTAAAAGCCCATAACTTGATCAAATGAACTCGGACTTCGATATGGCACATCTTTATGGGCTCGTGGAATGATTATGTTCTTATCTGCATTAATATATATAACTTTAAAGGTAGTACAAAACATGACCGTTTGTATGTCATTGATTTTAATTTTGCTAAGGTTTACTGAAATGGGCCTCCTTTCCATTTTAAAAGCCCATAATTTGGTCAAAAAAACTCGGAATTCGATATGGCATACCTTTATGGGCATGTGAAATGATTATGGTGTTATCTGCATTAAAATATATAACTTTAAAGGTAGTAAAAAATATGACAGTTTTTATGTCATTGATTTTAATGTTGCGAAGGTTTATTGAAATGGGCCTTCTTTCCATCTTTAAAAGCCAATAACTTGGTCAAATGATGTCGCTCTTCGAATGGCATACCTTTACGGTCTTGTGGAATGATTATGTTGTTATCTGCATTAAAATATATAACTTAAAAGGTAGTAAAAAATATGACCGTTTTTTGTCATTGATTTTAATTTTACGAAGGTTTACAGAAATGGTCCTCCTTTCCATATTTAAAAGCCCATATCTTGGTCAAATGAACTCGGAATTCGATATGGCATACCTTTATGGGTTTGTGGAATGACTATGTTGTTATCTGCGTTAATAAATATATAACTTTAAAGGTAGTAAAAAATATTACCGTTTTTATGTTATTGATTTTAATTTTGCGAAGGTTTACATAAATTGGCCTCCTTTCCATCTTTAAAAGCCAATAACTTGGTCAAGTAAACTCGGAATTGGATATGGCATACCTTAATGGGCTGGTGCAATGATTATGTTGTTATCTGCATTAAAATATATAGCTCAAAAGGTAGTAAAAAATATGACCGCTTTTATGTCATTGATTTTAATTTTGCGAAGGTTCACTGATGTGGGCCTTCTTTCCATCTTTAAAAGCCCATTACTTGATCAAATGAACTCGGACTTCGATATGGCACATCTTTATGGGCTCGTGGAATGATTATGTTGTTATCTGCATTAAAATATATAACTCAAAAGGTAGTAAAAAATATGACCGCTTTTATGTCATTGATTTTAATGTTGCGAAGGTTTATTGAAATGGGCCTTCTTTCCATCTTTAAAAGCCCATAACTTGACTTCGATATGGCACATCTTTATGGGCTCGTGGAATGATTATGTTCTTATCTGCATTAATATATACAACTTTAAAAGTAGTACAAAATATGACCGTTTTTATGTCATTGATTTTAATTTTGCGAAGGTTTACTGAAATGGGCCTTCTTTCCATCTTTAAAAGCCGATAACTTGATCAAATGAACTCGGACGTCGATATGGCACATCTTTATGGGCTCGTGGAATGATTATGTTCTTATCTGCATTAATATATACAACTTTAAAGGTAATAAAATATATGACCGTTTTTATGTCATTGATTTTTATTTTTCGAAGGTTTACTGAAATGGGCCTCCTTTCCATCTTTAAAAGCCCATAACTTGGTCAAATGAACTCGGAATTCGATATGGCACATCTTTATGGGCTTTTGGAATGATTATGTTCTTATCTGCATTAATATATACAACTTTAAAGGTAGTAAAAATTATGACCGTTTTTATGTCATTGATTTTAATTTTGCGAAGGTTTAGTGAAATGGGCCTCCTTTCCATCTTTAAAAGCCCATAACTTGGTCAAATGAATTCGGAATTCGATATGGCATACCTTTATGGGTTTGTGGAATGATTATGTTGCTATCTGCAACAATAAATATATAACTTTAAAGGTAGTAAAAAATATTACCGTTTTTATGTTATTGATTTTAATTTTGCGAAGGTTTACATAAATTGGCCTCCTTTCCATCTTTAAAAGCCAATAACTTGGTCAAGTGAACTCGGAATTGGATATGGCATACCTTAATGGGCTGGTGGAATGAATTTGTTGTTATCTGCATTAAAATATATAACTTAAAAGGTAGTAAAAAATATGACCGCTTTTATGTCATTGATTTTAATTTTGCGAAGGTTTACTGAAGTGGGCCTTCTTTCCATCTTTAAAAGCCCATAACTTGATCAAATGAACTCAGACTTCGATATGGCACATCTTTATGGGCTCGTGGAATGATTATGTTCTTATCTGCTTTAATATATACAACTTTAAAGGTAGTAAAAAATATGACCGTTTTTATGTCATTGATTTTAATTTTGCGAAGGTTTACTGAAATGGGCCTTCTTTCGATCTTTAAAAGCCCATAACTTGATCAAATGAACTCGGACTTCGATATGACACATCTTTATGGGCTCGTGGAATGATTATGTTCTTATCTGCATTAATATATATAACTTTAAAGGTAGTACAAAACATGACCGTTTGTATGTCATTGATTTTAATTTTGCTAAGGTTTACTGAAATGGGCCTCCTTTCCATTTTAAAAGCCCATAATTTGGTCAAAAAAACTCGGAATTCGATATGGCATACCTTTATGGGCTTGTGAAATGATTATGGTGTTATCTGCATTAAAATATATAACTTTAAAGGTAGTAAAAAATATGACAGTTTTTATGTCATTGATTTTAATGTTGCGAAGGTTTATTGAAATGGGCCTTCTTTCCATCTTTAAAAGCCAATAACTTGGTCAAATGATGTCGCTCTTCGAATGGCATACCTTTACGGTCTTGTGGAATGATTATGTTGTTATCTGCATTAAAATATATAACTTAAAAGGTAGTAAAAAATATGACCGTTTTTTGTCATTGATTTTAATTTTACGAAGGTTTACAGAAATGGTCCTCCTTTCCATATTTAAAAGCCCATAACTTGGTCAAATGAACTCGGAATTCGATATGGCATACCTTTATGGGTTTGTGGAATGACTATGTTGTTATCTGCGTTAATAAATATATAACTTTAAAGGTAGTAAAAAATATTACCGTTTTTATGTTATTGATTTTAATTTTGCGAAGGTTTACATAAATTGGCCTCCTTTCCATCTTTAAAAGCCAATAACTTGGTCAAGTAAACTCGGAATTGGATATGGCATACCTTAATGGGCTGGTGCAATGATTATGTTGTTATCTGCATTAAAATATATAACTCAAAAGGTAGTAAAAAATATGACCGCTTTTATGTTATTGATTTTAATTTTGCAAAGGTTCACTGATGTGGGCCTTCTTTCCATCTTTAAAAGCCCATAACTTGATCAAATGAACTCGGACTTCGATATGGCACATCTTTATGGGCTCGTGGAATGATTATGTTGTTATCTGCATTAAAATATATAACTCAAAAGGTAGTAAAAAATATGACCGCTTTTATGTCATTGATTTTAATGTTGCGAAGGTTTATTGAAATGGGCCTTCTTTCCATCTTTAAAAGCCCATAACTTGACTTCGATATGGCACATCTTTATGGGCTCGTGGAATGATTATGTTCTTATCTGCATTAATATATACAACTTTAAAAGTAGTACAAAATATGACCGTTTTTATGTCATTGATTTTAATTTTGCGAAGGTTTACTGAAATGGGCCTTCTTTCCATCTTTAAAAGCCCACAACTTGATCAAATGAACTCGGACTTCGATATGGCACATCTTTATGGGCTCGTGGAATGATTATGTTCTTATCTGCATTAATATATACAACTTTAACGGTAGTAAAAAATATGACCGTTTTTATGTCATTAATTTTGCGAAGGTTTACTGAAAGGGGCCTTCTTTCCATCTTTAAAAGCCCATAACTTGATCAAATGAACTCGGACTTGGATATGGCACATATTTATAGACTTGTGGAATGATAATGTTGTTATCTGCATTAATATAAAAAACTTTAAAGGAAGTAAAAAATATGACCGTTTTAATGTCATTGATTTTAATTTTGCGAAGGTTTACTAAAATGGACATTCATTCCATCTTTAAAAGCCCATAACTTGGTCAAATGATCTCGGTCTTCGAATGGCATACCTTTACGGTCTTGTGGAATGATTATGTTGTTATCTGCATTAAAATATATAACTTAAAAGGTAGTAAAAAATATGACCATTTTTATGTCATTGATTTTAATTTTACGAAGGTTTACAGAAATGGTCCTCCTTTCCATATTTAAAAGCCCATAACTTTGATATGGCATACCTTTATGGGTTTGTGGAATGATTATGTTGTTATCTGCATTAATAAATATATAACTTTAAAGGTAGTAAAAAATATTACCGTTTTTATGTTATTGATTTTAATTTTGCGAAGGTTTACTGAAATGGACCTTCTTTCCATCTTTAAAAGCCCATAACTTGGTCAAATGAACTCGGATTTCAATATGGCATACCTTTATGGGCTTGTGGAATGATTATGTTGTTATCTGCATTTAAATATATAACTTTAAGGGTAGTAAAAAATATTACCGTTTTTATGTCATTGATTTTAATTTTACGAAGGTTTACAGAAATGGTCCTCCTTTCCATATTTAAAAGCCCATAACTTTGTCAAATGAACTCGGATTTTGATATGGCATACCTTTATGGGTTTGTGGAATGATTATGTTGTTATCTGCATTAATAAATATATAACTTTAAAGGTAGTAAAAAATATTACCGTTTTTATGTCATTGATTTTAATGTTGCGAAGGTTTATTGAAATGGGCCTTCTTTCCATCTTTAAAAGCCCATAACTTGACTTCGATATGGCACATCTTTATGGGCTCGTGGAATGATTATGTTCTTATCTGCATTAATATATACAACTTTAAAAGTAGTACAAAATATGACCGTTTTTATGTCATTGATTTTAATGTTGCGAAGGTTTATTGAAATGGGCCTTCTTTCCATCTTTAAAAGCCCATAACTTGACTTCGATATGGCACATCTTTATGGGCTCGTGGAATGATTATGTTCTTATCTGCATTAATATATACAACTTTAAAAGTAGTACAAAATATGACCGTTTTTATGTCATTGATTTTAATTTTGCGAAGGTTTACTGAAATGGGCCTTCTTTCCATCTTTAAAAGCCGATAACTTGATCAAATGAACTCGGACGTCGATATGGCACATCTTTATGGGCTCGTGGAATGATTATGTTCTTATCTGCATTTTTATATACAACTTTAAAGGTAATAAAAAATATGACCGTTTTTATGTCATTGATTTTTATTTTTCGAAGGTTTACTGAAATGGGCCTCCTTTCCATCTTTAAAAGCCCATAACTTGGTCAAATGAACTCGGAATTCGATATGGCACATCTTTATGGGCTTTTGGAATGATTATGTTCTTATCTGCATTAATATATACAACTTTAAAGGTAGTAAAAATTATGACCGTTTTTATGTCATTGATTTTAATTTTGCGAATGTTTACTGAAATGGACCTTCTTTCCATCTTTAGAAGCCCATAACTTGGTCAAATGAACTCGGATTTCAATATGGCATACCTTTATGGGCTTGTGGAATGATTATGTTGTTATCTGCATTAATATATATAACTTTAGAGGTAGTACAAAATATTTCCGTTTTTATGTCATTGATTTCAATTTTGCGAAGGTTTACAGAAATGGGCCTCCTTTCCATCTTTAAAAGCCCATAACTTAGTCAAATGAACTCGGAATTCGATATGGCATACCTTTATGGGTTTGTGGAATGATTATGTTGCTATCTGCAACAATAAATATATAACTTTAAAGGTAGTAAAAAATATTACCGTTTTTATGTTATTGATTTTAATTTTGCGAAGGTTTACATAAATTGGCCTCCTTTCCATCTTTAAAAGCCAATAACTTGGTCAAGTGAACTCGGAATTGGATATGGCATACCTTAATGGGCTGGTGGAATGAATTTGTTGCTATCTGCATTAAAATATATAACTTAAAAGGTAGTAAAAAATATGACCGCTTTTTTGTCATTGATTTTAATTTTGCGAAGGTTTACTGAAGTGGGCCTTCTTTCCATCTTTAAAAGCCCATAACTTGATCAAATGAACTCAGACTTCGATATGGCACATCTTTATGGGCTCGTGGAATGATTATGTTCTTATCTGCTTTAATATATACAACTTTAAAGGTAGTAAAAAATATGACCGTTTTTATGTCATTGATTTTAATTTTGCGAAGGTTTACTGAAATGGGCCTTCTTTCGATCTTTAAAAGCCCATAACTTGATCAAATGAACTCGGACTTCGATATGGCACATCTTTATGGGCTCGTGGAATGATTATGTTCTTATCTGCATTAATATATATAACTTTAAAGGTAGTACAAAACATGACCGTTTGTATGTCATTGATTTTAATTTTGCTAAGGTTTACTGAAATGGGCCTCCTTTCCATTTTAAAAGCCCATAATTTGGTCAAAAAAACTCGGAATTCGATATGGCATACCTTTATGGGCTTGTGAAATGATTATGGTGTTATCTGCATTAAAATATATAACTTTAAAGGTAGTAAAAAATATGACAGTTTTTATGTCATTGATTTTAATGTTGCGAAGGTTTATTGAAATGGGCCTTCTTTCCATCTTTAAAAGCCAATAACTTGGTCAAATGATGTCGCTCTTCGAATGGCATACCTTTACGGTCTTGTGGAATGATTATGTTGTTATCTGCATTAAAATATATAACTTAAAAGGTAGTAAAAAATATGACCGTTTTTTGTCATTGATTTTAATTTTACGAAGGTTTACAGAAATGGTCCTCTTTTCCATATTTAAAAGCCCATAACTTGGTCAAATGAACTCGGAATTCGATATGGCATACCTTTATGGGTTTGTGGAATGACTATGTTGTTATCTGCGTTAATAAATATATAACTTTAAAGGTAGTAAAAAATATTACCGTTTTTATGTTATTGATTTTAATTTTGCGAAGGTTTACATAAATTGGCCTCCTTTCCATCTTTAAAAGCCAATAACTTGGTCAAGTGAACTCGGAATTGGATATGGCATACCTTAATGGGCTGGTGGAATGAATTTGTTGCTATCTGCATTAAAATATATAACTTAAAAGGTAGTAAAAAATATGACCGCTTTTTTGTCATTGATTTTAATTTTGCGAAGGTTTACTGAAGTGGGCCTTCTTTCCATCTTTAAAAGCCCATAACTTGATCAAATGAACTCAGACTTCGATATGGCACATCTTTATGGGCTCGTGGAATGATTATGTTCTTATCTGCTTTAATATATACAACTTTAAAGGTAGTAAAAAATATGACCGTTTTTATGTCATTGATTTTAATTTTGCGAAGGTTTACTGAAATGGGCCTTCTTTCGATCTTTAAAAGCCCATAACTTGATCAAATGAACTCGGACTTCGATATGGCACATCTTTATGGGCTCGTGGAATGATTATGTTCTTATCTGCATTAATATATATAACTTTAAAGGTAGTACAAAACATGACCGTTTGTATGTCATTGATTTTAATTTTGCTAAGGTTTACTGAAATGGGCCTCCTTTCCATTTTAAAAGCCCATAATTTGGTCAAAAAAACTCGGAATTCGATATGGCATACCTTTATGGGCTTGTGAAATGATTATGGTGTTATCTGCATTAAAATATATAACTTTAAAGGTAGTAAAAAATATGACAGTTTTTATGTCATTGATTTTAATGTTGCGAAGGTTTATTGAAATGGGCCTTCTTTCCATCTTTAAAAGCCAATAACTTGGTCAAATGATGTCGCTCTTCGAATGGCATACCTTTACGGTCTTGTGGAATGATTATGTTGTTATCTGCATTAAAATATATAACTTAAAAGGTAGTAAAAAATATGACCGTTTTTTGTCATTGATTTTAATTTTACGAAGGTTTACAGAAATGGTCCTCTTTTCCATATTTAAAAGCCCATAACTTGGTCAAATGAACTCGGAATTCGATATGGCATACCTTTATGGGTTTGTGGAATGACTATGTTGTTATCTGCGTTAATAAATATATAACTTTAAAGGTAGTAAAAAATATTACCGTTTTTATGTTATTGATTTTAATTTTGCGAAGGTTTACATAAATTGGCCTCCTTTCCATCTTTAAAAGCCAATAACTTGGTCAAGTAAACTCGGAATTGGATATGGCATACCTTAATGGGCTGGTGCAATGATTATGTTGTTATCTGCATTAAAATATATAGCTCAAAAGGTAGTAAAAAATATGACCGCTTTTATGTCATTGATTTTAATTTTGCGAAGGTTCACTGATGTGGGCCTTCTTTCCATCTTTAAAAGCCCATTACTTGATCAAATGAACTCGGACTTCGATATGGCACATCTTTATGGGCTCGTGGAATGATTATGTTGTTATCTGCATTAAAATATATAACTCAAAAGGTAGTAAAAAATATGACCGCTTTTATGTCATTGATTTTAATGTTGCGAAGGTTTATTGAAATGGGCCTTCTTTCCATCTTTAAAAGCCCATAACTTGACTTCGATATGGCACATCTTTATGGGCTCGTGGAATGATTATGTTCTTATCTGCATTAATATATACAACTTTAAAAGTAGTACAAAATATGACCGTTTTTATGTCATTGATTTTAATTTTGCGAAGGTTTACTGAAATGGGCCTTCTTTCCATCTTTAAAAGCCGATAACTTGATCAAATGAACTCGGACGTCGATATGGCACATCTTTATGGGCTCGTGGAATGATTATGTTCTTATCTGCATTAATATATACAACTTTAAAGGTAATAAAATATATGACCGTTTTTATGTCATTGATTTTTATTTTTCGAAGGTTTACTGAAATGGGCCTCCTTTCCATCTTTAAAAGCCCATAACTTGGTCAAATGAACTCGGAATTCGATATGGCACATCTTTATGGGCTTTTGGAATGATTATGTTCTTATCTGCATTAATATATACAACTTTAAAGGTAGTAAAAATTATGACCGTTTTTATGTCATTGATTTTAATTTTGCGAAGGTTTAGTGAAATGGACCTTCTTTCCATCTTTAGAAGCCCATAACTTGGTCAAATGAACTCGGATTTCAATATGGCATACCTTTATGCGCTTGTGGAATGATTATGTTGTTATCTGCATTAATATATATAACTTTAGAGGTAGTACAAAATATTTCCGTTTTTATGTCATTGATTTCAATTTTGCGAAGGTTTACAGAAATGGGCCTCCTTTCCATCTTTAAAAGCCCATAACTTGGTCAAATGAATTCGGAATTCGATATGGCATACCTTTATGGGTTTGTGGAATGATTATGTTGCTATCTGCAACAATAAATATATAACTTTAAAGGTAGTAAAAAATATTACCGTTTTTATGTTATTGATTTTAATTTTGCGAAGGTTTACATAAATTGGCCTCCTTTCCATCTTTAAAAGCCAATAACTTGGTCAAGTGAACTCGGAATTGGATATGGCATACCTTAATGGGCTGGTGGAATGAATTTGTTGTTATCTGCATTAAAATATATAACTTAAAAGGTAATAAAAAATATGACCGCTTTTATGTCATTGATTTTAATTTTGCGAAGGTTTACTGAAGTGGGCCTTCTTTCCATCTTTAAAAGCCCATAACTTGATCAAATGAACTCAGACTTCGATATGGCACATCTTTATGGGCTCGTGGAATGATTATGTTCTTATCTGCTTTAATATATACAACTTTAAAGGTAGTAAAAAATATGACCGTTTTTATGTCATTGATTTTAATTTTGCGAAGGTTTACTGAAATGGGCCTTCTTTCGATCTTTAAAAGCCCATAACTTGATCAAATGAACTCGGACTTCGATATGGCACATCTTTATGGGCTCGTGGAATGATTATGTTCTTATCTGCATTAATATATATAACTTTAAAGGTAGTACAAAACATGACCGTTTGTATGTCATTGATTTTAATTTTGCTAAGGTTTACTGAAATGGGCCTCCTTTCCATTTTAAAAGCCCATAATTTGGTCAAAAAAACTCGGAATTCGATATGGCATACCTTTATGGGCATGTGAAATGATTATGGTGTTATCTGCATTAAAATATATAACTTTAAAGGTAGTAAAAAATATGACAGTTTTTATGTCATTGATTTTAATGTTGCGAAGGTTTATTGAAATGGGCCTTCTTTCCATCTTTAAAAGCCAATAACTTGGTCAAATGATGTCGCTCTTCGAATGGCATACCTTTACGGTCTTGTGGAATGATTATGTTGTTATCTGCATTAAAATATATAACTTAAAAGGTTGTAAAAAATATGACCGTTTTTTGTCATTGATTTTAATTTTACGAAGGTTTACAGAAATGGTCCTCCTTTCCATATTTAAAAGCCCATATCTTGGTCAAATGAACTCGGAATTCGATATGGCATACCTTTATGGGTTTGTGGAATGACTATGTTGTTATCTGCGTTAATAAATATATAACTTTAAAGGTAGTAAAAAATATTACCGTTTTTATGTTATTGATTTTAATTTTGCGAAGGTTTACATAAATTGGCCTCCTTTCCATCTTTAAAAGCCAATAACTTGGTCAAGTAAACTCGGAATTGGATATGGCATACCTTAATGGGCTGGTGCAATGATTATGTTGTTATCTGCATTAAAATATATAGCTCAAAAGGTAGTAAAAAATATGACCGCTTTTATGTCATTGATTTTAATTTTGCGAAGGTTCACTGATGTGGGCCTTCTTTCCATCTTTAAAAGCCCATTACTTGATCAAATGAACTCGGACTTCGATATGGCACATCTTTATGGGCTCGTGGAATGATTATGTTGTTATCTGCATTAAAATATATAACTCAAAAGGTAGTAAAAAATATGACCGCTTTTATGTCATTGATTTTAATGTTGCGAAGGTTTATTGAAATGGGCCTTCTTTCCATCTTTAAAAGCCCATAACTTGACTTCGATATGGCACATCTTTATGGGCTCGTGGAATGATTATGTTCTTATCTGCATTAATATATACAACTTTAAAAGTAGTACAAAATATGACCGTTTTTTAGTTATTGATTTTAATTTTGCGAAGGTTTACTGAAATGGGCCTTCTTTCCATCTTTAAAAGCCGATAACTTGATCAAATGAACTCGGACGTCGATATGGCACATCTTTATGGGCTCGTGGAATGATTATGTTCTTATCTGCATTAATATATACAACTTTAAAGGTAATAAAATATATGACCGTTTTTATGTCATTGATTTTTATTTTTCGAAGGTTTACTGAAATGGGCCTCCTTTCCATCTTTAAAAGCCCATAACTTGGTCAAATGAACTCGGAATTCGATATGGCACATCTTTATGGGCTTTTGGAATGATTATGTTCTTATCTGCATTAATATATACAACTTTAAAGGTAGTAAAAATTATGACCGTTTTTATGTCATTGATTTTAATTTTGCGAAGGTTTAGTGAAATGGACCTTCTTTCCATCTTTAGAAGCCCATAACTTGGTCAAATGAACTCGGATTTCAATATGGCATACCTTTATGCGCTTGTGGAATGATTATGTTGTTATCTGCATTAATATATATAACTTTAGAGGTAGTACAAAATATTTCCGTTTTTATGTCATTGATTTCAATTTTGCGAAGGTTTACAGAAATGGGCCTCCTTTCCATCTTTAAAAGCCCATAACTTGGTCAAATGAATTCGGAATTCGATATGGCATACCTTTATGGGTTTGTGGAATGATTATGTTGCTATCTGCAACAATAAATATATAACTTTAAAGGTAGTAAAAAATATTACCGTTTTTATGTTATTGATTTTAATTTTGCGAAGGTTTACATAAATTGGCCTCCTTTCCATCTTTAAAAGCCAATAACTTGGTCAAGTGAACTCGGAATTGGATATGGCATACCTTAATGGGCTGGTGGAATGAATTTGTTGTTATCTGCATTAAAATATATAACTTAAAAGGTAATAAAAAATATGACCGCTTTTATGTCATTGATTTTAATTTTGCGAAGGTTTACTGAAGTGGGCCTTCTTTCCATCTTTAAAAGCCCATAACTTGATCAAATGAACTCAGACTTCGATATGGCACATCTTTATGGGCTCGTGGAATGATTATGTTCTTATCTGCTTTAATATATACAACTTTAAAGGTAGTAAAAAATATGACCGTTTTTATGTCATTGATTTTAATTTTGCGAAGGTTTACTGAAATGGGCCTTCTTTCGATCTTTAAAAGCCCATAACTTGATCAAATGAACTCGGACTTCGATATGGCACATCTTTATGGGCTCGTGGAATGATTATGTTCTTATCTGCATTAATATATATAACTTTAAAGGTAGTACAAAACATGACCGTTTGTATGTCATTGATTTTAATTTTGCTAAGGTTTACTGAAATGGGCCTCCTTTCCATTTTAAAAGCCCATAATTTGGTCAAAAAAACTCGGAATTCGATATGGCATACCTTTATGGGCATGTGAAATGATTATGGTGTTATCTGCATTAAAATATATAACTTTAAAGGTAGTAAAAAATATGACAGTTTTTATGTCATTGATTTTAATGTTGCGAAGGTTTATTGAAATGGGCCTTCTTTCCATCTTTAAAAGCCAATAACTTGGTCAAATGATGTCGCTCTTCGAATGGCATACCTTTACGGTCTTGTGGAATGATTATGTTGTTATCTGCATTAAAATATATAACTTAAAAGGTAGTAAAAAATATGACCGTTTTTTGTCATTGATTTTAATTTTACGAAGGTTTACAGAAATGGTCCTCCTTTCCATATTTAAAAGCCCATATCTTGGTCAAATGAACTCGGAATTCGATATGGCATACCTTTATGGGTTTGTGGAATGACTATGTTGTTATCTGCGTTAATAAATATATAACTTTAAAGGTAGTAAAAAATATTACCGTTTTTATGTTATTGATTTTAATTTTGCGAAGGTTTACATAAATTGGCCTCCTTTCCATCTTTAAAAGCCAATAACTTGGTCAAGTAAACTCGGAATTGGATATGGCATACCTTAATGGGCTGGTGCAATGATTATGTTGTTATCTGCATTAAAATATATAGCTCAAAAGGTAGTAAAAAATATGACCGCTTTTATGTCATTGATTTTAATTTTGCGAAGGTTCACTGATGTGGGCCTTCTTTCCATCTTTAAAAGCCCATTACTTGATCAAATGAACTCGGACTTCGATATGGCACATCTTTATGGGCTCGTGGAATGATTATGTTGTTATCTGCATTAAAATATATAACTCAAAAGGTAGTAAAAAATATGACCGCTTTTATGTCATTGATTTTAATGTTGCGAAGGTTTATTGAAATGGGCCTTCTTTCCATCTTTAAAAGCCCATAACTTGACTTCGATATGGCACATCTTTATGGGCTCGTGGAATGATTATGTTCTTATCTGCATTAATATATACAACTTTAAAAGTAGTACAAAATATGACCGTTTTTATGTCATTGATTTTAATTTTGCGAAGGTTTACTGAAATGGGCCTTCTTTCCATCTTTAAAAGCCGATAACTTGATCAAATGAACTCGGACGTCGATATGGCACATCTTTATGGGCTCGTGGAATGATTATGTTCTTATCTGCATTAATATATACAACTTTAAAGGTAATAAAATATATGACCGTTTTTATGTCATTGATTTTTATTTTTCGAAGGTTTACTGAAATGGGCCTCCTTTCCATCTTTAAAAGCCCATAACTTGGTCAAATGAACTCGGAATTCGATATGGCACATCTTTATGGGCTTTTGGAATGATTATGTTCTTATCTGCATTAATATATACAACTTTAAAGGTAGTAAAAATTATGACCGTTTTTATGTCATTGATTTTAATTTTGCGAAGGTTTAGTGAAATGGACCTTCTTTCCATCTTTAGAAGCCCATAACTTGGTCAAATGAACTCGGATTTCAATATGGCATACCTTTATGCGCTTGTGGAATGATTATGTTGTTATCTGCATTAATATATATAACTTTAGAGGTAGTACAAAATATTTCCGTTTTTATGTCATTGATTTCAATTTTGCGAAGGTTTACAGAAATGGGCCTCCTTTCCATCTTTAAAAGCCCATAACTTGGTCAAATGAATTCGGAATTCGATATGGCATACCTTTATGGGTTTGTGGAATGATTATGTTGCTATCTGCAACAATAAATATATAACTTTAAAGGTAGTAAAAAATATTACCGTTTTTATGTTATTGATTTTAATTTTGCGAAGGTTTACATAAATTGGCCTCCTTTCCATCTTTAAAAGCCAATAACTTGGTCAAGTGAACTCGGAATTGGATATGGCATACCTTAATGGGCTGGTGGAATGAATTTGTTGTTATCTGCATTAAAATATATAACTTAAAAGGTAGTAAAAAATATGACCGCTTTTATGTCATTGATTTTAATTTTGCGAAGGTTTACTGAAGTGGGCCTTCTTTCCATCTTTAAAAGCCCATAACTTGATCAAATGAACTCAGACTTCGATATGGCACATCTTTATGGGCTCGTGGAATGATTATGTTCTTATCTGCTTTAATATATACAACTTTAAAGGTAGTAAAAAATATGACCGTTTTTATGTCATTGATTTTAATTTTGCGAAGGTTTACTGAAATGGGCCTTCTTTCGATCTTTAAAAGCCCATAACTTGATCAAATGAACTCGGACTTCGATATGGCACATCTTTATGGGCTCGTGGAATGATTATGTTCTTATCTGCATTAATATATATAACTTTAAAGGTAGTACAAAACATGACCGTTTGTATGTCATTGATTTTAATTTTGCTAAGGTTTACTGAAATGGGCCTCCTTTCCATTTTAAAAGCCCATAATTTGGTCAAAAAAACTCGGAATTCGATATGGCATACCTTTATGGGCTTGTGAAATGATTATGGTGTTATCTGCATTAAAATATATAACTTTAAAGGTAGTAAAAAATATGACAGTTTTTATGTCATTGATTTTAATGTTGCGAAGGTTTATTGAAATGGGCCTTCTTTCCATCTTTAAAAGCCAATAACTTGGTCAAATGATGTCGCTCTTCGAATGGCATACCTTTACGGTCTTGTGGAATGATTATGTTGTTATCTGCATTAAAATATATAACTTAAAAGGTAGTAAAAAATATGACCGTTTTTTGTCATTGATTTTAATTTTACGAAGGTTTACAGAAATGGTCCTCCTTTCCATATTTAAAAGCCCATAACTTGGTCAAATGAACTCGGAATTCGATATGGCATACCTTTATGGGTTTGTGGAATGACTATGTTGTTATCTGCGTTAATAAATATATAACTTTAAAGGTAGTAAAAAATATTACCGTTTTTATGTTATTGATTTTAATTTTGCGAAGGTTTACATAAATTGGCCTCCTTTCCATCTTTAAAAGCCAATAACTTGGTCAAGTAAACTCGGAATTGGATATGGCATACCTTAATGGGCTGGTGCAATGATTATGTTGTTATCTGCATTAAAATATATAACTCAAAAGGTAGTAAAAAATATGACCGCTTTTATGTTATTGATTTTAATTTTGCAAAGGTTCACTGATGTGGGCCTTCTTTCCATCTTTAAAAGCCCATAACTTGATCAAATGAACTCGGACTTCGATATGGCACATCTTTATGGGCTCGTGGAATGATTATGTTGTTATCTGCATTAAAATATATAACTCAAAAGGTAGTAAAAAATATGACCGCTTTTATGTCATTGATTTTAATGTTGCGAAGGTTTATTGAAATGGGCCTTCTTTCCATCTTTAAAAGCCCATAACTTGACTTCGATATGGCACATCTTTATGGGCTCGTGGAATGATTATGTTCTTATCTGCATTAATATATACAACTTTAAAAGTAGTACAAAATATGACCGTTTTTATGTCATTGATTTTAATTTTGCGAAGGTTTACTGAAATGGGCCTTCTTTCCATCTTTAAAAGCCCACAACTTGATCAAATGAACTCGGACTTCGATATGGCACATCTTTATGGGCTCGTGGAATGATTATGTTCTTATCTGCATTAATATATACAACTTTAACGGTAGTAAAAAATATGACCGTTTTTATGTCATTAATTTTGCGAAGGTTTACTGAAAGGGGCCTTCTTTCCATCTTTAAAAGCCCATAACTTGATCAAATGAACTCGGACTTGGATATGGCACATATTTATAGACTTGTGGAATGATAATGTTGTTATCTGCATTAATATAAAAAACTTTAAAGGAAGTAAAAAATATGACCGTTTTAATGTCATTGATTTTAATTTTGCGAAGGTTTACTAAAATGGACATTCATTCCATCTTTAAAAGCCCATAACTTGGTCAAATGATCTCGGTCTTCGAATGGCATACCTTTACGGTCTTGTGGAATGATTATGTTGTTATCTGCATTAAAATATATAACTTAAAAGGTAGTAAAAAATATGACCATTTTTATGTCATTGATTTTAATTTTACGAAGGTTTACAGAAATGGTCCTCCTTTCCATATTTAAAAGCCCATAACTTTGATATGGCATACCTTTATGGGTTTGTGGAATGATTATGTTGTTATCTGCATTAATAAATATATAACTTTAAAGGTAGTAAAAAATATTACCGTTTTTATGTTATTGATTTTAATTTTGCGAAGGTTTACTGAAATGGACCTTCTTTCCATCTTTAAAAGCCCATAACTTGGTCAAATGAACTCGGATTTCAATATGGCATACCTTTATGGGCTTGTGGAATGATTATGTTGTTATCTGCATTTAAATATATAACTTTAAGGGTAGTAAAAAATATTACCGTTTTTATGTCATTGATTTTAATTTTACGAAGGTTTACAGAAATGGTCCTCCTTTCCATATTTAAAAGCCCATAACTTTGTCAAATGAACTCGGATTTTGATATGGCATACCTTTATGGGTTTGTGGAATGATTATGTTGTTATCTGCATTAATAAATATATAACTTTAAAGGTAGTAAAAAATATTACCGTTTTTATGTCATTGATTTTAATGTTGCGAAGGTTTATTGAAATGGGCCTTCTTTCCATCTTTAAAAGCCCATAACTTGACTTCGATATGGCACATCTTTATGGGCTCGTGGAATGATTATGTTCTTATCTGCATTAATATATACAACTTTAAAAGTAGTACAAAATATGACCGTTTTTATGTCATTGATTTTAATGTTGCGAAGGTTTATTGAAATGGGCCTTCTTTCCATCTTTAAAAGCCCATAACTTGACTTCGATATGGCACATCTTTATGGGCTCGTGGAATGATTATGTTCTTATCTGCATTAATATATACAACTTTAAAAGTAGTACAAAATATGACACTTTTTATGTCATTGATTTTAATTTTGCGAAGGTTTACTTAAATGGGCCTTCTTTCCATCTTTAAAAGCCGATAACTTGATCAAATGAACTCGGACGTCGATATGGCACATCTTTATGGGCTCGTGGAATGATTATGTTCTTATCTGCATTTTTATATACAACTTTAAAGGTAATAAAAAAAAATGACCGTTTTTATGTCATTGATTTTTATTTTTCGAAGGTTTACTGAAATGGGCCTCCTTTCCATCTTTAAAAGCCCATAACTTGGTCAAATGAACTCGGAATTCGATATGGCACATCTTTATGGGCTTTTGGAATGATTATGTTCTTATCTGCATTAATATATACAACTTTAAAGGTAGTAAAAATTATGACCGTTTTTATGTCATTGATTTTAATTTTGCGAATGTTTACTGAAATGGACCTTCTTTCCATCTTTAGAAGCCCATAACTTGGTCAAATGAACTCGGATTTCAATATGGCATACCTTTATGGGCTTGTGGAATGATTATGTTGTTATCTGCATTAATATATATAACTTTAGAGGTAGTACAAAATATTTCCGTTTTTATGTCATTGATTTCAATTTTGCGAAGGTTTACAGAAATGGGCCTCCTTTCCATCTTTAAAAGCCCATAACTTAGTCAAATGAACTCGGAATTCGATATGGCATACCTTTATGGGTTTGTGGAATGATTATGTTGCTATCTGCAACAATAAATATATAACTTTAAAGGTAGTAAAAAATATTACCGTTTTTATGTTATTGATTTTAATTTTGCGAAGGTTTACATAAATTGGCCTCCTTTCCATCTTTAAAAGCCAATAACTTGGTCAAGTGAACTCGGAATTGGATATGGCATACCTTAATGGGCTGGTGGAATGAATTTGTTGCTATCTGCATTAAAATATATAACTTAAAAGGTAGTAAAAAATATGACCGCTTTTTTGTCATTGATTTTAATTTTGCGAAGGTTTACTGAAGTGGGCCTTCTTTCCATCTTTAAAAGCCCATAACTTGATCAAATGAACTCAGACTTCGATATGGCACATCTTTATGGGCTCGTGGAATGATTATGTTCTTATCTGCTTTAATATATACAACTTTAAAGGTAGTAAAAAATATGACCGTTTTTATGTCATTGATTTTAATTTTGCGAAGGTTTACTGAAATGGGCCTTCTTTCGATCTTTAAAAGCCCATAACTTGATCAAATGAACTCGGACTTCGATATGGCACATCTTTATGGGCTCGTGGAATGATTATGTTCTTATCTGCATTAATATATATAACTTTAAAGGTAGTACAAAACATGACCGTTTGTATGTCATTGATTTTAATTTTGCTAAGGTTTACTGAAATGGGCCTCCTTTCCATTTTAAAAGCCCATAATTTGGTCAAAAAAACTCGGAATTCGATATGGCATACCTTTATGGGCTTGTGAAATGATTATGGTGTTATCTGCATTAAAATATATAACTTTAAAGGTAGTAAAAAATATGACAGTTTTTATGTCATTGATTTTAATGTTGCGAAGGTTTATTGAAATGGGCCTTCTTTCCATCTTTAAAAGCCAATAACTTGGTCAAATGATGTCGCTCTTCGAATGGCATACCTTTACGGTCTTGTGGAATGATTATGTTGTTATCTGCATTAAAATATATAACTTAAAAGGTAGTAAAAAATATGACCGTTTTTTGTCATTGATTTTAATTTTACGAAGGTTTACAGAAATGGTCCTCTTTTCCATATTTAAAAGCCCATAACTTGGTCAAATGAACTCGGAATTCGATATGGCATACCTTTATGGGTTTGTGGAATGACTATGTTGTTATCTGCGTTAATAAATATATAACTTTAAAGGTAGTAAAAAATATTACCGTTTTTATGTTATTGATTTTAATTTTGCGAAGGTTTACATAAATTGGTCTCCTTTCCATCTTTAAAAGCCAATAACTTGGTCAAGTAAACTCGGAATTGGATATGGCATACCTTTATGGGTTTGTGGAATGATTATGTTGTTATCTGCATTAAAATATATAACTCATAAGGTAGTAAAAAATATGACCGCTTTTATGTCATTGATTTTAATTTTGCGAAGGTTCACTGATGTGGGCCTTCTTTCCATCTTTAAAAGCCCATAACTTAATCAAATGAACTCGGACTTCGATATGGCACATCTTTATGGGCTCGTGGAATGATTATGTTGTTATCTGCATTAAAATATATAACTCAAAAGGTAGTAAAAAATATGACCGCTTTTATGTCATTGATTTTAATGTTGCGAAGGTTTATTGAAATGGGCCTTCTTTCCATCTTTAAAAGCCCATAACTTGACTTCGATATGGCACATCTTTATGGGCTCGTGGAATGATTATGTTCTTATCTGCATTAATATATACAACTTTAAAAGTAGTACAAAATATGACCGTTTTTATGTCATTGATTTTAATTTTGCGAAGGTTTACTGAAATGGGCCTTCTTTCCATCTTTAAA
The DNA here is from genome assembly GCF_043229965.1 of Drosophila suzukii. Lineage (NCBI taxonomy): Eukaryota > Metazoa > Arthropoda > Insecta > Diptera > Drosophilidae > Drosophila > Drosophila suzukii. The sequence goes on from NC_092082.1 coordinate 42,746,433, forward strand.
AGCCCACAACTTGATCAAATGAACTCGGACTTCGATATGGCACATCTTTATGGGCTCGTGGAATGATTATGTTCTTATCTGCATTAATATATACAACTTTAACGGTAGTAAAAAATATGACCGTTTTTATGTCATTAATTTTGCGAAGGTTTACTGAAATGGGCCTTCTTTCCATCTTTAAAAGCCCATAACTTGATCAAATGAACTCGGACTTGGATATGGCACATATTTATAGACTTGTGGAATGATAATGTTGTTATCTGCATTAATATATAAAACTTTACAGGAAGTAAAAAATATGACCGTTTTAATGTCATTGATTTTAATTTTGCGAAGGTTTACTAAAATGGACATTCATTCCATCTTTAAAAGCCCATAACTTGGTCAAATGATCTCGGTCTTCGAATGGCATACCTTTACGGTCTTGTGGAATGATTATGTTGTTATCTGCATTAAAATATATAACTTAAAAGGTAGTAAAAAATATGACCATTTTTATGTCATTGATTTTAATTTTACGAAGGTTTACAGAAATGGTCCTCCTTTCCATATTTAAAAGCCCATAACTTTGTCAAATGAACTCGGATTTTGATATGGCATACCTTTATGGGTTTGTGGAATGATTATGTTGTTATCTGCATTAATAAATATATAACTTTAAAGGTAGTAAAAAATATTACCGTTTTTATGTTATTGATTTTAATTTTGCGAAGGTTTACATAAATTGGCCTCCTTTCCATCTTTAAAAGCCAATAACTTGGTCAAGTAAACTCGGAATTGGATATGGCATACCTTAGTGGGCTGGTGCAATGATTATGTTGTTATCTGCATTAAAATATATAACTCAAAAGGTAGTAAAAAATATGACCGCTTTTATGTCATTGATTTTAATTTTGCGAAGGTTCACTGATGTGGGCCTTCTTTCCATCTTTAAAAGCCCATAACTTAATCAAATGAACTCGGACTTCGATATGGCACATCTTTATGGGCTCGTGGAATGATTATGTTGTTATCTGCATTAAAATATATAACTCAAAAGGTAGTAAAAAATATGACCGCTTTTATGTCATTGATTTTAATGTTGCGAAGGTTTACTGAAATGGGCCTCCTTTCCATTTTAAAGGCCCATAATTTGGTCAAAAAAACTCGGAATTCGATATGGCATACCTTTATGGGCTTGTGAAATGATTATGGTGTTATCTGCATTAAAATATATAACTTTAGAGGTAGTAAAAAATATGACAGTTTTTATGTCATTGATTTTAATGTTGCGAAGGTTTATTGAAATGGGCCTTCTTTCCATCTTTAAAAGCCAATAACTTGGTCAAATGATCTCGCTCTTCGAATGGCATACCTTTACGGTCTTGTGGAATGATTATGTTGTTATCTGCATTAAAATATATAACTTAAAAGGTAGTAAAAAATATGACCGTTTTTTGTCATTGATTTTAATTTTACGAAGGTTTACAGAAATGGTCCTCCTTTCCATATTTAAAAGCCCATAACTTGGTCAAATGAACTCGGAATTCGATATGGCATACCTTTATGGGTTTGTGGAATGACTATGTTGTTATCTGCGTTAATAAATATATAACTTTAAAGGTAGTAAAAAATATTACCGTTTTTATGTTATTGATTTTAATTTTGCGAAGGTTTACATAAATTGGCCTCCTTTCCATCTTTAAAAGCCAATAACTTGGTTAAGTAAACTCGGAATTGGATATGGCATACCTTAATGGGCTGGTGCAATGATTATGTTGTTATCTGCATTAAAATATATAACTCAAAAGGTAGTAAAAAATATGACCGCTTTTATGTCATTGATTTTAATTTTGCGAAGGTTCACTGATGTGGGCCTTCTTTCCATCTTTAAAAGCCCATAACTTAATCAAATGAACTCGGACTTCGATATGGCACATCTTTATGGGCTCGTGGAATGATTATGTTGTTATCTGCATTAAAATATATAACTCAAAAGGTAGTAAAAAATATGACCGCTTTTATGTCATTGATTTTAATGTTGCGAAGGTTTATTGAAATGGGCCTTCTTTCCATCTTTAAAAGCCCATAACTTGACTTCGATATGGAACATCTTTATGGGCTCGTGGAATGATTATGTTCTTATCTGCATTAATATATACAACTTTAAAAGTAGTACAAAATATGACCGTTTTTATGTCATTGATTTTAATTTTGCGAAGGTTTACTGAAATGGGCCTTCATTCCATCTTTAAAAGCCCACAACTTGATCAAATGAACTCGGACTTCGATATGGCACATCTTTATGGGCTCGTGGAATGATTATGTTCTTATCTGCATTAATATATACAACTTTAACGGTAGTAAAAAATATGACCATTTTTATGTCATTAATTTTGCGAAGGTTTACTGAAATGGGCCTTCTTTCCATCTTTAAAAGCCCATAACTTGATCAAATGAACTCGGACTTGGATATGGCACATATTTATAGACTTGTGGAATGATAATGTTGTTATCTGCATTAATATATAAAACTTTAAAGGAAGTAAAAAATATGACCGTTTTAATGTCATTGATTTTAATTTTGCGAAGGTTTACTAAAATGGACATTCATTCCATCTTTAAAAGCCCATAACTTGGTCAAATGATCTCGGTCTTCGAATGGCATACCTTTACGGTCTTGTGGAATGATTATGTTGTTATCTGCATTAAAATATATAACTTAAAAGGTAGTAAAAAATATGACCGTTTTTTGTCATTGATTTTAATTTTACGAAGGTTTACAGAAATGGTCCTCCTTTCCATATTTAAAAGCCCATAACTTGGTCAAATGAACTCGGAATTCGATATGGCATACCTTTATGGGTTTGTGGAATGACTATGTTGTTATCTGCGTTAATAAATATATAACTTTAAAGGTAGTAAAAAATATTACCGTTTTTATGTTATTGATTTTAATTTTGCGAAGGTTTACATAAATTGGCCTCCTTTCCATCTTTAAAAGCCAATAACTTGGTCAAGTAAACTCGGAATTGGATATGGCATACCTTAATGGGCTGGTGCAATGATTATGTTGTTATCTGCATTAAAATATATAACTCAAAAGGTAGTAAAAAATATGACCGCTTTTATGTCATTGATTTTAATTTTGCGAAGGTTCACTGATGTGGGCCTTCTTTCCATCTTTAAAAGCCCATAACTTGACTTCGATATGGCACATCTTTATGGGCTCGTGGAATGATTATGTTCTTATCTGCATTAATATATACAACTTTAAAAGTAGTACAAAATATGACCGTTTTTATGTCATTGATTTTAATTTTGCGAAGGTTTACTGAAATGGGCCTTCTTTCCATCTTTAAAAGCCCACAACTTGATCAAATGAACTCGGACTTCGATATGGCACATCTTTATGGGCTCGTGGAATGATTATGTTCTTATCTGCATTAATATATACAACTTTAACGGTAGTAAAAAATATGACCGTTTTTATGTCATTAATTTTTCGAAGGTTTACTGAAATGGGCCTTCTTTCCATCTTTAAAAGCCCATAACTTGATCAAATGAACTCGGACTTGGATATGGCACATATTTATAGACTTGTGGAATGATAATGTTGTTATCTGCATTAATATATAAAACTTTAAAGGAAGTAAAAAATATGACCGCTTTAATGTCATTGATTTTAATTTTGCGAAGGTTTACTAAAATGGACATTCATTCCATCTTTAAAAGCCCATAACTTGGTCAAATGATCTCGGTCTTCGAATGGCATACCTTTACGGTCTTGTGGAATGATTATGTTGTTATCTGCATTAAAATATATAACTTAAAAGGTAGTAAAAAATATGACCATTTTTATGTCATTGATTTTAATTTTACGAAGGTTTACAGAAATGGTCCTCCTTTCCATATTTAAAAGCCCATAACTTTGTCAAATGAACTCTGATTTTGATATGGCATACCTTTATGGGTTTGTGGAATGATTATGTTGTTATCTGCATTAATAAATATATAACTTTAAAGGTAGTAAAAAATATTACCGTTTTTATGTTATTGATTTTAATTTTGCGAAGGTTTACTGAAATGGACCTTCTTTCCATCTTTAAAAGCCCATAACTTGGTCAAATGAACTCGGATTTCAATATGGCATACCTTTATGGGCTTGTGGAATGATTATGTTGTTATCTGCATTTAAATATTTAACTTTAAGGGTAGTAAAAAATATTTCCGTTTTTATGTCATTGATTTTAATTTTGCGAAGGTTTACAGAAATGGGCCTCCTTTCCATCTTTAAAAGCCCATAACTTGGTCAAATGATCTCGGAATTCGATATGGCATACCTTTATGGGTTTGTGGAATGATTATGTTGTTATCTGCATTAATAAATATATAACTTTAAAGGTAGTTAAAAATATTACCGTTTTTATGTTATTGATTTTAATTTTGCGAGGGTTTACATAAATTGGTCTCCTTTCCATCTTTAAAAGCCAATAACTTGGTCAAGTGAACTCGGAATTGGATATGGCATACCTTAATGGGCTGGTGGAATGATTATGTTGTTATCTGCATTAAAATATATAACTCAAAAGGTATTAAAAAATATGACCGCTTTTATGTCATTGATTTTAATTTTTCGAAGGTTTACTGAAGTGGGCCTTCTTTCCATCTTTAAAAGCCCATAACTTGATCAAATGAACTCGGACTTCGATATGGCACATGTTTATGGGCTCGTGGAATGACTATGTTCTTATCTGCATTAATATATACAACTTTAAAGGTAATAAAAAATATGACCGTTTTTATGTCATTGATTTTTATTTTGCTAAGGTTTACTGAAACGGGCCTCCTTTCCATCTTTAAAAGCCCATAACTTGGTCAAATGAACTCGGAATTCGATATGGCACATCTTTATGGGCTTTTGGAATGATTATGTTCTTACCTGCATTAATATATACAACTTTAAAGGTAGTAAAAAATATGACCGTTTTTATGTCATTGATTTTAATTTTGCGAAGGTTTACTGAAATGGACCTTCTTTCCATCTTTAGAAGACCATAACTTGGTCAAATGAACTCGGATTTCAATAAGGCATACCTTTATGGGCTTGTGGAATGATTATGTTGATATCTGCATTAATATATATAACTTTAAAGGTAGTAAAAAATATTTCCGTTTTTATGTCATTGATTTTAATTTTGCGAAGGTTTACAGAAATGGGCCTCCTTTCCATCTTTAAAAGCCCATAACTTGGTCAAATGAACTCGGAATTCGATATGGCATAAATTTATGGGTTTGTGGAATGATTATGTTGCTATCTGCATTAATAAATATATAACTTTAAAGGTAGTAAAAAATATTACCGTTTTTATGTTATTGATTTTAATTTTGCGAAGGTTTACATAAATTGGCCTCCTTTCCATCTTTAAAAGCCAATAACTTGGTCAAGTGAACTCGGAATTGGATATGGCATACCTTAATGGGCTGGTGGAATGATTATATTGTTATCTGCATTAAAATATATAACTTAAAAGGTAGTAAAAAATATGACCGCTTTTATGTCATTGATTTTAATTTTGCGAAGGTTTACTGAAGTGGGCCTTCTTTCCATCTTTAAAAGCCCATAACTTGATCAAATGAACTCAGACTTCGATATGGCACATCTTTATGGGCTCGTGGAATGATTATGTTCTTATCTGCTTTAATATATACAACTTTAAAGGTAGTAAAAAATATGACCGTTTTTATGTCATTGATTTTAATTTTGCGAAGGTTTACTGAAATGGGCCTTCTTTCGATCTTTAAAAGCTCATAACTTGATCAAATGAACTCGGACTTCGATATGGCACATCTTTATGGGCTCGTGGAATGATTATGTTCTTATCTGCATTAATATATACAACTTTAAAGGTAGTACAAAATATGACCGTTTTTATGTCATTGATTTTAATTTTGCGAAGGTTTACTAAAATGGGCCTTCATTCCATCTTTAAAAGCCCATAACTTGGTCAAATGATCTCGGATTTCGATATGGCATAGCTTTATGGGCTTGTGGAATGATTATGTTGTTATCTGCATTAATAAATATAACTTTAAAGGTAGAACAAAACATGACCGTTTTTATGTCATTGATTTTAATTTTGCTAAGGTTTACTGAAATGGGCCTCCTTTCCTTTTTAAAAGCCCATAATTTGGTCAAATGAACTCGGAATTCGATATGGCATACCTTTATGGGCTTGTGAAATGATTATGGTGTTATCTGCATTAATATATAAAACTTTAAAGGCAGTAAAAATTATGACCGTTTTTATGTCATTGATTTTAATGTTGCGAAGGTTTATTGAAATGGGCCTTCTTTCCATCTTTAAAAGCCAATAACTTGGTCAAATGATCTCGGTCTTCGAATGGCATACCTTTACGGTCTTGTGGAATGATTATGTTGTTATCTGCATTAAAATATATAACTTAAAAGGTAGTAAAAAATATGACCGTTTTTTTGTCATTGATTTTAATTTTACGAAGGTTTACAGAAATGGTCCTCCTTTCCATATTTAAAAGCCCATAACTTGGTCAAATGAACTCGGAATTCGATATGGCATACCTTTATGGGCTTGTGGAATGATTATGTTGTTATCTGCATTAATATATAAAACTTTAAAGATAGTAAAAAATGTGACCCTTTTTATGTCATTGATTTTAATTTTGCGAAGGTTTACTGAAATGGGCCTTCTTTCCATCTTTAAAAGCCCGCAACTTGATTAAATGAACTCGGACTTCGATATGGCACATCTTTATGGGCTCGTGGAATGATAATGTTCTTATCTGCATTACTATATACAACTTTAAAGGTAGTAAAAAATATGACCGTTTTTATGTCATTAATTTTAATTCTGCGAAGGTTTACTGAAATGGGCCTTCTTTCCATCTTTAAAAGCCCATAACTTGGTCAAATGAACTCGGATTTCAATATGGCATACCTTTATGGGCTTGTGGAATGATTATGTTGTTATCTGCATTAATATATACAACTTTAAAGATAGTAAAAAATGGGACCGTTTTTATGTCATTGATTTTAATTTTGCGAAGGTTTACTGAAATGGGCCTTCTTTCCATCTTTAGAAGCCCATAACTTGGTCAAATGAACTCGGATTTCAATAAGGCATACCTTTATGGGCTTGTGGAATGATTATGTTGTTATCTGCATTAATATATATAACTTTAAAGGTAGTAAAAAATATTTCCGTTTTTATGTCATTGATTTTAATTTTGCGAAGGTTTACAGAAATGGGCCTCCTTTCCATCTTTAAAAGCCCATAACTTGGTCAAATGAACTCGGAATTCGATATGGCATACCTTTATGGGTTTGTGGAATGATTATGTTGCTATCTGCATTAATAAATATATAACTTTAAAGGTAGTAAAAAATATTACCGTTTTTATGTTATTGATTTTAATTTTGCGAAGGTTTACATAAATTGGCCTCCTTTCCATCTTTAAAAGCCAATAACTTGGTCAAGTGAACTCGGAATTGGATATGGCATACCTTAATGGGCTGGTGGAATGATTATGTTGTTATCTGCATTAAAATATATAACTTAAAAGGTAGTAAAAAATATGACCGCTTTTATGTCATTGATTTTCATTTTGCGAAGGTTTACTGAAGTGGGCCTTCTTTCCATCTTTAAAAGCCCATAACTTGATCAAATGAACTCAGACTTCGATATGGCACATCTTTATGGGCTCGTGGAATGATTATGTTCTTATCTGCTTTAATATATACAACTTTAAAGGTAGTAAAAAATATGACCGTTTTTATGTCATTGATTTTAATTTTGCGAAGGTTTACTGAAATGGGCCTTCTTTCGATCTTTAAAAGCCCATAACTTGGTCAAATGATCTCGGATTTCGATATGGCATAGCTTTATGGGCTTGTGGAATGATTATGTTGTTATCTGCATTAATAAATATAACTTTAAAGGTAGTACAAAACATGACCGTTTTTATGTCATTGATTTTAATTTTGCTAAGGTTTACTGAAATGGGCATCCTTTCCTTTTTAAAAGCCCATAATTTGGTCAAATGAACTCGGAATTCGATATGGCATACCTTTATGGGCTTGTGAAATGATTATGGTGTTATCTGCATTAAAATATATAACTTTAAAGGTAGTAAAAAATATGACCGTTTTTATGTCATTGATTTTAATGTTGCGAAGGTTTATTGAAATGGGCCTTCTTTCCATCTTTAAAAGCCAATAACTTGGTCAAATGATCTCGGTCTTCGAATGGCATACCTTTACGGTCTTGTGGAATGATTATGTTGTTATCTGCATTAAAATATATAACTTAAAAGGTAGTAAAAAATATGACCGTTTTTATGTCATTGATTTTAATTTTGCGAAGGTTTACTGAAATGGGCCTTCTTTCCATCTTTAAAAGCCCGCAACTTGATTAAATGAACTCGGACTTCGATATGGCACATCTTTATGGGCTCGTGGAATGATAATGTTCTTATCTGCATTACTATATACAACTTTAAAGGTAGTAAAAAATATGACCGTTTTTATGTCATTGATTTTAATTCTGCGAAGGTTTACTGAAATGGGCCTTCTTTCCATCTTTAAAAGCCCATAACTTGGTCAAATGAACTCGGATTTCAATATGGCATACCTTTATGGGCTTGTGGAATGATTATGTTGTTATCTGCATTAATAAATATAACTATAAAGGTAGTAAAAAATATTTCCGTTTTTATGTCATTGATTTTAATTTTGCGAAGGTTTACAGAAATGGGCCTCCTTTCCATCTTTAAAAGCCCATAACTTGGTCTAATGAACTCGGATTTCGATATGGCAGACCTTTATGGGTTTGTGGAATGATTATGTTGTTATCTGCATTAATAAATATATAACTTTAAAGGTAGTAAAAAATATTACCGTTTTTATGTTATTGATTTTAATTTTGCGAAGGTTTACAGAAATTGGCCTCCTTCCCATCTTTAAAAGCCCATAACTTGGTCAAGTGAACTCGGAATTCGATATGGCATACCTTAATGGGCTGGTGGAATGATTATGTTGTTATCTGCATTAAAATATATAACTCAAAAGGTAGTAAAAAATATGACCGCTTTTATGTCATTGATTTTAATGTTGCGAAGGTTTATTGAAATGGGCCTTCTTTCCATCTTTAAAAGCCCATAACTTGATCAAATGAACTTGGACTTCGATATGGCACATCTTTATGGGCTCGTGGAATGATAATGTTCTTATCTGCATTAATATATACAACTTTAAAAGTAGTACAAAATATGACCGTTTTTATGTCATTGATTTTAATTTTGCGAAGGTTTACTGAAATGGGCCTTCTTTCCATCTTTAAAAGCCCACAACTTGATCAAATGAACTCGGACTTCGATATGGCACATATTTATGGGCTCATGGAATGATTATGTTCTTATACAATATATACAACTTTAACGTTTTTATGTCATTAATTTTGCGAAGGTTTACTGAAATGGACCTTCTTTCCATCTTTAAAAGCCCATAACTTGATCAAATGAACTCGGACTTGGATATGGCACATATTTATGGGCTTGTGGAATGATAATGTTGTTATCTGCATAAATATATAAAACTTTAAAGGTAGTAAAAAATATGACCGCTTTAATGTCATTGATTTTAATTTTGCGAAGGTTTACTAAAATGGACCTTCATTCCATCTTTAAAAGCCCATAACTTGGTCAAATGATCTCGGTCTTCGAATGGCATACCTTTACGGTCTTGTGGAATGATTATGTTGTTATCTGCATTAAAATATATAACTTAAAGGTAGTAAAAAATATGACCGTTTTTATGTCATTGATTTTAATTTTGCGAAGGTTTACTGAAATGGGCCTCCTTTCCATCTTTAAAAGCCCATAACTTGGTCAAATGAACTCGGAATTCGATATGGCACATCTTTATGGGCTTTTGGAATGATTATGTTCTTATCTGCATTAATATATACAACTTTAAAGGTAATAAAAATATGACCGTTTTTATGTCATTGATTTTTATTTTGCGAAGGTTTACTGAAATGGGCCTCCTTTCCATCTTTAAAAGCCCATAACTTGGTCAAATGAACTCGGATTTCAATATGGAATGCCTTTATAAGCTTGTGAATGGATTATGTTGTTATCTGCATTAAAGTATACAACTTTAAAGGTATTAAAAAATATGACCGTTTTTATGTCAATGATTTTTATTTTGCGAAGGTTTACAGAAATGGGCCTCTTTTCCATCTTTAAAAGCCCATAACTTGGTCAAATGAACTCGGAATTCGATATGGCACATCTTTATGGGCTTTTGGAATGATTATGTTCTTATCTGCATTAATATATACAACTTTAAAGGTAATAAAAAATATGACGGTTTTTATGTCATTGATTTTAATTTTGCGAAGGTTTACTGAAATGGACCTTCTTTCCATCTTTAAAAGCCCATAACTTGGTCAAATGTACTCGGATTTCAATATGGCATACCTTTATAGGCTTGTGGAATGATTATGTTGTTATCTGCATTAATATATATAACTTTAAAGGTAGTAAAAAATATTTCCGTTTTTATGTCATTGATTTTAAATTTGCGAAGGTTTACAGAAATGGGCCTCCTTTCCATCTTTAAAAGCCCATAACTTAGTCAAATGAACTCGGAATTCGATATGGCATACCTTTATGGGTTTGTGGAATGATTATGTTGTTATCTGCACTAATAAATATATAACTTTAAAGGTAGTAAAAAATATTACCGTTTTTATGTTATTGATTTTAATTTTGCGAAGGTTTACTGAAATGGACCTTCTTTCCATCTTAAAAAGCCCATATCTTGGTCAAATGAACTCGGATTTCAACATGGCATACCTTTATGGGCCTGTGGAATGATTATGTTGTTATCTGCATTTAAATATAAAACTTTAAGGGTAGTAAAAAATATTTCCGTTTTTATGTCATTGATTTTAATTTTGCGAAGGTTTACAGAAATGGGCCTCCTTTCCATCTTTAAAAGCCCATAACTTGGTCAAATGAACCCGGAATTCGATATGGCATACCTTTATGGGTTTGTGGAATGATTATGTTGTTATCTGCATTAATAAATATATAACTTTAAAGGTAGTTAAAAATATTACCGTTTTTATGTTATTGATTTTAATTTTGTGAAGGTTTACATAAATTGGCCTCCTTTTCCATCTTTAAAAGCCAATAACTTGGTCAAGTGAACTCGGAATTGGATATGGCATACCTTAATGGGCTGGTGGAATGATTATGTTGTTATCTGCATTAAAATATATAACTCAAAAGGTAGTAAAAAATATGACCGCTTTTATGTCATTGATTTTAATTTTGCGAAGGTTTACTGAAGTACGCCTTCCTTCCATCTTTAAAAGCCCATAACTTGGTCAAATGAACTCGGATTTCAATATGGCATACCTTTATGGGCCTGTGGAATGATTATGTTGTTATCTGCATTTAAATATAAAACTTTAAGGGTAGTAAAAAATATTTCCGTTTTTATGTCATTGATTTTAATTTTGCGAAGGTTTACAGAAATGGGCCTCCTTTCCATCTTTAAAAGCCCATAACTTGGTCAAATGAACCCGGAATTCGATATGGCATACCTTTATGGGTTTGTGGAATGATTATGTTGTTATCTGCATTAATAAATATATAACTTTAAAGGTAGTTAAAAATATTACCGTTTTTATGTTATTGATTTTAATTTTGCGAAGGTTTACATAAATTGGCCTCCTTTCCATCTTTAAAAGCCATTAACTTGGTCAAGTGAACTCGGAATTGGATATGGCATACCTTAATGGGCTGGTGGAATGATTATGTTGTTATCTGTATTAAAATATATAACTCAAAAGGTAGTAAAAAATATGACTGCTTTTATGTCATTGATTTTAATTTTGCGAAGGTTTACTGAAGTACGCCTTCCTTCCATCTTTAAAAGCCCATATCTTGGTCAAATGAACTCGGATTTCAATATGGCATACCTTTATGGGCCTGCATTTAAATATAAAACTTTAAGGGTAGTAAAAAATATTTCCGTTTTTATGTCATTGATTTTAATTTTGCGAAGGTTTACAGAAATGGGCCTCCTTTCCATCTTTAAAAGCCCATAACTTGGTCAAATGAACCCGGAATTCGATATGGCATACCTTTATGGGTTTGTGGAATGATTATGTTGTTATCTGCATTAATAAATATATAACTTTAAAGGTAGTTAAAAATATTACCGTTTTTATGTTATTGATTTTAATTTTGCGAAGGTTTACATAAATTGGCCTCCTTTCCATCTTTAAAAGCCAATAACTTGGTCAAGTGAACTCGGAATTGGATATGGCATACCTTAATGGGCTGGTGGAATGATTATGTTGTTATCTGCTGTGGGGGCCAGTCGTAAATGGAAATAAAAACTTTTGAGAGAAATTAGAGTAAAGTCATTTTGCATGTAAATTCGCATATGTCTAACAGCTAAACGTAGAGTATAGCAGAGAGCAACGAATATCGTCTAGCTGACCCGCTTACACGTATAGTCTGTCAGCATAGCAGCCTCTCTTTCTCGCGCGCACCGAAAACGTGTGAAGGCGGAAAGGAGAACAGAATCTGGAAAGATCCCGTTAGGTGTGCTTAGCAACGCCGCAGCGTACAGCCAGCTTCTCGCGTCAAGAGTTCTCGTTCACTTCGTTTAAAACTTTGAATGAAAACGGACGCAAGGCTGCTGCCGTAAGTAGAATACAAACGGAAAATTACAACCCACGCGGTTCGAATTCTGTCTAAGTGTGTGTGCACCAGCCAAGTCTAAGCAAACAGGAGGATCATATATATTTTTACACCCAACTACTGGTAAATAAGAATACACAAATTTAACCGCATAGGCAGGCTATTAAGTGGCGTGTATTTCTATGTATTTTTTTTGTAATAGGAAAGAAGAGGAGGTTCTGTCGAAGCCGGCCGGCAACATCAGCGCCAGCGTGGCGTGATTACACCGTTTTTAATTTCGCAACCGGTCGGCCAAGACGAGACTTTGTTTTCTGGGTGACAGTTCAAGCCAACCTGCCACGGCAGGGTTGCCACCTGCGGACACGTGTCGCGCTAGGTGCCCCCCTGCGATCAGCAAAGGCGCGAACATTCTGGAAGGTGACCTAGGCTACAGATTGCCGCGAACGGCGTAAATCTCTGGCCCGGCATCCCACCAACCGCATGCCACGTGCGGCCTTGTAAAAACCGCCCTAATCGAAGGAAGTCTACCTGAGTGACCACTGTGGCTAGTGCATAACCTCACCCACACGCGCCACGCGCGGCATCCACCGCCCCAGCTCTGGCTAATCCATAGAGCGACATTTTGGAGGGTTATGGAACTAGTACAGCAGCCATTTTTGGACCACTGATCAAAGCCGTGGTCATACTTGGATGAGGAAGTGAACGGATACCGGATGTGACTTTTGCTGCTACACCCACATCGCCTCACCAACACGCGCCACGCGCGGCAAAGGAAGTCTCAGCTCTGGCTAGTCCAGTGAGCAGTATCTCGGAAGGCGTGTTGTAAGCGCAGCAGACCCGGCACTTCGCCCGTATTCGCCACGTGCGGCTTGCCGATGGGAGAAGCCTCGCCATAGGCGAATGTATTCGAAGGAGAGCAACAGACCCGGCACTTCGCCCGTATTCGCCACGTGCGGCTTGCCGATGGGAAGAGCCTCGCCATAGGCGAATGTATTTGGAGGAAAGCATCGATTGATCAGACCCGCTGTCTGGCATGCGAAGACGCAGATCCCTTCGTATGTAGTGAGCTGTCGGAGGCGCTAACTCTTGTGTAGTTTAACTTTCGATCTATGTAGAGTAATTTCTCGGTACTAGCTCATGTAGCGTACCTTTGTATTGACTTAGTAGTAATTTTTCTTTAAGTTCTGACAATGACCATCCGTACATTCCACATAACTGATCTTGTCAGAAATTAGTATGATAACTTGTCTTAAAAGCATCCTTGCACAGCGTCTTCGATGGGCCCACCGAACCTGCATCGCCGGAGTTTTGCGTAAGTGAAATATTGTTACCACCATATTGATTTTCTGACATTTGACCCATATATAAACGATATTATGATTATGCGTGCCAAAGCAAACGGACGGTTATTCGGTCAGATTGAGTCTTGTTACATTTTGAGTTAAATTTGATTTTTGAAAATGAAAGGATTTAAGTTGTATTGAAATCATGATTGTAGTTTCTAATTTTCTTTTGTTAATTGAAGTTGATAGTTCAACAATGGTTGAATAAATTTGTAACGCGGAATCGTGATTGATCTTGCTATGCCGCAGCTATATAAAGTAAAAATGTGAATAATGAATAAACATTAAATAAGGGATAACCGCAAACAATTTCACACGAGTTATCATGGTAGGGAGGGTACAGAAAGGGGCGGCAATATCATCGAGCCACCCTAACTCTTAATGTTTAATGATTCGCTTGTGCCTTCAACGTCCGTCCGCGTGCCTTGAGTCCGTTTACACCCATTATTTTGTTGTTCGATCCTTTTAGATTACCGCTTAGTGCACTTAAAACTTTTTTTCGCGTAGTACGGTGCGTGTTATAGAGAAGACTAGGAAGATCCCACGACAATCCGACGAGCTTAGCACCGAGCAATGCTAGAAGTGCACGAACCCGAATCTTCCTATACACTAAGTTATCCATAGCCTAGTGAACGCAGGCCTAAAAACCCTAGCTGTCTACTACATAAAAAGAAAAAATGGCGCCCAGAACGTGGGGCAAACCAATCAATATTTACGTCCCTAGAAACCGAAACCGCCTAGATTCTAGTTGATTTCTAAGCGCAGGCTACTAGGAGGAGGTTTAACTTCACGTATTGCTTTACCAGTTTTCAATTAAGTCTTTGTTAGAGTCTGCTGAAGTTTAGTTTTCTCTTCTCGGTTTATACAATGATCACTTGTATCGTGAGGCCGGAACAGCGACGACGATTCGAGAATCTGCGGATCGGGTCGACCACTCAGATCAAGGGGGTCATGTAAACATGTAGAATTGGAGGTTAACGAGAATAAGAAAGTATTTGTGAATATGGATGTCGGTAAACCAGGTCTCTAGGAATTGCGATTGTATTTCGAGTTATTACGGAATAGTCGACCAGAACCAACAGGTTACTTGAGATCTCATTTCAATGGAATTTCTTTAGACTTACTCTTAGATCACGATCGTCTGAGCAATGGAATTGCAAAGTATCGGAGGAACTTCGATCTTTGACCGGTTCAGAACATGTAACTCGAGGAGTAAGCATTCAAAACAATTTTAGTTAGTGTTATTTTATTTTTTTTTTGCCAAGCAATCAAGGAACATTAAAGAGTTTAATTTATATAGCGAGCAGGAACTTATAGTAATATCAATCACGATCCAGTTAATGTTTTACACAACAAACTCAAGAAACTAGTGTTTAGTGAAGATGTCATTGCGTCACAGCAATCTCGATCTACCAGCCGCAATAGGCGGTGAGATTACATCGTGTACGATTTGTACGCAGCCATTGATCGCGAACGATATAACAGCATCTACCCCATGCGGTCATACATTCCACCAACAGTGCATCAGGGATTATATACTTGATTTTCACGGATGTCCGGTGTGTAACAGGGAGTGTACTATACAACAGTTGTCTATGCCAAACAACAACTTGTCAGCAGAGTTGTCAGCTGCTGATAGAAGGACAGGAGAAGTTAACGCTGCTAACGGCAGTATCGCGAGCAATGATGTGAACAGAGGAAGGACAGGTGGAAGGAGAGGAAGAAATACAGGTCAACGCAGAGGCGCTGGACCGCGAACAGGAATGACACTGAGATCAAATCGCAATAACCCAGCGAGTCACCACGAACGTAGTCTGGACACAGACTCGATAATAGATACTTCTAGGGCAGAGAATTTAGAGGAAATAGAGCGAGTAGTACAAACAGCCATGCAGGTGCAACAACTGAACCTCAGACAAGAACTATCTGATTTCATTAGGGCACAGGTAGCAAATATGCAGATTGCTAGTTCCGCTCAAACCCCAAGTAGGAGGTTGGATGAACGGCAGGGTCAATCAGGGGAAGCTCATTCTGCAGGAACAGTTTATCACGACATTCACCCAAACGCTCAACGCGTCAGCAGGTCAAATTCCGCAGTGCAGCCAGAGAAAGTGCCGAACATCATTCAGAGCTGGCACATCAAGTTTGATGGATCCAAAGACGGGTTACAGACCGAAGAATTCCTGTATCGTGTACAAGCATTAGCTCAGCAAAATTTAAATGGAGATCGTCAGCTTTTGTGTGACCATTTACATTTATTTTTCGTGGGGAAGGCCAGCGAATGGTACTGGAAGTTCCATCGTTCATGCCATCAATTGAATTGGATAGAGTTTTGTAGAGAGTTCCGAAATAAGTTCAAGGAGAGCGACAACGATATGGACATTTGGGAGTTTATAAACAGCAAGCGTCAAGCTGAAAAAGAGTCTTTTGAGGATTACCAATTTCAGGTGGAAAGACTCGTTTCTCGTTTGAGTACTCCGATCTCAGAAGAATCGTTAGTGAGGCTTCTCATACGACATTCAAAGCCATCTCTGCGGTACGAACTTATGCATTTACGTATAGTTACGTTAGCTCAGCTCAGGGAAGAAGTCAGAACTCATGAACAATTTTGTAGACAGATGAAAGCACAAACAATGAAGAGTAGTTTTCATCAACACGCTTTTGTTTCTCAGATCGAACAAGATTTTGACGACAGCGAATCAGCTGAAGTGGCAGCGATACAACGCAAGCAATTGAAGTGTTGGAACTGCGATAAGCTAGGTCATCGTTTTGATGAGTGTTTCGAAGCTCGGACCATCTTTTGTTACGGATGTGGAGCGAAGAACACGTACAAGCCCAAATGCCAAAAGTGCAACCCTTCGGGAAACTACACTATGGATGCGTCGGTCAAGAACCACACGTCGCATCCGAGGCAGTAAAATCCGATAGTGGTACCCAAACAGATAAATTAGTAGAATTAGTCTCAGACAAGTCGATCAACCAACCGGACGAACCCGTATCAACTAGTGTCAAATACCCACAGCCATATCATATTAGAGCAGCACGTTATGCAGCTGCTAGACAACGGATCTTCGGAGACGTCAGTTCTTGCATTCGCGTGCGTAAAACCAAGCGTTCAACCAAGCGAATGCGAAGTTTTTGGAAGAGAGTTCAAGGAAGTCGCCAAAAGCTGATATCCGCACTCTTTATGAACTCAGACAGCCGATTGTATACCGACATAAACGTAGCTGGTCATCACTATGTGGCTCTACTGGACTCAGGTGCTTCCATAAGTTGCATCGGTGGTACAGCAGCAAAAGTATTGGGACAGCATCCCAAAGTGCGCAAGTGTTCTGGCAAGATTCGAACAGCCAACAATGACGAGTGTTCAGTTGTCGGAAGACTTGAGTGTGAAATTACCTATCGTGAAATTACCAAGCCGGTACAGTTTTTTGTTATACCAGACCTTAAGCAAGATGTTTATCTTGGAATAGATTTCTGGCGTGATTTTGGATTACTCAGTAAGATTCTGGATAGTAAAGTCTCAGTTTCAGAGTTAGACGTAGGTCGAGAAGACGTAGCCGTTGAGTCGCCCAAAGTTCACGTGCTGTCAGCACAGCAAAAAGAAAGACTAGACTTAGTCATAAATAAATTACCATCTTATGAAAAGAACGGTCTAGGTCGAACACATTTGATGGAGCATATTATTGATGTAGCGGACAAGAAACCAGTAAAGCAGCGTCATTGGCCAATCTCTCCGGCCAAAGAGGAGCTTATGTTTTCCGAGTTGGAGAATATGTTAGCGTTAGGCGTGATTGAAGAATCCAAAAGCCCATGGAGCAGTAACTGTGTTCTCGTGAGGAAAGGACAGAAAGTTCGCTTGTGTCTCGATTCTAGAGAAGTGAATAAGTTAACTATAAAGGACGCTTATCCACTACCGCACATAGACGGGATACTTAGCCGATTGCCTCCCGCGCGCTATATCACAGGCCTTGATATGAAACACGCTTTCTGGCAAATACCGCTCGAGGAAAAGTCCAGGCAGTATACGGCATTTACAATACCTAACAGGCCCTTGTATCAATATAAGGTTATGCCTTTTGGTCTATGTAACGCTGCTCAAACTCTGTGTAGACTAATGGATTTGGTTATTCCAGCGAAATTGAGGACGAGAGTATTCGTTTATTTGGACGACCTCTTGGTTTTGTCTGACGATTTCGAGTCGCACATGAAGCTGTTAGAAGAAATCGCAGGCTATCTTCGTGAGGCGAACCTGACAATAAACATAGCCAAATCAAAGTTCTGTATGACTGAAATTAAGTACCTAGGTTTTGTCATTGGTCACGGTGAGCTGAAAGTTGACCCGGACAAAGTAAGTGCAATCGAGAAGTTCCCTGCACCTACAACCGTCAAACAATTGCGCAGATTTCTCGGTCTAGCAGGTTGGTACCGGCGCTTTGTGGATAACTATGCCACGATTGCCGTTCCGCTAACTGATCTGCTCAAGAAAAATAAAGTTCTGTCGTGGACTCAAGCGGCAGAGGACGCTTTTAACCAGCTAAAAACCAAATTAGTCTCATCGCCAATCTTGAGGACACCAAATTTTAAGAAACCTTCATTCTGCTTTGCGATGCAAGCCTGTACGGGCTCGGCTGTGTATTAGCTCAAGAAAATGAGGATGGAGTCGAACTACCCATAGCGTATATGTCTGAAAAGCTGTCTAAAGCGCAGCGAAATTATTCGGTCACCGAATTAGAGTGCTTAGCAGTCATTAAGGGCATCAATAAGTTCAGAGCCTACGTTGAAGGTCAAGATTTTTGTGTCATAACTGACCACGCTTCACTTCAATGGCTAATGCGACAAAAGGACTTGTCCGGCCGTTTGGCTAGATGGTCCATTCGTCTGCAAGGGTTCTCATTCACGATCAAACATCGCCGTGGATCAGAAAATGTTGTGGCCGATGCACTTTCGCGTCGCGAAGAAGAAGTAGTGTCTTGCATCTCCGACGGAGGACCCATTATTGACTTAAGTTCAAAGGAGTTTAATTCAGAACAGTACCTCGAACTGAGAAAACGGATTCATGACAACCAGTCAAAGCTACCCGATCTCAGGGTCGTGGATAATTTTGTGTATAAGAGAAATGAACCAGCGAAAGGAGACTTGTTGCAGGAAGAGGAATCATGGAAACTTTGGGTTCCAATCAACCTCGTCCACCAGGTTTTAATACGGGCGCACAATTCCCCCGATGCTGCACACATTGGAATGAACAAAATGATTGAGAAACTCAGGCGGCATCTATTCTGGCCAGGAATGGTAACGCAGACTCGCAGCTTTGTTTCACACAGTTCCATTTGCAAGTCGACAAAGAGCCCAAACAAGGTTCTTAGACCACCCATGGGGAGACCCACAACTTCAGACCGCCCATTTCAGAGACTGTATATGGATCTTCTTGGCCCATACCCACGGTAATAGTTGACCACTGTACAAAGTTTCACTTCCTACAGCCATTGCGAAAATTCACGTCCGAAAGGATTTGCGAATTTCTGGAGAAGCACGTGTTTTACACCTTCGGTACACCAGAGTCCATACTCACGGACAACGGGTCGCAGTTCAAATCAGGTCATTTTAGAGCGTTCTTAACGAAATTCGGAGTCAGGCATATTTGCACAGCAATTTATTCGCCACAAGCTAACGCAAGTGAGCGAGTAAATAGATCGATATTAGCCGCAATTAGAGCGTATATCAGCGCTGACCACACTAACTGGGATCTAAATATCGATGCGATAAGCGCGTCTTTAAGATCTAGTGTACACCGCAGTACAGGATTTTCCCCGTATTTTCTCTGTTTCGGTCAGAACATGGTAGCCAACGGACAGGATTACGAATTGCTTAGGAATCTGGATTTGTTGACCGACGATGTGGCACTGAAAACACCTGACATGTTGCAAGTAGCACGCCAGCAAGCTAAAAAGAAGATTTCAGAATCACATGCCGCAAATGCTAGGGTATATAATTTGCGTAGCCGAACCGTTCAATTGCACGTTGGAGACACGGTATTCGCTCGCAGTTTCGCCCAGAGTAACGCAGCGAAAAAGTTTAGTAGCAAACTTGCGCCTGTCTTTATCAAGGCATCGGTGACGAAAAAGATCAGTCCGACATATTACGAGTTAACGAACGAAGCAAATAAGTCCTTAGGAGTATACAATTTGAAAGATATCAGAACCTAAAATGTGCATATCATGGAGCTGACTGACCCTTTGTTTCTTTCAGTTAACTCCTCTGTGAGTTCAATCTCTTGCCGAGTTAACTGTGGTGTGGGGGCCAGTCGTAAATGGAAATAAAAACTTTTGAGAGAAATTAGAGTAAAGTCATTTTGCATGTAAATTCGCATATGTCTAACAGCTAAACGTAGAGTATAGCAGAGAGCAACGAATATCGTCTAGCTGACCCGCTTACACGTATAGTCTGTCAGCATAGCAGCCTCTCTTTCTCGCGCGCACCGAAAACGTGTGAAGGCGGAAAGGAGAACAGAATCTGGAAAGATCCCGTTAGGTGTGCTTAGCAACGCCGCAGCGTACAGCCAGCTTCTCGCGTCAAGAGTTCTCGTTCACTTCGTTTAAAACTTTGAATGAAAATGGACGCAAGGCTGCTGCCGTAAGTAGAATACAAACGGAAAATTACAACCCACGCGGTTCGAATTCTGTCTAAGTGTGTGTGCACCAGCCAAGTCTAAGCTAACAGGAGGATCATATATATTTTTACACCCAACTACTGGTAAATAAGAATACACAAATTTAACCGCATAGGCAGGCTATTAAGTGGCGTGTATTTCTATGTATTTTTTTTGTAATAGGAAAGAAGAGGAGGTTCTGTCGAAGCCGGCCGGCAACATCAGCGCCAGCGCGGCGTGATTACACCGTTTTTAATTTCGCAACCGGTCGGCCAAGACGAGACTTTGTTTTCTGGGTGACAGTTCAAGCCAACCTGCCACGGCAGGGTTGCCACCTGCGGACACGTGTCGCGCTAGGTGCCCCCCTGCGATCAGCAAAGGCGCGAACATTCTGGAAGGTGACCTAGGCTACAGATTGCCGCGAACGGCGTAAATCTCTGGCCCGGCATCCCACCAACCGCATGCCACGTGCGGCCTTGTAAAAACCGCCCTAATCGAAGGAAGTCTACCTGAGTGACCACTGTGGCTAGTGCATAACCTCACCCACACGCGCCACGCGCGGCATCCACCGCCCCAGCTCTGGCTAATCCATAGAGCGACATTTTGGAGGGTTATGGAACTAGTACAGCAGCCATTTTTGGACCACTGATCAAAGCCGTGGTCATACTTGGATGAGGAAGTGAACGGATACCGGATGTGACTTTTGCTGCTACACCCACATCGCCTCACCAACACGCGCCACGCGCGGCAAAGGAAGTCTCAGCTCTGGCTAGTCCAGTGAGCAGTATCTCGGAAGGCGTGTTGTAAGCGCAGCAGACCCGGCACTTCGCCCGTATTCGCCACGTGCGGCTTGCCGATGGGAGAAGCCTCGCCATAGGCGAATGTATTCGAAGGAGAGCAACAGACCCGGCACTTCGCCCGTATTCGCCACGTGCGGCTTGCCGATGGGAAGAGCCTCGCCATAGGCGAATGTATTTGGAGGAAAGCATCGATTGATCAGACCCGCTGTCTGGCATGCGAAGACGCAGATCCCTTCGTATGTAGTGAGCTGTCGGAGGCGCTAACTCTTGTGTAGTTTAACTTTCGATCTATGTAGAGTAATTTCTCGGTACTAGCTCATGTAGCGTACCTTTGTATTGACTTAGTAGTAATTTTTCTTTAAGTTCTGACAATGACCATCCGTACATTCCACATAACTGATCTTGTCAGAAATTAGTATGATAACTTGTCTTAAAAGCATCCTTGCACAGCGTCTTCGATGGGCCCACCGAACCTGCATCGCCGGAGTTTTGCGTAAGTGAAATATTGTTACCACCATATTGATTTTCTGACATTTGACCCATATATAAACGATATTATGATTATGCGTGCCAAAGCAAACGGACGGTTATTCGGTCAGATTGAGTCTTGTTACATTTTGAGTTAAATTTGATTTTTGAAAATGAAAGGATTTAAGTTGTATTGAAATCATGATTGTAGTTTCTAATTTTCTTTTGTTAATTGAAGTTGATAGTTCAACAATGGTTGAATAAATTTGTAACGCGGAATCGTGATTGATCTTGCTATGCCGCAGCTATATAAAGTAAAAATGTGAATAATGAATAAACATTGAATAAGGGATAACCGCAAACAATTTCACACGAGTTATCATGGTAGGGAGGGTACAGAAAGGGGCGGCAATATCATCGAGCCACCCTAACTCTTAATGTTTAATGATTCGCTTGTGCCTTCAACGTCCGTCCGCGTGCCTTGAGTCCGTTTACACCCATTATTTTGTTGTTCGATCCTTTTAGATTACCGCTTAGTGCACTTAAAACTTTTTTTCGCGTAGTACGGTGCGTGTTATAGAGAAGACTAGGAAGATCCCACGACAATCCGACGAGCTTAGCACCGAGCAATGCTAGAAGTGCACGAACCCGAATCTTCCTATACACTAAGTTATCCATAGCCTAGTGAACGCAGGCCTAAAAACCCTAGCTGTCTACTACACTGCATTAAAATATATAACTCAAAAGGTAGTAAAAAATATGACCGCTTTTATGTCATTGATTTTAATTTTGCGAAGGTTTACTGAAGTACGCCTTCCTTCCATCTTTAAAAGCCCATAACTTGGTCAAATGAACTCGGATTTCAATATGGCATACCTTTATGGGCCTGTGGAATGATTATGTTGTTATCTGCATTTAAATATAAAACTTTAAGGGTAGCAAAAAATATTTCCGTTTTTATGTCATTGATTTTAATTTTGCGAAGGTTTACAGAAATGGGCCTCCTTTCCATCTTTAAAAGCCCATAACTTGGTCTAATGAACTCGGATTTCGATATGGCATACCTTAATGGGCTGGTGGAATGATTATGTTGTTATCTGCATTAAAATATATAACTCAAAAGGTAGTAAAAAATATGACCGCTTTTATGTCATAGATTTTAATGTTGCGAAGGTTTATTGAAATGGGCCTTCTTTCCATCTTTAAAAGCCCATAACTTGATCAAATGAACTCGGATTTCAATATGGCATACCTTTATGGGCCTGTGGAATGATTATGTTGTTATCTGCATTTAAATATAAAACTTAAAGGGTAGTAAAAAATATTTCCGTTTTTATGTCATTGATTTTAATTTTGCGAAGGTTTACAGAAATGGGCCTCCTTTCCATCTTTAAAAGCCCATAACTTGGTCTAATGAACTCGGATTTCGATATGGCATACCTTAATGGGCTGGTGGAATGATTATGTTGTTATCTGCATTAAAATATATAACTTTAAAGGTAGTAAAAAATATTACCGTTTTTATGTTATTGATTTTAATTTTGCGAAGGTTTACTGAAATGGACCTTCTTTCCATCTTTAAAAGCCCATATCTTGGTCAAATGAACTCGAATTTCAATATGGCATACCTTTATGGGCCTGTGGAATGATTATGTTGTTATCTGCATTTAAATATAAAACTTTAAGGGTAGTAAAAAATATTTCCGTTTTTATGTCATTGATTTTAATTTTGCGAAGGTTTACAGAAATGGGCCTCCTTTCCATCTTTAAAAGCCCATAACTTGGTCTAATGAACTCGGATTTCGATATGGCATACCTTAATGGGCTGGTGGAATGATTATGTTGTTATCTGCATTAAAATATATAACTCAAAAGGTAGTAAAAAATATGACCGCTTTTATGTCATTGATTTTAATGTTGCGAAGGTTTATTGAAATGGGCCTTCTTTCCATCTTTAAAAGCCCATAACTTGATCAAATGAACTTGGACTTCGATATGGCACATCTTTATAGGCTCGTGGAATGATTATGTTCTTATCTGCATTAATATATACAACTTTAAAAGTAGTACAAAATATGATCGTTTTTATGTCATTGATTTTAATTTTGCGAAGGTTTACTGAAGTGGGCCTTTTTTCCATCTTTAAAAGCCCACAACTTGATCAAATGAACTCGGACTTCGATATGGCACATCTTTATGGGCTCGTGGAATGATTATGTTCTTATACAATATATACAACTTTAACGTTTTTATGTCATTAATTTTGCGAAGGTTTACTGAAATGGGCCTTCTTTCCATCTTTAAAAGCCCATAACTTGATCAAATGAACTCGGACTTGAATATGGCACATATTTATGGGCTTGTGGAATGATAATGTTGTTATCTGCATTAATATATAAAACTTTAAAGGTAGTAAAAAATATGACCGCTTTAATGTCATTGATTTTAATTTTGCGAAGGCTTACTAAAATGGACCTTCATTCCATCTTTAAAAGCCCATAACTTGGTCAAATGATCTCGGTCTTCGAATGGCATACCTTTACGGTCTTGTGGAATGATTATGTTGTTATCTGCATTAAAATATATAACTTAAATGTAGTAAAAAATATGACCGTTTTTATGTCATTGATTTTAATTTTGCGAAGGTTTACTGAAATGGGCCTCCTTTCTATCTTTAAAAGCCCATAACTTGGTCAAATGAACTCGGAATTCGATATGGCACATCTTTATGGGCTTTTGGAATGATTATGTTCTTATCTGCATTAATATATACAATATTAAAGGTAATAAAAAATATGACCGTTTTTATGTCATTGATTTTTATTTTGCGAAGGTTTACTGAAATGGGCCTCCTTTCCATCTTTAAAAGCCCATAACTTGGTCAAATTAACTCGGAATTCGATATGGCACATCTTTATGGGCTTTTGGAATGATTATGTTGTTATCTGCATTAATATATACAACTTTAAGGGTATTGCGAAGGTTTACAGAAATGGGCCTCCTTTCCATCTTTAAAAGCCCATAACTTGGTCAAATGAACTCGGAATTCGATATGGCACATCTTTATGGGCTTTTGGAATGATTATGTTCTTATCTGCATTAATATATACAACTTTAGAGGTAATAAAAAATATGACCGTTTTTATGTCATTGATTTTTATTTTGCGAAGGTTTACTGAAATGGGCCTCCTTTCCATCTTTAAAAGCCCATAACTTGGTCAAATTAACTCGGAATTCGATATGGCACATCTTTATGGGCTTTTGGAATGATTATGTTCTTATCTGCATTAATATATACAACTTTAAAGGTAATAAAAAATATGACCGTTTTTATGTCATTGATTTTTATTTTGCGAAGGTTTACTGAAATGGGCCTCCTTTCCATCTTTAAAAGCCCATAACTTGGTCAAACGAACTCGGATTTCAATATGGAATGCCTTTATAAGCTTGTGGAATGATTATGTTGTTATCTGCATTAATAAATATAACTTTAAAGGTAGTACAAAACATGACCGTTTTAATGTCATTGATTTTTACTTTGCGAAGGTTTACTGAAATGGGCCTCCTTTCCATCTTTAAAAGCCCATAACTTGGTCAAATGAACTCGGATTTCAATATGGAATGCCTTTATAAGCTTGTGAATGGATTATGTTGTTATCTGCATTAAAGTATACAACTTTAAAGGTATTAAAAAATATGACCGTTTTTATGTCAATGATTTTTATTTTGCGAAGGTTTACAGAAATGGGCCTCCTTTCCATCTTTAAAAGCCCATAACTTGGTCAAATGAACTCGGAATTCGATATGGCACATCTTTATGGGCTTTTGGAATGATTATGTTCTTATCTGCATTAATATATACAACTTTAAAGGTAATAAAAAATATGACCGTTTTTATGTCATTGATTTTTACTTTGCGAAGGTTTACTGAAATGGGCCTCCTTTCAATCTTTAAAAGCCCATAACTTGGTCAAATGAACTCGGATTTCAATATGGAATGCCTTTATAAGCTTGTGAATGGATTATGTTGTTATCTGCATTAAAGTATACAACTTTAAAGGTATTAAAAAATATGACCGTTTTTATGTCAATGATTTTTATTTTGCGAAGGTTTACAGAAATGGGCCTCCTTTCCATCTTTAAAAGCCCATAACTTGGTCAAATGAACTCGGAATTCGATATGGCACATCTTTATGGGCTTTTGGAATGATTATGTTCTTATCTGCATTAATATATACAACTTTAAAGGTAATAAAAAATATGACGGTTTTTATGTCATTGATTTTAATTTTGCGAAGGTTTACTGAAATGGACCTTCTTTCTATCTTTAAAAGCCCATAACTTGGTCAAATGTACTCGGATTTCAATATGGCATACCTTTATAGGCTTGTGGAATGATTATGTTGTTATCTGCATTAATATATATAACTTTAAAGGTAGTAAAAAATATTTCCGTTTTTATGTCATTGATTTTAAATTTGCGAAGGTTTACAGAAATGGGCCTCCTTTCCATCTTTAAAAGCCCATAACTTGGTCAAATGAACTCGGAATTCGATATGGCATACCTTTATGGGTTTGTGGAATGATTATGTTGTTATCTGCACTAATAAATATATAACTTTAAAGGTAGTAAAAAATATTACCGTTTTTATGTTATTGATTTTAATTTTGCGAAGGTTTACTGAAATGGACCTTCTTTCCATCTTTAAAAGCCCATATCTTGGTCAAATGAACTCGGATTTCAATATGGCATACCTTTATGGGCCTGTGGAATGATTATGTTGTTATCTGCATTTAAATATAAAACTTTAAGGGTAGTAAAAAATATTTCCTTTCCATCTTTAAAAGCCCATAACTTGGTCAAATGAACCCGGAATTCGATATGGCATACCTTTATGGGTTTGTGGAATGATTATGTTGTTATCTGCATTAATAAATATATAACTTTAAAGGTAGTTAAAAATATTACCGTTTTTATGTTATTGATTTTAATTTTGCGAAGGTTTACATAAATTGGCCTCCTTTCCATCTTTAAAAGCCAATAACTTGGTCAAGTGAACTCGGAATTGGATATGGCATACCTTAATGGGCTGGTGGAATGATTATGTTGTTATCTGCATTAAAATATATAACTCAAAAGGTAGTAAAAAATATGACCGCTTTTATGTCATTGATTTTAATTTTGCGAAGGTTTACTGAAGTACGCCTTCTTTCCATCTTTAAAAGCCCATAACTTGGTCAAATGAACTCGGATTTCAATATGGCATACCTTTATGGGCTTGTGGAATGATTATGTTGTTATCTGCATTAATAAATATAACTATAAAGGTAGTAAAAAATATTTCCGTTTTTATGTCATTGATTTTAATTTTGCGAAAATGGGCCTCCTTTCCATCTTTAAAAGCCCATAACTTGGTCTAATGAACACGGATTTCGATATGGCAGACCTTTATGGGTTTGTGGAATGATTATGTTGTTATCTGCATTAATAAATATATAACTTTAAAGGTAGTAAAAAATATTACCGTTTTTATATTATTGATTTTAATTTTGCGAAGGTTTACAGAAATTGGCCTCCTTCCCATCTTTAAAAGCCCATAACTTGGTCAAGTGAACTCGGAATTCGATATGGCATACCTTAATGGGCTGGTGGAATGATTATGTTGTTATCTGCATTAAAATATATAACTCAAAAGGTAGTAAAAAATATGACCGCTTTTATGTCATTGATTTTAATGTTGGGAAGGTTTATTGAAATGGGCCTTCTTTCCATCTTTAAAAGCCCATAACTTGATCAAATGAACTTGGACTTCGATATGGCACATCTTTATGGGCTCGTGGAATGATAATGTTCTTATCTGCATTAATATATACAACTTTAAAAGTAGTACAAAATATGACCGTTTTTATGTCATTGATTTTAATTTTGCGAAGGTTTACTGAAATGGGCCTTCTTTCCATCTTTAAAAGCCCACAACTTGATCAAATGAACTCGGACTTCGATATGGCACATCTTTATGGGCTCGTGGAATGATTATGTTCTTATACAATATATACAACTTTAACGTTTTTATGTCATTAATTTTGCGAAGGTTTACTGAAATGGGCCTTCTTTCCATCTTTAAAAGCCCATAACTTGATCAAATGAACTCGGTCTTGGATATGGCACATACTTATGGGCTTGTGGAATGATAATGTTGTTATCTGCATTAATATATAAAACTTTAAAGGTAGTAAAAAATATGACCGCTTTAATGACATTGATTTTAATTTTGCGAAGGTTTACTAAAATGGACCTTCATTCCATCTTTAAAAGCCCATAACTTGGTCAAATGATCTCGGTCTTCGAATGGCATACCTTCACGGTCTTGTGGAATGATTATGTTGTTATCTGCATTAAAATATATAACTTAAAGGTAGTAAAAAATATGACCGTTTTTATGTCATTGATTTTAATTTTGCGAAGGTTTACTGAAATGGGCCTCCTTTCCATCTTTAAAAGCCCATAACTTGGTCAAATGAACTCGGAATTCGATATGGCACATCTTTATGGGCTTTTGAAATGATTATGTTCTTATCTGCATTAATATATACAACTTTAAAGGTAATAAAAATATGACCGTTTTTATGTCATTGATTTTTATTTTGCGAAGGTTTACTGAAATGGTCCTCCTTTCCATCTTTAAAAGCCCATAACTTGGTCAAATGAACTCGGATTTCAATATGGAATGCCTTTATAAGCTTGTGGAATGATTATGTTGTTATCTGCATTAATAAATATAACTTTAAAGGTAGTACAAAACATGACCGTTTTAATGTCATTGATTTTACTTTTGCGAAGGTTTACTGAAATGGGCCTCCTTTCCATCTTTAAAAGCCCATAACTTGGTCAAATGAACTCGGAATTCGATATGGCACATCTTTATGGGCTTTTGGAATGATTATGTTCTTATCTGCATTAATATATACAACTTTAAAGGTAATAAAAAATATGACCGTTTTTATGTCATTGATTTTTACTTTGCGAAGGTTTACTGAAATGGGACTCCTTTCCATCTTTAAAAGCCCATAACTTGGTCAAATGAACTCGGATTTCAATATGGAATGCCTTTATAAGCTTGTGAATGGATTATGTTGTTATCTGCATTAAAGTATACAACTTTAAAGGTATTAAAAAATATGACCGTTTTTATGTCAATGATTTTTATTTTGCGAAGGTTTACAGAAATGGGCCTCCTTTCCATCTTTAAAAGCCCATAACTTGGTCAAATGAACTCGGAATTCGATATGGCACATCTTTATGGGCTTTTGGAATGATTATGTTCTTATCTGCATTAATATATACAACTTTAAAGGTAATAAGAAATATGACGGTTTTTATGTCATTGATTTTAATTTTGCGAAGGTTTACTGAAATGGACCTTCTTTCCATCTTTAAAAGCCCATAACTTGGTCAAATGTACTCGGGTTTCAATATGGCATACCTTTATAGGCTTGTGGAATGATTATGTTGTTATCTGCATTAATATATATAACTTTAAAGGTAGTAAAAAATATTTCCGTTTTTATGTCATTGATTTTAAATTTGCGAAGGTTTACAGAAATGGGCCTCCTTTCCATCTTTAAAAGCCCATAACTTGGTCAAATGAACTCGGAATTCGATATGGCATACCTTTATGGGTTTGTGGAATGATTATGTTGTTATCTGCACTAATAAATATATAACTTTAAAGGTAGTAAAAAATATTACCGTTTTTATGTTATTGATTTTAATTTTGCGAAGGTTTACTGAAATGGACCTTCTTTCCATCTTTAAAAGCCCATATCTTGGTCAAATGAACTCGGATTTCAATATGGCATACCTTTATGGGCCTTTGGAATGATTGTGTTGTTATCTGCATTTAAATATAAAACTTTAAGGGTAGTAAAAAATATTTCCGTTTTTATGTCATTGATTTTAATTTTGCGAAGGTTTACAGAAATGGGCCTCCTTTCCATCTTTAAAAGCCCATTACTTGGTCTAATGAACTCGGAATTCGATATGGCATACCTTTATGGGTTTGTGGAATGATTATGTTGTTATCTGCACTAATAAATATATAACTTTAAAGGTAGTAAAAAATATTACCGTTTTTATGTTATTGATTTTAATTTTGCGAAGGTTTACTGAAATGGACCTTCTTTCCATCTTTAAAAGCCCATATCTTGGTCAAATGAACTCGGATTTCAATATGGCATACCTTTATGGGCCTGTGGAATGATTATGTTGTTATCTGCATTTAAATATAAAACTTTAAGGGTAGTAAAAAATATTTCCTTTCCATCTTTAAAAGCCCATAACTTGGTCAAATGAACCCGGAATTCGATATGGCATACCTTTATGGGTTTGTGGAATGATTATGTTGTTATCTGCATTAATAAATATATAACTTTAAAGGTAGTTAAAAATATTACCGTTTTTATGTTATTGATTTTAATTTTGCGAAGGTTTACATAAATTGGCCTCCTTTCCATCTTTAAAAGCCAATAACTTGGTCAAGTGAACTCGGAATTGGATATGGCATACCTTAATGGGCTGGTGGAATGATTATGTTGTTATCTGCATTAAAATATATAACTCAAAAGGTAGTAAAAAATATGACCGCTTTTATGTCATTGATTTTAATTTTGCGAAGGTTTACTGAAGTACGCCTTCTTTCCATCTTTAAAAGCCCATAACTTGGTCAAATGAACTCGGATTTCAATATGGCATACCTTTATGGGCTTGTGGAATGATTATGTTGTTATCTGCATTAATAAATATAACTATAAAGGTAGTAAAAAATATTTCCGTTTTTATGTCATTGATTTTAATTTTGCGAAAATGGGCCTCCTTTCCATCTTTAAAAGCCCATAACTTGGTCTAATGAACACGGATTTCGATATGGCAGACCTTTATGGGTTTGTGGAATGATTATGTTGTTATCTGCATTAATAAATATATAACTTTAAAGGTAGTAAAAAATATTACCGTTTTTATATTATTGATTTTAATTTTGCGAAGGTTTACAGAAATTGGCCTCCTTCCCATCTTTAAAAGCCCATAAC
Source organism: Drosophila suzukii (assembly GCF_043229965.1). NCBI lineage: Eukaryota > Metazoa > Arthropoda > Insecta > Diptera > Drosophilidae > Drosophila > Drosophila suzukii. Next base: position 42,777,518 of record NC_092082.1, read on the forward strand.
TTGGTCAAGTGAACTCGGAATTCGATATGGCATACCTTAATGGGCTGGTGGAATGATTATGTTGTTATCTGCATTAAAATATATAACTCAAAAGGTAGTAAAAAATATGACCGCTTTTATGTCATTGATTTTAATGTTGGGAAGGTTTATTGAAATGGGCCTTCTTTCCATCTTTAAAAGCCCATAACTTGATCAAATGAACTTGGACTTCGATATGGCACATCTTTATGGGCTCGTGGAATGATAATGTTCTTATCTGCATTAATATATACAACTTTAAAAGTAGTACAAAATATGACCGTTTTTATGTCATTGATTTTAATTTTGCGAAGGTTTACTGAAATGGGCCTTCTTTCCATCTTTAAAAGCCCACAACTTGATCAAATGAACTCGGACTTCGATATGGCACATCTTTATGGGCTCGTGGAATGATTATGTTCTTATACAATATACACAACTTTAACGTTTTTATGTCATTAATTTTGCGAAGGTTTACTGAAATGGGCCTTCTTTCCATCTTTAAAAGCCCATAACTTGATCAAATGAACTCGGTCTTGGATATGGCACATACTTATGGGCTTGTGGAATGATAATGTTGTTATCTGCATTAATATATAAAACTTTAAAGGTAGTAAAAAATATGACCGCTTTAATGTCATTGATTTTAATTTTGCGAAGGTTTACTAAAATGGACCTTCATTCCATCTTTAAAAGCCCATAACTTGGTCAAATGATCTCGGTCTTCGAATGGCATACCTTCACGGTCTTGTGGAATGATTATGTTGTTATCTGCATTAAAATATATAACTTAAAGGTAGTAAAAAATATGACCGTTTTTATGTCATTGATTTTAATTTTGCGAAGGTTTACTGAAATGGGCCTCCTTTCCATCTTTAAAAGCCCATAACTTGGTCAAATGAACTCGGAATTCGATATGGCACATCTTTATGGGCTTTTGGAATGATTATGTTCTTATCTGCATTAATATATACAACTTTAAAGGTAATAAAAATATGACCGTTTTTATGTCATTGATTTTTATTTTGCGAAGGTTTACTGAAATGGTCCTCCTTTCCATCTTTAAAAGCCCATAACTTGGTCAAATGAACTCGGATTTCAATATGGAATGCCTTTATAAGCTTGTGGAATGATTATGTTGTTATCTGCATTAATAAATATAACTTTAAAGGTAGTACAAAACATGACCGTTTTAATGTCATTGATTTTACTTTTGCGAAGGTTTACTGAAATGGGCCTCCTTTCCATCTTTAAAAGCCCATAACTTGGTCAAATGAACTCGGAATTCGATATGGCACATCTTTATGGGCTTTTGGAATGATTATGTTCTTATCTGCATTAATATATACAACTTTAAAGGTAATAAAAAATATGACCGTTTTTATGTCATTGATTTTTACTTTGCGAAGGTTTACTGAAATGGGACTCCTTTCCATCTTTAAAAGCCCATAACTTGGTCAAATGAACTCGGATTTCAATATGGAATGCCTTTATAAGCTTGTGAATGGATTATGTTGTTATCTGCATTAAAGTATACAACTTTAAAGGTATTAAAAAATATGACCGTTTTTATGTCAATGATTTTTATTTTGCGAAGGTTTACAGAAATGGGCCTCCTTTCCATCTTTAAAAGCCCATAACTTGGTCAAATGAACTCGGAATTCGATATGGCACATCTTTATGGGCTTTTGGAATGATTATGTTCTTATCTGCATTAATATATACAACTTTAAAGGTAATAAGAAATATGACGGTTTTTATGTCATTGATTTTAATTTTGCGAAGGTTTACTGAAATGGACCTTCTTTCCATCTTTAAAAGCCCATAACTTGGTCAAATGTACTCGGGTTTCAATATGGCATACCTTTATAGGCTTGTGGAATGATTATGTTGTTATCTGCATTAATATATATAACTTTAAAGGTAGTAAAAAATATTTCCGTTTTTATGTCATTGATTTTAAATTTGCGAAGGTTTACAGAAATGGGCCTCCTTTCCATCTTTAAAAGCCCATAACTTGGTCAAATGAACTCGGAATTCGATATGGCATACCTTTATGGGTTTGTGGAATGATTATGTTGTTATCTGCACTAATAAATATATAACTTTAAAGGTAGTAAAAAATATTACCGTTTTTATGTTATTGATTTTAATTTTGCGAAGGTTTACTGAAATGGACCTTCTTTCCATCTTTAAAAGCCCATATCTTGGTCAAATGAACTCGGATTTCAATATGGCATACCTTTATGGGCCTTTGGAATGATTGTGTTGTTATCTGCATTTAAATATAAAACTTTAAGGGTAGTAAAAAATATTTCCGTTTTTATGTCATTGATTTTAATTTTGCGAAGGTTTACAGAAATGGGCCTCCTTTCCATCTTTAAAAGCCCATTACTTGGTCTAATGAACTCGGATTTCGATATGGCAGACCTTTATGGGTTTGTGGAATGATTATGTTGTTATCTGCATTAATAAATATATAACTTTAAAGGTAGTAAAAAATATTACCGTTTTTATGTTATTGATTTTAATTTTGCGAAGGTTTACATAAATTGGCCTCCTTTCCATTTTTAAAAGCCAATAACTTGGTCAAGTGAACTCGGAATTGGATATGGCATACCTTAATGGGCTGGTGGAATGATTATGTTGTTATCTGCATTAAAATATATAACTCAAAAGGTAGTACAAAATATGACCGCTTTTATGTCATTGATTTTAATTTTGCGAAGGTCTACTGAAGTACGCCTTCTTTCCATCTTTAAAAGCCCATAACTTGGTCAAATGAACTCGGATTTCAATATGGCATACCTTTATGGGCCTGTGGAATGATTATGTTGTTATCTGCATTTAAATATAACACTTTAAGGGTAGTAAAAAATATTTCCGTTTTTATGTCATTGATTTTAATTTTGCGAAGGTTTACAGAAATGGGCCTACTTTCCATCTTTAAAAGCCCATAACTTGGTCTAATGAACTCGGATTTAGATATGGCATACCTTAATGGGCTGGTGGAATGATTATGTTGTTATCTGCATTAAAATATATAACTCAAAAGGTAGTAAAAAATATGACCGCTTTTATGTCATTGATTTTAATGTTGCGAAGGTTTATTGAAATGGGCCTTCTTTCCATCTTTAAAAGCCCATAACTTGATCAAATGAACTTGGACTTCGATATGGCACATCTTTATAGGCTCGTGGAATGATTATGTTCTTATCTGCATTAATATATACAACTTTAAAAGTAGTACAAAATATGACCGTTTTTATGTCATTGATTTTAATTTTGCGAAGGTTTACTGAAGTGGGCCTTCTTTCCATCTTTAAAAGCCCACAACTTGATCAAATGAACTCGGACTTCGATATGGCACATCTTTATGGGCTCGTGGAATGATTATGTTCTTATACAATATATACAACTTTAACGTTTTTATGTCATTAATTTTGCGAAGGTTTACTGAAATGGGCCTTCTTTCCATCTTTAAAAGCCCATAACTTGATCAAATGAACTCGGACTTGAATATGGCACATATTAATGGGCTTGTGGAATGATAATGTTATTATCTGCATTAATATATAAAACTTTAAAGGTAGTAAAAAATATGACCGCTTTAATGTCATTGATTTTAATTTTGCGAAGGTTTACTAAAATGGACCTTCATTCCATCTTTAAAAGCCCATAACTTGGTCAAATGATCTCGGTCTTCGAATGGCATACCTTTACGGTCTTGTGGAATGATTATGTTTTTATCTGCATTAAAATATATAACTTAAATGTAGTAAAAAATATGACCGTTTTTATGTCATTGATTTTAATTTTGCGAAGGTTTACTGAAATGGGCCTCCTTTCTATCTTTAAAAGCCCATAACTTGGTCAAATGAACTCGGAATTCGATATGGCACATCTTTATGGGCTTTTGGAATGATTATGTTCTTATCTGCATTAATATATACAATTTTAAAGGTAATAAAAAATATGACCGTTTTTATGTCATTGATTTTACTTTTGCGAAGGTTTACTGAAATGGGCCTCCTTTCCATCTTTAAAAGCCCATAACTTGGTCAAATGAACTCGGAATTCGATATGGCACATCTTTATGGGCTTTTGGAATGATTATGTTCTTATCTGCATTAATATATACAACTTTAAAGGTAATAAAAAATATGACCGTTTTTATGTCATTGATTTTAATTTTGCGAAGGTTTACAGAAATGGGCCTCCTTTCCATCTTTAAAAGCCCATAACTTGGTCAAATGAACTCGGAATTCGATATGGCACATCTTTATGGGCTTTTGGAATGATTATGTTCTTATCTGCATTAATATATACAACTTTAAAGGTAATAAAAAATATGACCGTTTTTATGTCATTGATTTTTATTTTGCGAAGGTTTACTGAAATGGGCCTCCTTTCCATCTTTAAAAGCCCATACTTTGGTCAAATTAACTCGGAATTCGATATGGCACATCTTTATGGGCTTTTGGAATGATTATGTTCTTATCTGCATTAATATATACAACTTTAAAGGTAATAAAAAATATGACCGTTTTTATGTCATTGATTTTTATTTTGCGAAGGTTTACTGAAATGGGCCTCCTTTCCATCTTTAAAAGCCCATAACTTGGTCAAACGAACTCGGATTTCAATATGGAATGCCTTTATAAGCTTGTGGAATGATTATGTTGTTATCTGCATTAATAAATATAACTTTAAAGGTAGTACAAAACATGACCGTTTTAATGTCATTGATTTTACTTTTGCGAAGGTTTACTGAAATGGGCCTCCTTTCCATCTTTAAAAGCCCATAACTTGGTCAAATGAACTCAAAATTCGATATGGCACATCTTTATGGGCTTTTGGAATGATTATGTTCTTATTTGCATTAATATATACAACTTTAAAGGTAATAAAAAATATGACCGTTTTTATGTCATTGAGTTTTACTTTGCGAAGGTTTACTGAAATGGGCCTCCTTTCCATCTTTAAAAGCCCATAACTTGGTCAAATGAACTCGGATTTCAATATGGAATGCCTTTATAAGCTTGTGAATGGATTATGTTGTTATCTGCATTAAAGTATACAACTTTAAAGGTATTAAAAAATATGACCGTTTTTATGTCAATGATTTTTATTTTGCGAAGGTTTACAGAAATGGGCCTCCTTTCCATCTTTAAAAGCCCATAACTTGGTAAAATGAACTCGGAATTCGATATGGCACATCTTTATGGGCTTTTGGAATTATTATGTTCTTATCTGCATTAATATATACAACTTTAAAGGTAATAAAAAATATGACCGTTTTTATGTCATTGATTTTTATTTTGCGAAGGTTTACTGAAATGGGCCTCCTTTCCATCTTTAAAAGCCCATAACTTGGTCAAATTAACTCGGAATTCGATATGGCACATCTTTATGGGCTTTTGGAATGATTATGTTCTTATCTGCATTAATATATACAACTTTAAAGGTATTAAAAAATATGACCGTTATTATGTCATTGATTTTAATTTTGCGAAGGTTTACTGAAGAGGACCTTCTTTCCATCTTTAAAAGCCCATAACTTGGTCAAATGTACTCGGATTTCAATATGGCATACCTTTATAGGCTTGTGGAATGATTATGTTGTTATCTGCATTAATATATATAACTTTAAAGGTAGTAAAAAATATTTCCGTTTTTATGTGATTGATTTTAATTTTGCGAAGGTTTACAGAAATGGGCCTCCTTTCCATCTTTAAAAGCCCATAACTTGGTCTAATGAACTCGGATTTCGATATGGCAGACCTTTATGGGTTTGTGGAATGATTATGTTGTTATCTGCATTAATAAATATTTAACTTTAAAGGTAGTAAAAAATATTACCGTTTTTATGTTATTGATTTTAATTTTGCGAAGGTTTACAGAAATTGGCCTCCTTCCCATCTTTAAAAGCCCATAACTTGGTCAAGTGAACTCGGAGTTCGATATGGCATACCTTAATGGGCTGGTGGAATGATTATGTTTGTTGGGGCGGTGCGGCTTGATCGATGAAATGATTGAAGCCCCAAGATTGAGTGGTACCCAAAAAACACGGGAGTATTTTTGGGGTTTTTTCGCGACGTGCGTAGGTGTTTATTAGTACACTTTGAAACATGAACTGCTTAAGCCTAACTTAACTTAAGCGCTCCAGAGCAGAGCGGAGACTTAGGGGAGAGATGGAGAGCGGACGGCAGTGCGAGCGCGCGAGATGTAGACATCTAGATAAAACTGCCGCTCGACACTGCCTCCTGAAATTAAACGCCCTTTTGGCGTGAACATTCTCCCCCCCCTTGCGAGGACACCCGTAGCAAGAACCTCAGGATAGTAGGCTCAGGAATATGTTGGAAGTATAGATCGGTCGTCCGTATGTAGGAGAGTGTGGTGGGCCTTTCCACACTTGTGGCAGTGATGACCACTGCGGCAGGAGTCCTTGGAATGATTGTGAGCCAAGCAATTGGAGCAGTACTTCTGGATATGTACTTCCTGAAGCCGATTCTGGGGGCTTAGCCGTAGAAAGTGGTGGCACTTCCGTAGAGGATGGATCTTTTGGCAGACTCGGCATTGGTAGGATTTAATACCTCGAGTACGTCTGCCATCCAAGGCGGGGTATGGAACCCAATATTCGGATGGAGTATTCTTAGGAAGAACTTTTTGTACGGAAACTTGCGTTGAATAGGACGAAATGATGTGTGGAACTGAGGCGGATACTGGCCTTGGAGGGTCGGATGGAATCGTCGGAGTAGTAGGACCGCTGTTTCGATGCAGCAATGTGTGATGCCGATCTTGGCAAGTGAGACAGTTGTGAGCGCTTGTGCAATCACGGAATTGATGGCTACTTGCAAAGCAATTGGAGCACAACTGCTTCCTTTGGATATAGGCTAAGCGATCTTCTACCGTCATCTGTAGGAAGCGTGGACATATACGCACGGGGTGGTTCTTCTTCGAACACAGATCGCAGCCTTTGGTTATCGGAACTAACCTTGTGTTGAAGGAATTTATTTTTGGAAATTCTGCCTCTCGATTTGTGTCTTTGGACTGGACGTGGTGGAAATTGGCAGATCGGAAGCTATCGACGGCCTCAAGAGTTAGATGGCGCTCCGTCAAATATGCATCAAGCTCAAGCCACGTAGGAATTTCGGCTTTATTTTGGATGGATTGCTCCCATAATGAGAGAGTGAGCTTTGGTAGTTTTGTCGAGCACATATAAACCAGGATAGGGTCCAAATTCTCAATATGAACACCGGAACATTTTAAGGAAGTTAAGCAACCTTGAAAAGTGCGTTGAAGTTCCTTTAAGGCTGCTCCCGACTCCTGTGCTATGGATTGCACATTGAAAAGTGTTTTCAGGTGACTGTTCACCTGCAATCGCTTATTTTCGAAACGCTCAGTTAGGTTATTCCAGGCTGAGCGAAAGCCATCATTGGTAAGTGGGGATCTCGAAACTATGGAGTGAGCTTCGCCACTTGTTTTTGAGTTTAAATGGAATAATTTTTCAACGGGCGTTAGACTCGAATTGTCTATGTATATTGCCGTGAAAAGGTCCCGGAAAGTCGGCCAGCGAAGATAATCGCCAGAGAAAACCTCTGTGTCGATAGGAGGGAGCCGACAGCCATAAGACGTGGAATTTTGGGACGGAGTTACTGGAGCTTGAGGTATTTGGGAGGAGCCCTTTTGGATTTGTTCCATCAGCTGCGCGGCAAATATTTCGTAAGTGGAGTACGTTTGGTAATACTTGGACTTTAGTATGGATTTTGTGTCTGCGGCGCTCTCGCCTGCAGCTATAATGCAGTCGGAGCATATGTCGTATGCTGCCTTTACCGTTTGCCACAAGGAATTGAGGTGATCGCGACGGATTTTACAGGCGGATAACGTTGGTGTAGGAGCACCTGGAGCGTTCACAGTGGCCTCAAAGTGGATCAGACAGTCAGCTGTGGCCATAAATCGGGTTAAGGCGGATTTTACTGATGTTGCCATGACGTTAAATAATTTAGAATTTTAATTCTGATGTAAGGAAACGGATTGGAATCAAATTGGAATTTAGGAACCAATTAAGATTGTAAATATATACGGTCACACTGTCGGATAGGCAATAAATATTTATTATACCGGATGGTCGGACTTATGTAAGGAATTACGAACTTTAATATTGTTTGTTTGAAAGGAACACTTTTTGTGAGCTCTTGACCCACTGTGCACTGGCGATATACGGTATACGTATGTATGTACACTGTACGTATGTATATATGTGGGGTGCGAATAGCAGAATAACGTTGCGGGAATGGGAAAGACTTCGCTTATGTTTGTATGTCGGTGCGTTTGTTTGTCACCTGCACAACTAAATTGCAAACGATTTGCTGGAGTAAATTTGTGGATATTGTCACTTTGTTTTTAATTTTAGAAATAGTTTAGCCGTATTTGTAGGTCGAGAAAAGTAGTTGGAGTGGACTGTATTAGATTGTTTTTGTAAATATACACATGCAGCTGGAACACAGTAAAAAATAAAGAGTGCAAATCTTAAGGGAAATTTTTATGACCGGGAATTTTTTACTGCGGCTGAGTTATATTTTACACACGATTGGAATTGAAAATATATTTGACAAATATTTTCGTTGAATAGTAGCACTGAAATATTTACTGGAATTGTTTCAAGTGTGCAACTGTGGGCAAAGGAAGCTGGAATATTGTCGGGCACAAGTAACGGAATTGAAATACATATATTAAATGCCGTTGCGTCGGATTAATGTCTTTTGGACTTAGACAATATATCATACAGAAAGTTAGTCGAAATAGGGTTCGAAAAACTGGCTGTATGACCGGCAATTATAGTAAGCGGAACTTATCTGGAGTGTTTCAAGCCTGCCGGGACAAAATCAAAGGAAACTCCAGGAGAGGAAAGTCCAAAGATTTTGAAATCCGGCTCGAAGGACCAAAATGTTGGGGCGGTGCGGCTTGATCGATGAAATGATTGAAGCCCCAAGATTGAGTGGTACCCAAAAAACACGGGAGTATTTTTGGGGTTTTTTCGCGACGTGCGTAGGTGTTTATTAGTACACTTTGAAACATGAACTGCTTAAGCCTAACTTAACTTAAGCGCTCCAGAGCAGAGCGGAGACTTAGGGGAGAGATGGAGAGGGAGAGCGGACGGCAGTGCGAGCGCGCGAGATGTAGACATCTAGATAAAACTGCCGCTCGACACTGCCTCCTGAAATTAAACGCCCTTTTGGCGTGAACAATGTTGTTATCTGCATTAAAATATATAACTCAAAAGGTAGTAAAAAATATGACCGCTTTTATGTCATTCATTTTAATGTTGCGAAGGTTTATTGAAATGGGCCTTCTTTCCATCTTTAAAGGCCCATAACTTGATCAAATGAACTTGGACTTCGATATGGCACATCTTTATGGGCTCGTGGAATGATTATGTTCTTATCTGCATTAATATATACAACTTTAAAAGTAGTACAAAATATGACCGTTTTTATGTCATTGATTTTAATTTTGCGAAGGTTTACTGAAATGGGCCTTCTTTCCATCTTTAAAAGCCCACAACTTGATCAAATGAACTCGGACTTCGATATGGCACATCTTTATGGGCTCGTGGAATGATTATGTTCTTATACAATATATACAACTTTAACGTTTTTATGTCATTAATTTTGCGAAGGTTTACTGAAATGGGCCTTCTTTCCATCTTTAAAAGCCCATAACTTGATCAAATGAACTCGGACTTGAATATGGCACATATTTATGGGCTTGTGGAATGATAATGTTGTTATCTGCATTAATATATAAAACTTTAAAGGTGGTAAAAAATATGACCTCTTTAATGTCATTGATTTTAATTTTGCGAAGGTTTACTAAAATGGACCTTCATTCCATCTTTAAAAGCCCATAACTTGGTCAAATGATCTCGGTCTTCGAATGGCATACCTTTACGGTCTTGTGGAATGATTATGTTGTTATCTGCATTAAAATATATAACATAAAGGTAGTAAAAAATATGACCGTTTTTATGTCATTGATTTTAATTTTGCGAAGGTTTACTGAAATGGGCCTCCTTTCCATCTTTAAAAGCCCATAACTTGGTCAAATGAACTCGGAATTCGATATGGCACATCTTTATGGGCTTTTGGAATGATTATGTTCTTATCTGCATTAATATATACAACTTTAAAGGTAATAAAAAATATGACCGTTTTTATCTCATTGATTTTTATTTTGCGAAGGTTTACTGAAATGGGCCTCCTTTCCATCTTTAAAAGCCCATAACTTGGTCAAATGAACTCGGATTTCAATATGGAATGCCTTTATAAGCTTGTGGAATGATTATGTTGTTATCTGCATTAATAAATATAACTTTAAAGGTAGTACAAAACATGACCGTTTTAATATCATTGATTTTACTTTTGCGAAGGTTTACTGAAATGGGCCTCCTTTCCATCTTTAAAAGCCCATAACTTGGTCAAATGAACTCGGATTTCAATATGGAATGCTTTTATAAGCTTGTGAATGGATTATGTTGTTATCTGCATTAAAGTATACAACTTTAAAGGTATTAAAAAATATGACCGTTTTTATGTCAATGATTTTTATTTTGCGAAGGTTTACAGAAATGGGCCTCCTTTCCATCTTTAAAAGCCCATAACTTGGTCAAATTAACTCGGAATTCGATATGGCACATCTTTATGGGCTTTTGGAATGATTATGTTGTTATCTGCATTAATATATATAACTTTAAAGGTAGTAAAAAATATGACCGCGAAGGTTTACTGAAATGGGCCTCCTTTCCATCTTTAAAAGCCCATAACTTGGTCAAATTAACTCGGAATTCGATATGGCACATCTTTATGGGCTCGTGGAATGATTATGTTCTTATCTGCATTAATATATACAACTTTAAAAGTAGTACAAAATATGACCGTTTTTATGTCATTGATTTTAATTTTGCGAAGGTTTACTGAAATGGGCCTTCTTTCCATCTTTAAAAGCCCACAACTTGATCAAATGAACTCGGAATTCGATATGGCACATCTTTATGGGCTTTTGGAATGATTATGTTGTTATCTGCATTAATATATATAACTTTAAAGGTAGTAAAAAATATGACCGCGAAGGTTTACTGAAATGGGCCTCCTTTCCATCTTTAAAAGCCCATAACTTGGTCAAATTAACTCGGAATTCGATATGGCACATCTTTATGGGCTCGTGGAATGATTATGTTCTTATACAATATATACAACTTTAACGTTTTTATGTCATTAATTTTGCGAAGGTTTACTGAAATGGGCCTTCTTTCCATCTTTAAAAGCCCATAACTTGATCAAATGAACTCGGACTTGAATATGGCACATATTAATGGGCTTGTGGAATGATAATGTTATTATCTGCATTAATATATAAAACTTTAAAGGTAGTAAAAAATATGACCGCTTTAATGTCATTGATTTTAATTTTGCGAAGGTTTACTAAAATGGACCTTCATTCCATCTTTAAAAGCCCATAACTTGGTCAAATGATCTCGGTCTTCGAATGGCATACCTTTACGGTCTTGTGGAATGATTATGTTTTTATCTGCATTAAAATATATAACTTAAATGTAGTAAAAAATATGACCGTTTTTATGTCATTGATTTTAATTTTGCGAAGGTTTACTGAAATGGGCCTCCTTTCTATCTTTAAAAGCCCATAACTTGGTCAAATGAACTCGGAATTCGATATGGCACATCTTTATGGGCTTTTGGAATGATTATGTTCTTATCTGCATTAATATATACAATTTTAAAGGTAATAAAAAATATGACCGTTTTTATGTCATTGATTTTTATTTTGCGAAGGTTTACTGAAATGGGCCTCCTTTCCATCTTTAAAAGCCCATAACTTGGTCAAATTAACTCGGAATTCGATATGGCACAACTTTATGGGCTTTTGGAATGATTATGTTCTTATCTGCATTAATATATACAACTTTAAAGGTAATAAAAAATATGACCGTTTTTATGTCATTGATTTTTATTTTGCGAAGGTTTACTGAAATGGGCCTCCTTTCCATCTTTAAAAGCCCATAACTTGGTCAAATGAACTCGGAATTCGATATGGCACATCTTTATGGGCTTTTGGAATGATTATGTTCTTATCTGCATTAATATATACAACTTTAAAGGTAATAAAAAATATGACCGTTTTTATGTCATTGATTTTTATTTTGCGAAGGTTTACTGAAATGGGCCTCCTTTCCATCTTTAAAAGCCCATACTTTGGTCAAATTAACTCGGAATTCGATATGGCACATCTTTATGGGCTTTTGGAATGATTATGTTCTTATCTGCATTAATATATACAACTTTAAAGGTAATAAAAAATATGACCGTTTTTATGTCATTGATTTTTATTTTGCGAAGGTTTACTGATATGGGCCTCCTTTCCATCTTTAAAAGCCCATAACTTGGTCAAACGAACTCGGATTTCAATATGGAATGCCTTTATAAGCTTGTGGAATGATTATGTTGTTATCTGCATTAATAAATATAACTTTAAAGGTAGTACAAAACATGACCGTTTTAATGTCATTGATTTTACTTTTGCGAAGGTTTACTGAAATGGGCCTCCTTTCCATCTTTAAAAGCCCATAACTTGGTCAAATGAACTCGGAATTCGATATGGCACATCTTTATGGGCTTTTGGAATGATTATGTTCTTATTTGCATTAATATATACAACTTTAAAGGTAAAAAAAAAATATGACCGTTTTTATGTCATTGATTTTTACTTTGCGAAGGTTTACTGAAATGGGCCTCCTTTCCATCTTTAAAAGCCCATAACTTGGTCAAATGAACTCGGATTTCAATATGGAATGCCTTTATAAGCTTGTGAATGGATTATGTTGTTATCTGCATTAAAGTATACAACTTTAAAGGTATTAAAAAATATGACCGTTTTTATGTCAATGATTTTTATTTTGCGAAGGTTTACAGAAATGGGCCTCCTTTCCATCTTTAAAAGCCCATAACTTGGTCAAATGAACTCGGAATTCGATATGGCACATCTTTATGGGCTTTTGGAATGATTATGTTCTTATCTGCATTAATATATACAACTTTAAAGGTAATAAAAAATATGACCGTTTTTATGTCATTGATTTTTATTTTGCGAAGGTTTACTGAAATGGGCCTCCTTTCCATCTTTAAAAGCCCATAACTTGGTCAAATTAACTCGGAATTCGATATGGCACATCTTTATGGGCTTTTGGAATGATTATGTTCTTATCTGCATTATTATGTCATTGATTTTAATTTTGCGAAGGTTTACTTAAGAGGACCTTCTTTCCATCTTTAAAAGCCCATAACTTGGTCAAATGTACTCGGATTTCAATATGGCATACCTTTATAGGCTTGTGGAATGATTATGTTGTTATCTGCATTAATATATATAACTTTAAAGGTAGTAAAAAATATTTCCGTTTTTATGTGATTGATTTTAATTTTGCGAAGGTTTACAGAAATGGGCCTCCTTTCCATCTTTAAAAGCCCATAACTTGGTCTAATGAACTCGGATTTCGATATGGCAGACCTTTATGGGTTTGTGGAATGATTATGTTGTTATCTGCATTAATATATATAACTTTAAAGGTAGTAAAAAATATTTCCGTTTTTATGTGATTGATTTTAATTTTGCGAAGGTTTACAGAAATGGGATTCCTTTCCATCTTTAAAAGCCCATAACTTGGTCTAATGAACTCGGATTTCGATATGGCAGACCTTTATGGGTTTGTGGAATGATTATGTTGTTATCTGCATTAATAAATATTTAACTTTAAAGGTAGTAAAAAATATTACCGTTTTTATGTTATTGATTTTAATTTTGCGAAGGTTTCCCATCTTTAAAAGCCCATAACTTGGTCAAGTGAACTCGGAGTTCGATATGGCATACCTTAATGGGCTGGTGGAATGATTATGTTGTTATCTGCATTAAAATATATAACTCAAAAGGTAGTAAAAAATATGACCGCTTTTATGTCATTGATTTTAATGTTGCGAAGGTTTATTGAAATGGGCCTTCTTTCCATCTTTAAAGGCCCATAACTTGATCAAATGAACATGGACTTCGATATGGCACATCTTTATGGGCTCGTGGAATGATTATGTTCTTATCTGCATTAATATATACAACTTTAAAAGTAGTACAAAATATAACCGTTTTTATGTCATTGATTTTAATTTTGCGAAGGTTTACTGAAATGGGCCTTCTTTCCATCTTTAAAAGCCCACAACTTGATCAAATGAACTCGGACTTCGATATGGCACATCTTTATGGGCTCGTGGAATGATTATGTTCTTATACAATATATACAACTTTAACGTTTTTATGTCATTAATTTTGCGAAGGTTTACTGAAATGGGCCTTCTTTCCATCTTTAAAAGCCCATAACTTGATCAAATGAACTCGGACTTGAATATGGCACATATTTATGGGCTTGTGGAATGATAATGTTGTTATCTGCATTAATATATAAAACTTTAAAGGTAGTAAAAAATATGACCTCTTTAATGTCATTGATTTTAATTTTGCGAAGGTTTACTAAAATGGACCTTCATTCCATCTTTAAAAGCCCATAACTTGGTCAAATGATCTCGGTCTTCGAATGGCATACCTTTACGGTCTTGTGGAATGATTATGTTGTTATCTGCATTAAAATATATAACATAAAGGTAGTAAAAAATATGACCGTTTTTATGTCATTGATTTTAATTTTGCGAAGGTTTACTGAAATGGGCCTCCTTTCCATCTTTAAAAGCCCATAACTTGGTCAAATGAACTCGGAATTCGATATGGCACATCTTTATGGGCTTTTGGAATGATTATGTTCTTATCTGCATTAATATATACAACTTTAAAGGTAATAAAAAATATGACCGTTTTTATGTCATTGATTTTTATTTTGCGAAGGTTTACTGAAATGGGCCTCCTTTCCATCTTTAAAAGCCCATAACTTGGTCAAATGTACTCGGATTTCAATATGGCATACCTTTATAGGCTTGTGGAATGATTATGTTGTTATCTGCATTAATATATATAACTTTAAAGGTAGTAAAAAATATTTCCGTTTTTATGTGATTGATTTTAATTTTGCGAAGGTTTACAGAAATTGGCCTCCTTCCCATCTTTAAAAGCCCATAACTTGGTCAAATGAACTCGGAATTCGATATGGCACATCTTTATGGGCTTTTGGAATGATTATGTTCTTATCTGCATTAATATATACAACTTTAAAGGTAATAAAAAATATGACCGTTTTTATGTCATTGATTTTTATTTTGCGAAGGTTTACTGAAATGGGCCTCCTTTCCATCTTTAAAAGCCCATAACTTGGTCAAATGAACTCGGATTTCAATATGGAATGCCTTTATAAGCTTGTGGAATGATTATGTTGTTATCTGCATTAATAAATATAACTTTAAAGGTAGTACAAAACATGACCGTTTTAATATCATTGATTTTACTTTTGCGAAGGTTTACTGAAATGGGCCTCCTTTCCATCTTTAAAAGCCCATAACTTGGTCAAATGAACTCGGATTTCAATATGGAATGCTTTTATAAGCTTGTGAATGGATTATGTTGTTATCTGCATTAAAGTATACAACTTTAAAGGTATTAAAAAATATGACCGTTTTTTTGTCAATGATTTTTATTTTGCGAAGGTTTACAGAAATGGGCCTCCTTTCCATCTTTAAAAGCCCATAACTTGGTCAAATGAACTCGGAATTCGATATGGCACATCTTTATGGGCTTTTGGAATGATTATGTTCTTATCTGCATTAATATATACAACTTTAAAGGTAATAAAAAATATGACCGTTTTTATGTCATTGATTTTTATTTTGCGAAGGTTTACTGAAATGGGCCCCCTTTCCATCTTTAAAAGCCCATAACTTGGTCAAATGAACTCGGAATTCGATATGGCACATCTTTATGGGCTTTTGGAATGATTATGTTCTTATCTGCATTAGTATATACAACTTTTAAGGTAATAAAAAATATGACCGTTTTTATGTCATTGATTTTAATTTTGCGAAGGTTTACTAAAATGGACCTTCATTCCATCTTTAAAAGCCCATAACTTGGTCAAATGATCTCGGTCTTCGAATGGCATACCTTTACGGTCTTGTGGAATGATTATGTTTTTATCTGCATTAAAATATATAACTTAAATGTAGTAAAAAATATGACCGTTTTTATGTCATTGATTTTAATTTTGCGAAGGTTTACTGAAATGGGCCTCCTTTCTATCTTTAAAAGCCCATAACTTGGTCAAATGAACTCGGAATTCGATATGGCACATCTTTATGGGCTTTTGGAATGATTATGTTCTTATCTGCATTAATATATACAATTTTAAAGGTAATAAAAAATATGACCGTTTTTATGTCATTGATTTTAATTTTGCGAAGGTTTACTGAAATGGGCCTCCTTTCCATCTTTAAAAGCCCATAACTTGGTCAAATGAACTCGGAATTCGATATGGCACATCTTTATGGGCTTTTGGAATGATTTTGTTCTTATCTGCATTAATATATACAACTTTAAAGGTAATAAAAAATATGACCGTTTTTATGTCATTGATTTTTATTTTGCGAAGGTTTACTGAAATGGGCCTCCTTTCCATCTTTAAAAGCCCATAACTTGGTCAAATTAACTCGGAATTCGATATGGCACATCTTTATGGGCTTTTGGAATGATTATGTTCTTATCTGCATTAATATATACAACTTTAAAGGTATTAAAAAATATGACCGTTTTTATGTCATTGATTTTTACTTTGCGAAGGTTTTGCTGAAATGGGCCTCCTTTCCATCTTTAAAAGCCCATAACTTGGTCAAATGAACTCGGATTTCAATATGGAATGCCTTTATAAGCTTGTGAATGGATTATGTTGTTATCTGCATTAAAGTATACAACTTTAAAGGTATTAAAAAATATGACCGTTTTTATGTCAATGATTTTTATTTTGCGAAGGTTTACAGAAATGGGCCTCCTTTCCATCTTTAAAAGCCCATAACTTGGTCAAATGAACTCGGAATTCGATATGGCACATCTTTATGGGCTTTTGTAATGATTATGTTCTTATCTGCATTAATATATACAACTTTAAAGGTATTAAAAAATATGACCGTTTTTATGTCATTGATTTTAATTTTGCGAAGGTTTACAGAAATGGGCCTCCTTTCCATCTTTAAAAGCCCATAACTTGGTCTAATGAACTCGGATTTCGATATGGCAGACCTTTATGGGTTTGTGGAATGATTATGTTGTTATCTGCATTAATAAATATATAACTTTAAAGGTAGTAAAAAATATTACCGTTTTTATGTTATTGATTTTAATTTTGCGAAGGTTTACAGAAATTGGCCTCCTTCCCATCTTTAAAAGCCCATAACTTGGTCAAGTGAACTCGGAATTCGATATGGCATACCTTAATGGGCTGGTGGACTGATTATGTTGTTATCTGAATTAAAATATTTAACTCAAAAGGTAGTAAAAAATATGACCGCTTTTATGTCATTGATTTTAATGTTGCGAAGGTTTATTGAAATGGGCCTTCTTTCCATCTTTAAAGGCCCATAACTTGATCAAATGAACTTGGACTTCGATATGGCACATCTTTATGGGCTCGTGGAATGATTATGTTCGTATCTGCATTAATATATACAACTTTAAAAGTAGTACAAAATATGACCGTTTTTATGTCATTGATTTTAATTTTGCGAAGGTTTACTGAAATGGGCCTTCTTTCCATCTTTAAAAGCCCACAACTTGATCAAATGAACTCGGACTTCGATATGGCACATCTTTATGGGCTCGTGGAATGATTATGTTCTTATACAATATATACAACTTTAACGTTTTTATGTCATTAATTTTGCGAAGGTTTACTGAAATGGGCCTTCTTTCCATCTTTAAAAGCCCATAACTTGATCAAATGCACTCGGACTTGAATATGGCACATATTTATGGGCTTGTGGAATGATAATGTTGTTATCTGCATTAATATATAAAACTTTAAAGGTAGTAAAAACAAGGAAAAACGCTATAGTCGAGTACCTCGACTATCAGATACCCGTTACTCAGCTAAATGGAGATATGCAAGCAGCAAAGCGAGATTAAAATGCGCCACCTACCGGCGGTATACAGATTTAAGCGTTATGGGCGTTAGAGTGGGCGTGGCAAATTTTTTTTTTGGACCAATCGATAGGTATTGTCGAGACCAATACATTTCAGTTAAAATTTTTTATCTAGCATAACAATTTTGGGCGTCACAGGTTTTCGCGGTTTGTGGGAGTTAGAGTGGGCGTGGCAAATTTCTTTTTGGATCAATCGATAGGTATTGACGAGACCAATACATTTCAGTTAAAATTTTTTATCTAGCATGAAAATTGTGGGCGTCACAGTTTTTCGCGGCTTGTGGGCGTTAAAGTGGGCGTGGCAAACTTTTTTTTGGATCAATCGATAGGTATTGATGAGAACAATACATTTCAGCTAAAATTTTTATTCTAGTATCAAAACTGTAGGAGCCACAGTTTTGGGCGGTTTGTGGGCGTTAGAGTGGGCGTGGCACTGTGCTGAAACAAACTTGCGCTGCGTAAGAAGCTCAGGAATCTGCACGCCAAATCTCAATAGCCTAGCTCCCATAGTTTCCGAGATCTCAGCGTTCATCCGGACGGACAGACAGACGGACAGACGGACAGACGGACAGACGGACAGACGGACATGGCTAGATCGACTCGGCTAGTGATCCTGATCAAGAATATATATACTTTATGGGGTCGGAAACGCTTCCTTCTGCCTGTTACATACTTTCCGACGAATCTAGTATACCCTTTTACTCTACGAGTAACGGGTATAAATATGACCTCGGTCTTCGAATGGCATACCTTTACGGTCTTGTGGAATGATTATGTTGTTATCTGCATTAAAATATATAACATAAAGGTAGTAAAAAATATGACCGTTTTTATGTCATTGATTTTAATTTTGCGAAGGTTTACTGAAATGGGCCTCCTTTCCATCTTTAAAAGCCCATAACTTGGTCAAATGAACTCGGAATTCGATATGGCACATCTTTATGGGCTTTTGGAATGATTATGTTCTTATCTGCATTAATATATACAACTTTAAAGGTAATAAAAAATATGACCGTTTTTATGTCATTGATTTTTATTTTGCGAAGGTTTACTGAAATGGGCCTCCTTTCCATCTTTAAAAGCCCATAACTTGGTCAAATGAACTCGGATTTCAATATGGAATGCCTTTATAAGCTTGTGGAATGATTATGTTGTTATCTGCATTAATAAATATAACTTTAAAGGTAGTACAAAACATGACCGTTTTAATGTCATTGATTTTACTTTTGCGAAGGTTTACTGAAATGGGCCTCCTTTCCATCTTTAAAAGCCCATAACTTGGTCAAATGAACTCGGATTTCAATATGGAATGCTTTTATAAGCTTGTGAATGGATTATGTTGTTATCTGCATTAAAGTATACAACTTTAAAGGTATTAAAAAATATGACCGTTTTTATGTCAATGATTTTTATTTTGCGAAGGTTTACAGAAATGGGCCTCCTTTCCATCTTTAAAAGCCCATAACTTGGTCAAATGAACTCGGAATTCGATATGGCACATCTTTATGGGCTTTTGGAATGATTATGTTCTTATCTGCATTAATATATACAACTTTAAAGGTAATAAAAAATATGACCGTTTTTATGTCATTGATTTTTATTTTGCGAAGGTTTACTGAAATGGGCCTCCTTTCCATCTTTAAAAACCCATAACTTGGTCAAATTAACTCGGAATTCGATATGGCACATCTTTATGGGCTTTTGGAATGATTATGTTCTTATCTGCATTAATATATACAACTTTAAAGGTATTAAAAAATATGACCGTTTTTATGTCATTGATTTAAATTTTGCGAAGGTTTACTGAAATGGACCTTCTTTCCATCTTTAAAAGCCCATAACTTGGTCAAATGTACTCGGATTTCAATATGGCATACCTTTATAGGCTTGTGGAATGATTATGTTGTTATCTGCACTAATTAATATATAACTTTAAAGGTAGTAAAAAATATTACCGTTTTTATGTTATTGATTTTAATTTTGCGAAGGTTTACAGAAATGGGCCTCCTTTCCATCTTTAAAAGCCCATAACTTGGTCAAATGAACTCGGAATTCGATATGGCATACCTTTATGGGTTTGTGGAATGATTATGTTGTTATCTGCACTAATTAATATATAACTTTAAAGGTAGTAAAAAATATTACCGTTTTTATGTTATTGATTTTAATTTTGCGAAGGTTTACTGAAATGGACCTTCTTTCCATCTTTAAAAGCCCATAACTTGGTCAAATGAACTCGGATTTCAATATGGCATACCTTTATAGGCTTGTGGAATGATTATGTTGTTATCTGCATTAATATATATAACATTAAAGGTAGTAAAAAATATTTCCGTTTTTATGTCATTGATTTTAATTTTGCGAAGGTTTACAGAAATGGGCCTCCTTTCCATCTTTAAAAGCCCATAACTTGGTCAAATGAACTCGGAATTCGATATGGCATACCTTTATGGGTTTGTGGAATGATTATGTTGTTATCTGCACTAATTGATATATAACTTTAAAGGTAATAAAAAATATTACCGTTTTTATGTTATTGATTTTAATTTTGCGAAGGTTTACAGAAATGGACCTTCTTTCCATCTTTAAAAGCCCATAACTTGGTCAAATGAACTCGGATTTCAATATGGCATACCTTTATGGGCCTGTGGAATGATTATGTTGTTATCTGCATTTAAATATAAAACTTTAAGGGTAGTAAAAAATATTTCCGTTTTTATGTCATTGATTTTAAATTTGCGAAGGTTTACTGAAGTGGGCCTTCTTTCCATCTTTAAAAGCCCATAATTTGGTCAAATGAACTCGGAATTCGATATGGCATACCTTTATGGGCTTGTGAAATGATTATGGTGTTATCTGCATTAAAATATACAACTTTAAAGGTAGTAAAAACAAGGAAGAACGCTATAGTCGAGTACCTCGACTATCAGATACCCGTTACTCAGCTAAATGGAGATATGCAAGCAGCAAAGCGAGATTAAAATGCGCCACCTACCGGCGGTATACAGATTTAAGCGTTATGGGCGTTAGAGTGGGCGTGGCAAATTTTTTTTTGGACCAATCGCTAGGTATTGTCGAGACCAATACATTTCAGTTAAAATTTTTTATCTAGCATAACAATTTTGGGCGTCACAGGTTTTCGCGGTTTGTGGGAGTTAGAGTGGGCGTGGCAAATTTCTTTTTGGATCAATCGATAGGTATTGACGAGACCAATACATTTCAGTTAAAATTTTTTATCTAGCATGAAAATTGTGGGCGTCACAGGTTTTCGCGGTTTGTGGGCGTTAAAGTGGGCGTGGCAAACTACATTTCAGCTAAAATTTTTATTCTAGTATCAAAACTGTAGGAGCCACAGTTTTGGGCGGTTTGTGGGCGTTAGAGTGGGCGTGGCACTGTGCTGAAACAAACTTGCGCTGCGTAAGAAGCTCAGGAATCTGCACGCCAAATCTCAATAGCCTAGCTCCCATAGTTTCCGAGATCTCAGCGTTCATCCGGACGGACAGACAGACGGACAGACGGACAGACGGACAGACGGACATGGCTAGATCGACTCGGCTAGTGATGCTGATCAAGAATATATATACTTTATGGGGTCGGAAACGCTTCCTTCTGCCTGTTACATACTTTCCGACGAATCTAGTATACCCTTTTACTCTACGAGTAACGGGTATAAATATGACCGTTTTTATGTCATTGATTTTAATTTTGCGAAGGTTTACTGAAGTGGGCCTTCTTTCCATCTTTAAAAGCTCATAATTTGGTCAAATGAACTCAGACTTCGATATGGCACATCTTTATGGGCTCGTGGAATGATTATGTTCTTATCTGCTTAAATATATACAACTTTAAAGGTAGTAAAAAATATGACCGTTTTTATGTCATTGATCTTAATTTTGCGAAGGTTTACTGAAATGGTCCTTCTTCCGATCTTTAAAAGCCCATAACTTGATCAAATGAACTCGGACTTCGATATGGCACATCTTTATGGGCTCGTGGAATGATTATGTTCTTATCTGCATTAATATATACAACTTTAAAGGTAGTAAAAAATATGACCGTTTTAATGTCATTGATTTTAATTTTGCGAAGGTTTACTAAAATGGGCCTTCATTCCATCTTTAAAAGCCCATAACTTGGTCAAATGAACTCGGATTTCAATATGGCATACCTTTATGGGCTTGTGGAATGATTATGTTGTTATCTGCATTAATAAATATAACTTTAAAGGTAGTCAAAACATGACCGTTTTTATGTCATTGATTTTAATTCTGCTAAGGTTTACTGAAATGGGCCTCCTTTCCATTTTAAAAGCCCATAATTTGGTCAAATGAACTCGGAATTCGATATGGCATACCTTTATGGGCTTGTGAAATGAATATGGTGTTATCTGCATTAAAATATATATTTTTAAAGGTAGTAAAAAATATTACCGTTTTTATGTTATTGATTTTAATTTTGCGAAGGTTTACTGAAATGGACCTTCTTTCCATCCTTAAAAGCCCATTACTTGGTCAAATGAACTCGGATTTCAATATGGCATACCTTTATGGGCTTGTGGAATGATTATGTTGTTATCTGCATTTAAATATATAACTTTAAGGGTAGTAAAAAATATTTCCGTTTTTATGTCATTGATTTTAATTGTGCGAAGGTTTACAGAAATGGGCCTCCTTTCCATCTTTAAAAGCCCATAACTTGGTCAAATGAACTCGGAATTCGATATGGCATACCTTTATGGGTTTGTGGAATGATTATGTTGTTATCTGCATTAATAAATATATAACTTTAAAGGTAGTTAAAAATATTACCGTTTTTATGTTTTTGATTTTAATTTTGCGAAGGTTTACATAAATTGGCCCCCTTTCCATCTTTAAAAGCCAATAACTTGGTCAAGTGAACTCGGAATTGGATATGGCATACCTTAATGGGCTGGTGGAATGATTATGTTGTTATCTGCATTAAAATATATAACTCAAAAGGTAGTAAAAAATATGACCGCTTTTATGTCATTGATTTTAATTTTGCGAAGGTTTACTGAAGTGGGCCTTCTTTCCATCTTTAAAATCCCATAGCTTGATCATATGAACTCGGACTTCGATATGGCACATCTTTATGGGCTCGTGGAATGATTATGTTCTTATCTGCATTAATATATACAACTTTAAAGGTAATAAAAAATATGACCGTTTTTATGTCATTGATTTTTATTTTGCGAAGGTTTACTGAAATGGGCCTCCTTTCCATCTTTAAAAGCCCATAACTTGGTCAAATGAACTCGGAATTCGATATGGCACATCTTTATGGGCTTTTGGAATGATTATGTTCTTATCTGCATTAATATATACAACTTTAAAGGTAGTAAAAAATATGACCGTTTTTATGTCATTGATTTTAATTTTGCGAAGGTTTACTGAAATGGACCTTCTTTCCATCTTTAGAAGCCCATAACTTTGTCAAATGAACTCGGATTTCAATATGGCATACCTTTATGGGCTTGTAGAATGATTATGTTGTTATCTGCATTAATATATATAACTTTAAAGGTAGTAAAAAATATTTCCGTTTTTATGTCATTGATTTTAATTTTGCGAAGGTTTACAGAAATGGGCCTCCTTTCCATCTTTAAAAGCCCATAACTTGGTCAAATGAACTCGGAATTCGATATGGCATACCTTTATGGGTTTGTGGAATGATTATGTTGCTATCTGCATTAATATATATATAACTTTAAAGGTAGTAAAAAATATTACCGTTTTTATGTTATTGATTTTAATTTTGCGAAGGTTTACATAAATTGGCCTCCTTTCCATCTTTAAAAGCCCATAACTTGATCAAATGAACTCGGATTTGGATATGGCACATATTTATGGGCTTGTGGAATGATAATGTTGTTATCTGCATTAATATATAAAACTTTAAAGGTAGTAAAAAATATGACCGTTTTAATGTCATTGATTTTAATTTTGCGAAGGTTTACTAAAATGGACCTTCATTCCATCTTTAAAAGACCATAACTTGGTCAAATGATCTCGGCCTTCGAATGGCATACCTTTACGGTCTTGTGGAATGATTATGTTGTTATCTGCATTAAAATATATAACTTAAAAGGTAGTAAAAAATATGACCGTTTTTATATCATTGATTTTAATTTTACGAAGGTTTACAGAAATGGTCCTCCTTTCCATATTTAAAAGCCCATAACTTTGTCAAATGAACTCGGATTTCAATATGGCATACCTTTACGGTCTTGTGGAATGATTATGTTGTTATCTGCATTAATATATATAACTTTAAGGGTAGTAAAAAATATTTCCGTTTTTATGTCATTGATTTTAATTTTGCGAAGGTTTACTGAAATGGACCTTCTTTCCATCTTTAAAAGCCCATTACTTGGTCAAATGAACTCGGATTTCAATATGGCATACCTTTATGGGCTTGTGGAATGATTATGTTGTTATCTGCATTTAAATATATAACTTTAAGGGTAGTAAAAAATATTTCCGTTTTTATGTCATTGATTTTAATTTTGCGAAGGTTTACAGAAATCATCAGAAACCATCTTTAAAAGCTCATAACTTGATCAAATGAACTCGGACTTGGATATGGCACATATTTATGGGCTTGTGGAATGATAATGTTGTTATCTGCATTAATATATAAAACTTTAAAGGTAGTAAAAAATATGACCGTTTTAATGTCATTGATTTTAATTTTGCGAAGGTTTACTAAAATGGACCTTCATTCCATCTTTAAAAGACCATAACTTGGTCAAATGATCTCGGTCTTCGAATGGCATACCTTTACGGTCTTGTGGAATGATAATGTTGTTATCTGCATTAATATATAAAACTTTAAAGGTAGTAAAAAATATGACCGTTTTAATGTCATTGATTTTAATTTTGCGAAGGTTTACTAAAATGGACCTTCATTCCATCTTTAAAAGCCCATAACTTGGTCTAATGAACTCGGATTTCGATATGGCAGACCTTTATGGGTTTGTGGAATGATTATGTTGTTATCTGCATTAATAAATATTTAACTTTAAAGGTAGTAAAAAATATTACCGTTTTTATGTTATTGATTTTAATTTTGCGAAGGTTTACAGAAATTGGCCTCCTTCCCATCTTTAAAAGCCCATAACTTGGTCAAGTGAACTCGGAGTTCGATATGGCATACCTTAATGGGCTGGTGGAATGATTATGTTGTTATCTGCATTAAAATATATAACTCAAAAGGTAGTAAAAAATATGACCGCTTTTATGTCATTGATTTTAATGTTGCGAAGGTTTATTGAAATGGGCCTTCTTTCCATCTTTAAAGGCCCATAACTTGATCAAATGAACTTGGACTTCGATATGGCACATCTTTATGGGCTCGTGGAATGATTATGTTCTTATCTGCATTAATATATACAACTTTAAAAGTAGTACAAAATATGACCGTTTTTATGTCATTGATTTTAATTTTGCGAAGGTTTACTGAAATGGGCCTTCTTTCCTTCTTTAAAAGCCCACATCTTGATCAAATGAACTCGGACTTCGATATGGCACATCTTTATGGGCTCGTGGAATGATTATGTTCTTATACAATATATACAACTTTAACGTTTTTATGTCATTAATTTTGCGAAGGTTTACTGAAATGGGCCTTCTTTCCATCTTTAAAAGCCCATAACTTGATCAAATGAACTCGGACTTGAATATGGCACATATTTATGGGCTTGTGGAATGATAATGTTGTTATCTGCATTAATATATAAAACTTTAAAGGTAGTAAAAAATATGACCTCTTTAATGTCATTGATTTTAATTTTGCGAAGGTTTACTAAAATGGACCTTCATTCCATCTTTAAAAGCCCATAACTTGGTCAAATGATCTCGGTCTTCGAATGGCATACCTTTACGGTCTTGTGGAATGATTATGTTGTTATCTGCATTAAAATATATAACATAAAGGTAGTAAAAAATATGACCGTTTTTATGTCATTGATTTTAGTTTTGCGAAGGTTTACTGAAATGGGCCTCCTTTCCATCTTTAAAAGCCCATAACTTGGTCAAATGAACTCGGAATTCGATATGGCACATCTTTATGGGCTTTTGGAATGATTATGTTCTTATCTGCATTAATATATACAACTTTAAAGGTAATAAAAAATATGACCGTTTTTATGTCATTGATTTTTATTTTGCGAAGGTTTACTGAAATGGGCCTCCTTTCCATCTTTAAAAGCCCATAACTTGGTCAAATGTACTCGGATTTCAATATGGCATACCTTTATAGGCTTGTGGAATGATTATGTTGTTATCTGCATTAATATATATAACTTTAAAGGTAGTAAAAAATATTTCCGTTTTTATGTGATTGATTTTCATTTTGCGAAGGTTTACAGAAATGGGCCTCCTTTCCATCTTTAAAAGCCCATAACTTGGTCTAATGAACTCGGATTTCGATATGGCAGACCTTTATGGGTTTGTGGAATGATTATGTTGTTATCTGCATTAATAAATATTTAACTTTAAAGGTAGTAAAAAATATTACGGTTTTTATGTTATTGATTTTAATTTTGCGAAGGTTTACAGAAATTGGCCTCCTTCCCATCTTTAAAAGCCCATAACTTGGTCAAGTGAACTCGGAGTTCGATATGGCATACCTTAATGGGCTGGTGGAATGATTATGTTGTTATCTGCATTAAAATATATAACTCAAAAGGTAGTAAAAAATATGACCGCTTTTATGTCATTGATTTTAATGTTGCGAAGGTTTATTGAAATGGGCCTTCTTTCCATCTTTAAAGGCCCATAACTTGATCAAATGAACTTGGACTTCGATATGGCACATCTTTATGGGCTCGTGGAATGATTATGTTCTTATCTGCATTAATATATACAACTTTAAAAGTAGTACAAAATATGACCGTTTTTATGTCATTGATTTTAATTTTGCGAAGGTTTACTGAAATGGGCCTTCTTTCCATCTTTAAAAGCCCACAACTTGATCAAATGAACTCGGACTTCGATATGGCACATCTTTATGGGCTCGTGGAATGATTATGTTCTTATACAATATGTACAACTTTAACGTTTTTTTGTCATTAATTTTGCGAAGGTTTACTGAAATGGGCCTTCTTTCCATCTTTAAAAGCCCATAACTTGATCAAATGAACTCGGACTTGAATATGGCACATATTTATGGGCTTGTGGAATGATAATGTTGTTATCTGCATTAATATATAAAACTTTAAAGGTAGTAAAAAATATGACCTCTTTAATGTCATTGATTTTAATTTTGCGAAGGTTTACTAAAATGGACCTTCATTCCATCTTTAAAAGCCCATAACTTGGTCAAATGATCTCGGTCTTCGAATGGCATACCTTTACGGTCTTGTGGAATGATTATGTTGTTATCTGCATTAAAATATATAACATAAAGGTAGTAAAAAATATGACCGTTTTTATGTCATTGATTTTAATTTTGCGAAGGTTTACTGAAATGGGCCTCCTTTCCATCTTTAAAAGCCCATAACTTGGTCAAATGAACTCGGAATTCGATATGGCACATCTTTATGGGCTTTTGGAATGATTATGTTCTTATCTGCATTAATATATACAACTTTAAAGGTAATAAAAAATATGACCGTTTTTATGTCATTGATTTTTATTTTGCGAAGGTTTACTGAAATGGGCCTCCTTTCCATCTTTAAAAGCCCATAACTTGGTCAAATGAACTCGGATTTCAATATGGAATGCCTTTATAAGCTTGTGGAATGATTATGTTGTTATCTGCATTAATAAATATAACTTTAAAGGTAGTACAAAACATGACCGTTTTAATGTCATTGATTTTACTTTTGCGAAGGTTTACTGAAATGGGCCTCCTTTCCATCTTTAAAAGCCCATAACTTGGTCAAATGAACTCGGATTTCAATATGGAATGCTTTTATAAGCTTGTGAATGGATTATGTTGTTATCTGCATTAAAGTATACAACTTTAAAGGTATTAAAAAATATGACCGTTTTTATGTCAATGATTTTTATTTTGCGAAGGTTTACAGAAATGGGCCTCCTTTCCATCTTTAAAAGCCCATAACTTGGTCAAATGAACTCGGAATTCGATATGGCACATCTTTATGGGCTTTTGGAATGAATATGTTCTTATCTGCATTAATATATACAACTTTAAAGGTATTAAAAAATATGACCGTTTTTATGTCATTGATTTTTATTTTGCGAAGGTTTACTGAAATGGGCCTCCTTTCCATCTTTAAAAGCCCATAACTTGGTCAAATTAACTCGGAATTCGATATGGCACATCTTTATGGGCTTTTGGAATGATTATGTTCTTATCTGCATTAATATATACAACTTTAAAGGTATTAAAAAATATGACCGTTTTTATGTCATTGATTTTAATTTTGCGAAGGTTTACAGAAATGGGCCTCCTTTCCATCTTTTAAAGCCCATAACTTGGTCAAATGAACTCGGAATTCGATATGGCACATCTTTATGGGCTTTTGGAATGATTATGTTGTTATCTGCATTAATATATATAACTTTAAAGGTAGTAAAAAATATGACCGTTTTTATGTCATTGATTTTAATTTTGCGAAGGTTTACTGAAATGGGCCTCCTTTCCATCTTTAAAAGCCCATAAGTTGATCAAATTAACTCGGAATTCGATATGGCACATCTTTATGGGCTTTTGGAATGATTATGTTCTTATCTGCATTAATATATACAACTTTAAAGGTAATAAAAAATATGACCGTTTTTATGTCATTGATTTTTATTTTGCGAAGGTTTATTGAAATGGGCCTTCTTTCCATCTTTAAAGGCCCATAACTTGATCAAATGAACTTGGACTTCGATATGGCACATCTTTATGGGCTCGTGGAATGATTATGTTCTTATCTGCATTAATATATACAACTTTAAAAGTAGTACAAAATATGACCGTTTTTATGTCATTGATTTTAATTTTGCGAAGGTTTACTGAAATGGGCCTTCTTTCCATCTTTAAAAGCCCACAACTTGATCAAATGAACTCGGACTTCGATATGGCACATCTTTATGGGCTCGTGGAATGATTATGTTCTTATACAATATATACAACTTTAACGTTTTTATGTCATTAATTTTGCGAAGGTTTACTGAAATGGGCCTTCTTTCCATCTTTAAAAGCCCATAACTTGATCAAATGAACTCGGACTTGAATATGGCACATATTTATGGGCTTGTGGAATGATAATGTTGTTATCTGCATTACTATATAAAACTTTAAAGGTAGTAAAAAATATGACCTCTTTAATGTCATTGATTTTAATTTTGCGAAGGTTTACTAAAATGGACTTTCATTCCATCTTTAAAAGCCCATAACTTGGTCAAATGATCTCGGTCTTCGAATGGCATACCTTTACGGTCTTGTGGAATGATTATGTTGTTATCTGCATTAAAATATATAACATAAAGGTAGTAAAAAATATGACCGTTTTTATGTCATTGATTTTAATTTTGCGAAGGTTTACTGAAATGGGCCTCCTTTCCATCTTTAAAAGCCCATAACTTGGTCAAATGAACTCGGAATTCGATATGGCACATCTTTATGGGCTTTTGGAATGATTATGTTCTTATCTGCATTAATATATACAACTTTAAAGGTAATAAAAAATATGACCGTTTTTATGTCATTGATTTTTATTTTGCGAAGGTTTACTGAAATGGGCCTCCTTTCCATCTTTAAAAGCCCATAACTTGGTCAAATGAACTCGGATTTCAATATGGAATGCCTTTATAAGCTTGTGGAATGATTATGTTGTTATCTGCATTAATAAATATAACTTTAAAGGTAGTACAAAACATGACCGTTTTAATGTCATTGATTTTACTTTTGCGAAGGTTTACTGAAATGGGCCTCCTTTCCATCTTTAAAAGCCCATAACTTGGTCAAATGAACTCGGATTTCAATATGGAATGCTTTTATAAGCTTGTGAATGGATTATGTTGTTATCTGCATTAATATATATAACTTTAAAGGTAGTAAAAAATATGACCGTTTTTATGTCATTGATTTTTATTTTGCGAAGGTTTACTGAAATGGGCCTCCTTTCCATCTTTAAAAGCCCATAACTTGGTCAAATTAACTCGGAATTCGATATGGCACATCTTTATGGGCTTTTGGAATGATTATGTTCTTATCTGCATTAATATATACAACTTTAAAGGTAATAAAAAATATGACCGTTTTTATGTCATTGCTTTTAATTTTGCGAAGGTTTATTGAAATGGGCCTTCTTTCCATCTTTAAAGGCCCATAACTTGATCAAATGAACTTGGACTTCGATATGGCACATCTTTATGGGCTCGTGGAATGATTATGTTCTTATCTGCATTAATATATACAACTTTAAAAGTAGTACAAAATATGACCGTTTTTATGTCATTGATTTTAATTTTGCGAAGGTTTACTGAAATGGGCCTTCTTTCCATCTTTAAAAGCCCACAACTTGATCAAATGAACTCGGAATGCGATATGGCACATCTTTATGGGCTTTTGGAATGATTATGTTGTTATCTGCATTAATATATATAACTTTAAAGGTAGTAAAAAATATGACCGTTTTTATGTCATTAATTTTTATTTTGCGAAGGTTTACAGAAATGGGCCTCCTTTCCATCTTTAAAAGCCCATAACTTGGTCAAATGAACTCGGAATTCGATATGGCACATCTTTATGGGCTTTTGGAATGATTATGTTCTTATCTGCATTAATATATACAACTTTAAAGGTAATAAAAAATATGACCGTTTTTATGTCATTGATTTTTATTTTGCGAAGGTTTACTGAAATGGGCCTCCTTTCCATCTTTAAAAGCCCATAACTTGGTCAAATTAACTCGGAATTCGATATGGCACATCTTTATGGGCTTTTGGAATGATTATGTTCTTATCTGCATTAATATATACAACTTTAAAGGTATTAAAAAATATGACCGTTTTTATGTCATTGATTTTAATTTTGCGAAGGTTTACTGAAATGGACCTTCTTTCCATCTTTAAAAGCCCATAACTTGGTCAAATGTACTCGGATTTCAATATGGCATACCTTTATAGGCTTGTGGAATGATTATGTTGTTATCTGCATTAATATATACAACTTTAAAGGTAATAAAAAATATGACCGTTTTTATGTCATTGATTTTTATTTTGCGAAGGTTTACTGAAATGGGCCTCCTTTCCATCTTTAAAAGCCCATAACTTGGTCAAACGAACTCGGATTTCAATATGGAATGCCTTTATAAGCTTGTGGAATGATTATGTTGTTATCTGCATTAATAAATATAACTTTAAAGGTAGTACAAAACATGACCGTTTTAATGTCATTGATTTTACTTTTGCAAAGGTTTACTGAAATGGGCCTCCTTTCCATCTTTAAAAGCCCATAACTTGGTCAAATGAACTCGGATTTCAATATGGAATGCCTTTATAAGCTTGTGAATGGATTATGTTGTTATCTGCATTAAAGTATACAACTTTAAAGGTATTACAAAATATGACCGTTTTTATGTCAATGATTTTTATTTTGCGAAGGTTTACAGAAATGGGCCTCCTTTCCATCTTTAAAAGCCCATAACTTGGTCAAATGAACTCGGAATTCGATATGGCACATCTTTATGGGCTTTTGGAATGATTATGTTCTTATCTGCATTAATATATACAACTTTAAAGGTAATAAAAAATATGACCGTTTTTATGTCATTGATTTTTATTTTGCGAAGGTTTACTGAAATGGGCCTCCTTTCCATCTTTAAAAGCCCATAACTTGGTCAAATTAACTCGGAATTCGATATGGCACATCTTTATGGGCTTTTGGAATGATTATGTTCTTATCTGCATTAATATATACAACTTTAAAGGTATTAAAAAATATGACCGTTTTTATGTCATTGATTTTAATTTTGCGAAGGTTTACAGAAATGGGCCTCCTTTCCATCTTTAAAAGCCCATAACTTGGTCTAATGAACTCGGATTTCGATATGGCAGACCTTTATGGGTTTGTGGAATGATTATGTTGTTATTTGCATTAATAAATATATAACTTTAAAGGTAGTAAAAAATATTACCGTTTTTATGTTATTGATTTTAATTTTGCGAAGGTTTACAGAAATTGGCCTCCTTCCCATCTTTAAAAGCCCATAACTTGGTCAAGTGAATTCGATATGGCATACCTTAATGGGCTGGTGGAATGATTATGTTGTTATCTGCATTAAAATATATAACTCAAAAGGTAGTAAAAAATATGACCGCTTTTATGTCATTGATTTTAATGTTGCGAAGGTTTATTGAAATGGGCCTTCTTTCCATCTTTAAAGGCCCATAACTTGATCAAATGAACTTGGACTTCGATATGGCACATCTTTATGGGCTCGTGGAATGATTATGTTCGTATCTGCATTAATATATACAACTTTAAAAGTAGTACAAAATATGACCGTTTTTATGTCATTGATTTTAATTTTGCGAAGGTTTACTGAAATGGGCCTTCTTTCCATCTTTAAAAGCCCACAACTTGATCAAATGAACTCGGACTTCGATATGGCACATCTTTATGGGCTCGTGGAATGATTATGTTCTTATACAATATATACAACTTTAACGTTTTTATGTCATTAATTTTGCGAAGGTTTACTGAAATGGGCCTTCTTTCCATCTTTAAAAGCCCATAACTTGATCAAATGAACTCGGACTTGAATATGGCACATATTTATGGGCTTGTGGAATGATAATGTTGTTATCTGCATTAATATATAAAACTTTAAAGGTAGTAAAAAATATGACCGCTCTAATGTCATTGATTTTAATTTTGCGAAGGTTTACTAAAATGGACCTTCATTCCATCTTTAAAAGCCCATAACTTGGTCAAATGTACTCGGATTTCAATATGGCATACCTTTATAGGCTTGTGGAATGATTATGTTGTTATGTGCACTAATTAATATATAACTTTAAAGGTAGTAAAAAATATTACCGTTTTTATGTTATTGATTTTAATTTTGCGAAGGTTTACAGAAATGGGCCTCCTTTCCATCTTTAAAAGCCCATAACTTGGTCAAATGAACTCGGAATTCGATATGGCATACCTTTATGGGTTTGTGGAATGATTATGTTGTTATCTGCACTAATTAATATATAACTTTAAAGGTAGTAAAAAATATTACCGTTTTTATGTTATTGATTTTAATTTTGCGAAGGTTTACTGAAATGGACCTTCTTTCCATCTTTAAAAGCCCATAACTTGGTCAAATGAACTCGGATTTCAATATGGCATACCTTTATAGGCTTGTGGAATGATTATGTTGTTATCTGCATTAATATATATAACATTAAAGGTAGTAAAAAATATTTCCGTTTTTATGTCATTGATTTTAATTTTGCGAAGGTTTACAGAAATGGGCCTCCTTTCCATCTTTAAAAGCCCATAACTTGGTCAAATGAACTCGGAATTCGATATGGCATACCTTTATGGGTTTGTGGAATGATTATGTTGTTATCTGCACTAATTAATATATAACTTTAAAGGTAGTAAAAAATATTACCGTTTTTATGCTATTGATTTTAATTTTGCGAAGGTTTACTGAAATGGACCTTCTTTCCATCTTTAAAAGCCCATAACTTGGTCAAATGAACTCGGATTTCAATATGGCATACCTTTATGGGCCTGTGGAATGATTATGTTGTTATCTGAATTTAAATATAAAACTTTAAGGGTAGTAAAAAATATTTCCGTTTTTATGTCATTGATTTTAAATTTGCGAAGGTTTACTGAAGTGGGCCTTCTTTCCATCTTTAAAAGCCCATAATTTGGTCAAATGAACTCGGAATTCGATATGGCATACCTTTATGGGCTTGTGAAATGATTATGGTGTTATCTGCATTAAAATATACAACTTTAAAGGTAGTAAAAAATATGACCGTTTTTATGTCATTGATTTTAATTTTGCGAAGGTTTACTGAAGTGGGCCTTCTTTCCATCTTTAAAAGCTCATAATTTGGTCAAATGAACTCAGACTTCGATATGGCACATCTTTATGGGCTCGTGGAATGATTATGTTCTTATCTGCTTTAATATATACAACTTTAAAGGTAGTAAAAAATATGACCGTTTTTATGTCATTGATTTTAATTTTGCGAAGGTTTACTGAAAGGGTCCTTCTTCCGATCTTTAAAAGCCCATAACTTGATCAAATGAACTCGGACTTCGATATGGCACATCTTTATGGGCTCGTGGAATGATTATGTTCTTATCTGCATTAATATATACAACTTTAAAGGTAGTACAAAATATGACCGTTTTTATGTCATTGATTTTAATTTTGCGAAGGTTTACTAAAATGGGCCGTCATTCCATCTTTAAAAGCCCATAACTTGGTCAAATGATCTCGGATTTCGATATGGCATAGCTTTATGGGCTTGTGGAATGATTATGTTGTTATCTGCATTAATAAATATAACTTTAAAGGTAGTCAAAACATGACCGTTTTTATGTCATTGATTTTAATTCTGCTAAGGTTTACTGAAATGGGCCTCCTTTCCATTTTAAAAGCCCATAATTTGGTCAAATGAACTCGGAATTCGATATGGCATACCTTTATGGGCTTGTGAAATGATTATGGTGTTATCTGCATTAAAATATATATTTTTAAAGGTAGTAAAAAATATTACCGTTTTTATGTTATTGATTTTAATTTTGCGAAGGTTTACTGAAATGGACCTTCTTTCCATCCTTAAAAGCCCATTACTTGGTCAAATGAACTCGGATTTCAATATGGCATACCTTTATGGGCTTGTGGAATGATTATGTTGTTATCTGCATTTAAATATATAGCTTTAAGGGTAGTAAAAAATATTTCCGTTTTTATGTCATTGATTTTAATTTTGCGAAGGTTTACAGAAATGGGCCTCCTTTCCATCTTTAAAAGCCCATAACTTGGTCAAATGAACTCGGAATTCGATATGGCATACCTTTATGGGTTTGTGGAATGATTATGTTGTTATCTGCAATAATAAATATATAACTTTAAAGGTAGTTAAAAATATTACCGTTTTTATGTTTTTGATTTTAATTTTGCGAAGGTTTACATAAATTGGCCCCCTTTCCATCTTTAAAAGCCAATAACTTGGTCAAGTGAACTCGGAATTGGATATGGCATACCTTAATGGGCTGGTGGAATGATTATGTTGTTATCTGCATTAAAATATATAACTCAAAAGGTAGTAAAAAATATGACCGCTTTTATGTCATTGATTTTAATTTTGCGAAGGTTTACTGAAGTGGGCCTTCTTTCCATCTTTAAAATCCCATAGCTTGATCAAATGAACTCGGACTTCGATATGGCACATCTTTATGGGCTCGTGGAATGATTATGTTCTTATCTGCATTAATATATACAACTTTAAAGGTAATAAAAAATATGACCGTTTTTATGTCATTGATTTTTATTTTGCGAAGGTTTACTGAAATGGGCCTCCTTTCCATCTTTAAAAGCCCATAACTTGGTCAAATGAACTCGGAATTCGATATGGCACATCTTTATGGGCTTTTGGAATGATTATGTTCTTATCTGCATTAATATATACAACTTTAAAGGTAGTAAAAAATATGACCGTTTTTATGTCATTGATTTTAATTTTGCGAAGGTTTACTGAAATGGACCTTCTTTCCATCTTTAGAAGCCCATAACTTTGTCAAATGAACTCGGATTTCAATATGGCATACCTTTATGGGCTTGTGGAATGATTATGTTGTTATCTGCATTAATATATATAACTTTAAAGGTAGTAAACAATATTTCCGTTTTTATGTCATTGATTTTAATTTTGCGAAGGTTTACAGAAATGGGCCTCCTTTCCATCTTTAAAAGCCCATAACTTGGTCAAATGAACTCGGAATTCGATATGGCATACCTTTATGGGTTTGTGGAATGATTATGTTGCTATCTGCATTAATATATATATAACTTTAAAGGTAGTAAAAAATATTACCGTTTTTATGTTATTGATTTTAATTTTGCGAAGGTTTACATAAATTGGCCTCCTTTCCATCTTTAAAAGCCCATAACTTGATCAAATGAACTCGGAATTCGATATGGCACATATTTATGGGCTTGAGGAATGATAATGTTGTTATCTGCATTAATATATAAAACTTTAAAGGTAGTAAAAAATATGACCGTTTTAATGTCATTGATTTTAATTTTGCGAAGGTTTACTAAAATGGACCTTCATTCCATCTTTAAAAGACCATAACTTGGTCAAATGAACTCGGAATTCGATATGGCACATATTTATGGGCTTGAGGAATGATAATGTTGTTATCTGCATTAATATATAAAACTTTAAAGGTAGTAAAAAATATGACCGTTTTAATGTCATTGATTTTAATTTTGCGAAGGTTTACTAAAATGGACCTTCATTCCATCTTTAAAAGACCATAACTTGGTCAAATGATCTCGGCCTTCGAATGGCATACCTTTACGGTCTTGTGGAATGATTATGTTGTTATCTGCATTAAAATATATAACTTAAAAGGTAGTAAAAAATATGACCGTTTTTATGTCATTGATTTTAATTTTACGAAGGTTTACAGAAATGGTCCTCCTTTCCATATTTAAAAGCCCATAACTTTGTCAAATGAACTCGGATTTCAATATGGCATACCTTTACGGTCTTGTGGAATGATTATGTTGTTATCTGCATTAATATATATAACTTTAAGGGTAGTAAAAAATATTTCCGTTTTTATGTCATTGATTTTAATTTTGCGAAGGTTTACTGAAATGGACCTTCTTTCCATCTTTAAAAGCCCATTACTTGGTCAAATGAACTCGGATTTCAATATGGCATACCTTTATGGGCTTGTGGAATGATTATGTTGTTATCTGCATTTAAATATATAACTTTAAGGGTAGTAAAAAATATTTCCGTTTTTATGTCATTGATTTTAATTTTGCGAAGGTTTACAGAAATCATCAGAAACCATCTTTAAAAGCTCATACCTTGATCAAATGAACTCGGACGTGGATATGGCACATATTTATGGGCTTGTGGAATGATAATGTTGTTATCTGCATTAATATATAAAACTTTAAAGGTAGTAAAAAATATGACCGTTTTAATGTCATTGATTTTAATTTTGCGAAGGTTTACTAAAATGGACCTTCATTCCATCTTTAAAAGACCATAACTTGGTCAAATGATCTCGGTCTTCGAATGGCATACCTTTACGGTCTTGTGGAATGATTATGTTGTTATCTGCATTAAAATATATAACTTAAAAGGTAGTAAAAAATATGGCCGTTTTTATGTCATTGATTTTAATTTTACGAAGGTTTACAGAAATGGTCCTCCTTTCCATATTTAAAAGCCCATAACTTTGTCAAATGAACTCGGATTTCGATATGGCATACCTTTATGGGTTTGTGGAATGATTATGTTGTTATCTGCATTAATAAATATATAACTTTAAAGGTAGCAAAAAATATTACCGTTTTTATGTTATTGATTTTAATTTTGCGAAGGTTTACTGAAATGGACCTTCTTTCCATCTTTAGAAGCCCATAACTTTGTCAAATGAACTCGGATTTCAATATGGCATACCTTTATGGGCTTGTGGAATGATTATGTTGTTATCTGCATTAAAATATATAACTTAAAAGGTAGTAAAAAATATGGCCGTTTTTATGTCATTGATTTTAATTTTACGAAGGTTTACAGAAATGGTCCTCCTTTCCATATTTAAAAGCCCATAACTTTGTCAAATGAACTCGGATCTCGATATGGCATACCTTTATGGGTTTGTGGAATGATTATGTTGTTATCTGCATTAATAAATATATAACTTTAAAGGTAGCAAAAAATATTACCGTTTTTATGTTATTGATTTTAATTTTGCGAAGGTTTACTGAAATGGACCTTCTTTCCATCTTTAAAAGCCCATTACTTGGTCAAATGAACTCGGATTTCAATATGGCATACCTTTATGGGCTTGTGGAATGATTATGTTATTATCTGCATTTAAATATATAACTTTAAGGGTAGTAAAAAATATTTCCGTTTTTATGTCATTGATTTTAATTTTGCGAAGGTTTACAGAAATGGGCCTCCTTTCCATCTTTAAAAGCCCATAACTTGGTCAAATGAACTCGGAATTTGATGTGGCATACCTTTATGGGTTTGTGGAATGATTATGTTGTTATCTGCATTAATAAATATATAACTTTAAAGGTAGTTAAAAATATTACCGTTTTTATGTTATTGATTTTAATTTTGCGGAGGTTTACATAAATTGGCCTCCTTTCCATCTTTAAAAGCCAATAACTTGGTCAAGTGAACTCGGAATTGGATATGGCATACCTTAATGGGCTGGTGGAATGATTATGTTGTTATCTGCATTAAAATATATAACTCAAAAGGTAGTAAAAAATATGACCGCTTTTATGTCATTGATTTTTATTTTGCGAAGGTTTACTGAAATGGGCCTCCTTTCCATCTTTAAAAGCCCATAACTTGGTCAAATGAACTCGGAATTCGATATGGCACATCTTTATGGGCTTTTGGAATGATTATGTTCTTATCTGCATTAATATATATAACTTTAAAGGTAGTAAAAAATATTTCCGTTTTTATGTCATTGATTTTAATTTTGCGAAAGTTTACAGAAATGGGCCTCCTTTCCATCTTTAAAAGCCCATAACTTGGTCAAATGAACTCGGAATTCGATATGGCATACCTTTATGGGTTTGTGGAATGATTATGTTGCTATCTGCATTAATATATATATAACTTTAAAGGTAGTAAAAAATATTACCGTTTTTATGTTATTAATTTTAATTTTGCGAAGGTTTACATAAATTGGCCTCCTTTCCATCTTTAAAAGCCAATAACTTGGTCAAGTGAACTCGGAATTGGATATGGCATACCTTAATGGGCTGGTGGAATGATTATGTTGTTATCTGCATTAAAATATATAACTTAAAAGGTAGTAAAAAATATGACCGCTTTTATGTCATTGATTTTAATTTTTCGAATGTTTACTGAAGTGGGCCTTCTTTTCATCTTTAAAAGCCCATAACTTGATCAAATGAACTCGGACTTCGATATGGCACATTTTTATGGGCTCGTGGAATGATTATGTTCTTATCTGCATTAATATATACAACTTTAAAGGTAATAAAAAATATGACCGTTTTTATGTCATTGATTTTTATTTTGCGAAGGTTTGCTGAAATGGGCCTCCTTTCCATCTTTAAAAGCCCATAACTTGGTCAAATGAACTCTAAATTCGATATGGCACATCTTTATGGGCTTTTGGAATGATTATGTTCTTATCTGCATTAATATATACAACTTTAAAGGTAGTACAAAATATGACCGTTTTTATGTCATTGATTTTAATTTTGCGAAGGTTTACTGAAATGGACCTTCTTTCCATCTTTAGAAGCCCATAACTTTGTCAAATGAACTCGGATTTCAATATGGCATACCTTTATGGGCTTGTGGAATGATTATGTTGTTATCTGCATTAATATATATAACTTTAAAGGTAGTAAAAAATATTTCCGTTTTTATGTCATTGATTTTAATTTTGCGAAGGTTTACAGAAATGGGCCTCCTTTCCATCTTTAAAAGCCCATAACTTGGTCAAATGAACTCGGAATTCGATATGGCATACCTTTATGGGTTTGTGGAATGATTATGTTGCTATCTGCATTAATAAATATATAACTTTAAAGGTAGCAAAAAATATTACCGTTTTTATGTTATTGATTTTAATTTTGCGAAGGTTTACTGAAATGGACCTTCTTTCCATCTTTAAAAGCCCATTACTTGGTCAAATGAACTCGGATTTCAATATGGCATACCTTTATGGGCTTGTGGAATGATTATGTTGTTATCTGCATTTAAATATATAACTTTAAGGGTAGTAAAAAATATTTCCGTTTTTATGTCATTGATTTTAATTTTGCGAAGGTTTACAGAAATGGGCCTCCTTTCCATCTTTAAAAGCCCATAACTTGGTCAAATGAACTCGGAATTTGATGTGGCATACTTTCATGGGTTTGTGGAATGATTATGTTGTTATCTGCATTAATATATATATAACTTTAAAGGTAGTTAAAAATATTACCGTTTTTATGTTATTGATTTTAATTTTGCGAAGGTTTACATAAATTGGCCTCCTTTCCATCTTTAAAAGCCAATAACTTGGTCAAGTGAACTCGGAATTGGATATGGCATACCTTAATGGGCTGGTGGAATGATTATGTTGTTATCTGCATTAAAATATATAACTCAAAAGGTAGTAAAAAATATGACCGCTTCTATGTCATTGATTTTAATTTTGCGAAGGTTTACTGAAGTGGGCCTTCTTTCCATCTTTAAAAGCCCATAGCTTGATCAAATGAACTCGGACTTCGATATGGCACATCTTTATGGGCTCGTGGAATGATTATGTTCTTATCTGCATTAATATATACAACTTTAAAGGTAATAAAAAATATGACCGTTTTTATGTCATTGATTTTTATTTTGCGAAGGTTTACTGAAATGGGCCTCCTTTCCATCTTTAAAAGCCCATAACTTGGTCAAATGAACTCGGAATTCGATATGGCACATTTTTATGGGCTTTTGGAATGATTATGTTCTTATCTGCATTAATATATACAACTTTAAAGGTAGTAAAAAATATGACCGTTTTTATGTCATTGATTTTAATTTTGCGAAGGTTTACTGAAATGGACCTTCTTTCCATCTTTAGAAGCCCATAACTTTGTCAAATGAACTCGGATTTCAATATGGCATACCTTTATGGGCTTGTGGAATGATTATGTTGTTATCTGCATAAATATATATAACTTTAAAGGTAGTAAAAAATATTTCCGTTTTTATGTCATTGATTTTAATTTTGCGAAGGTTTACAGAAATGGGCCTCCTTTCCATCTTTAAAAGCCCATAACTTGGTCAAATGAACTCGGAATTCGATATGGCATACCTTTATGGGTTTGTGGAATGATTATGTTGCTATCTGCATTAATATATATATAAATTTAAAGGTAGTAAAAAATATTACCGTTTTTATGTTATTGATTTTAATTTTGCGAAGGTTTACATAAATTGGCCTCCTTTCCATCTTTAAAAGCCAATAACTTGGTCAAGTGAACTCGGAATTGGATATGGCATACCTTAATGGGCTGGTGGAATGATTATGTTGTTATCTGCATTAAAATATATAACTTAAAAGGTAGTAAAAAATATGACCGCTTTTATGTCATTGATTTTAATTTTGCGAAGGTTTACTGAAGTGGGCCTTCTTTCCATCTTTAAAAGCCCATAACTTGATCAAATGAACTCAGACTTCGATATGGCACATCTTTATGGGCTCGTGGAATGATTATGTTCTTATCTGCTTTAATATATACAACTTTAAAGGTAGTAAAAAATATGACCGTTTTTATGTCATTGATTTTAATTTTGCGAAGGTTTACTGAAATGGGCCTTCTTTCGATCTTTTAAAGCCCATAACTTGATCAAATGAACTCGGACTTCGATATGACTCATCTTTATGGGCTCGTGGAATGATTATGTTCTTATCTACATTAATATATACAACTTTAAAGGTAGTAAAAAATATGACCGTTTTTATGTCATTGATTTTAATTTTGCGAAGGTTTACTAAAATGGTCCTTCATTCCATCTTTAAAAGCCCATAATTTGGTCAAATGAACTCGGAATTCGATATGGCATACCTTTATGGGCTTGTGAAATGATTATGGTGTTATCTGCATTAAAATATATAACTTTAAGGGTAGTAAAAAATATTTCCGTTTTTATGTCATTGATTTTAATTTTGCGAAGGTTTACAGAAATGGGCCTCCTTTCCATCTTTAAAAGCCCATAACTTGGTCAAATGAACTCGGAATTTGATGTGGCATACTTTCATGGGTTTGTGGAATGATTATGTTGTTATCTGCATTAATATATATATAACTTTAAAGGTAGTTAAAAATATTACCGTTTTTATGTTATTGATTTTAATTTTGCGAAGGTTTACATAAATTGGCCTCCTTTCCATCTTTAAAAGCCAATAACTTGGTCAAGTGAACTCGGAATTGGATATGGCATACCTTAATGGGCTGGTGGAATGATTATGTTGTTATCTGCATTAAAATATATAACTCAAAAGGTAGTAAAAAATATGACCGTTTTTATGTCATTGATTTTAATTTTGCGAAGGTTTACAGAAATGGGCCTCCTTTCCATCTTTAAAAGCCCATAACTTGGTCAAATGAACTCGGAATTCGATATGGCATACCTTTATGGGTTTGTGGAATGATTATGTTGCTATCTGCATTAATATATATATAACTTTAAAGGTAGTAAAAAATATTACCGTTTTTATGTTATTAATTTTAATTTTGCGAAGGTTTACATAAATTGGCCTCCTTTCCATCTTTAAAAGCCAATAACTTGGTCAAGTGAACTCGGAATTGGATATGGCATACCTTAATGGGCTGGTGGAATGATTATGTTGTTATCTGCATTAAAATATATAACTTAAAAGGTAGTAAAAAATATGACCGCTTTTATGTCATTGATTTTAATTTTGCGAAGGTTTACTGAAGTGGGCCTTCTTTCCATCTTTAAAAGCCCATAACTTGATCAAATGAACTCGGACTTCGATATGGCACATCTTTATGGGCTCGTGGAATGATTATGTTCTTATCTGCATTAATATATACAACTTTAAAGGTAATAAAAAATATGACCGTTTTTATGTCATTGATTTTTATTTTGCG
Organism: Drosophila suzukii; assembly: GCF_043229965.1. Taxonomy (NCBI): domain Eukaryota; kingdom Metazoa; phylum Arthropoda; class Insecta; order Diptera; family Drosophilidae; genus Drosophila; species Drosophila suzukii. The sequence continues at coordinate 42,820,577 of NC_092082.1, forward strand.
AAGGTTTACTGAAATGGGCCTCCTTTCCATCTTTAAGAGCCCATAACTTGGTCAAATGAACTCTAAATTCGATATGGCACATCTTTATGGGCTTTTGGAATGATTATGTTCTTATCTGCATTAATATATACAACTTTAAAGGTAGTACAAAATATGACCGTTTTTATGTCATTGTTTTAATTTTGCGAAGGTTTACTGAAATGGACCTTCTTTCCATCTTTAGAAGCCCATAACTTTGTCAAATGAACTCGGATTTCAATATGGCATACCTTTATGGGCTTGTGGAATGATTATGTTGTTATCTGCATTAATATATATAACTTTAAAGGTAGTAAAAAATATTTCCGTTTTTATGTCATTGATTTTAATTTTGCGAAGGTTTACAGAAATGGGCCTCCTTTCCATCTTTAAAAGCCCATAACTTGGTCAAATGAACTCGGAATTCGATATGGCATACCTTTATGGGTTTGTGGAATGATTATGTTGCTATCTGCATTAATAAATATATAACTTTAAAGGTAGCAAAAAATATTACCGTTTTTATGTTATTGATTTTAATTTTGCGAAGGTTTACTGAAATGGACCTTCTTTCCATCTTTAGAAGCCCATAACTTTGTCAAATGAACTCGGATTTCAATATGGCATACCTTTATGGGCTTGTGGAATGATTATGTTGTTATCTGCATTTAAATATATAACTTTAAGGGTAGTAAAAAATATTTCCGTTTTTATGTCATTGATTTTAATTTTGCGAAGGTTTACAGAAATGGGCCTCCTTTCCATCTTTAAAAGCCCATAACTTGGTCAAATGAACTCGGAATTTGATGTGGCATACTTTCATGGGTTTGTGGAATGATTATTTGTTATCTGCATTAATATATATATAACTTTAAAGGTAGTTAAAAATATTAACGTTTTTATGTTATTGATTTTAATTTTGCGAAGGTTTACATAAATTGGCCTCCTTTCCATCTTTAAAAGCCAATAACTTGGTCAAGTGAACTCGGAATTGGATATGGCATACCTTAATGGGCTGGTGGAATGATTATGTTGTTATCTGCATTAAAATATATAACTCAAAAGGTAGTAAAAAATATGACCGCTTCTATGTCATTGATTTTATTTTTGCGAAGGTTTACTGAAGTGGGCCTTCTTTCCATCTTTAAAAGCCCATAGCTTGATCAAATGAACTCGGACTTCGATATGGCACATCTTTATGGGCTCGTGGAATGATTATGTTCTTATCTGCATTAATATATACAACTTTAAAGGTAATAAAAAATATGACCGTTTTTATGTCATTGATTTTTATTTTGCGAAGGTTTACTGAAATGGGCCTCCTTTCCATCTTTAAGAGCCCATAACTTGGTCAAATGAACTCTAAATTCGATATGGCACATCTTTATGGGCTTTTGGAATGATTATGTTGTTATCTGCATTAATATATATAACTTTAAAGGTAGTAAAAAATATTTCCGTTTTTATGTCATTGATTTTAATTTTGCGAAGGTTTACAGAAATGGGCCTCCTTTCCATCTTTAAAAGCCCATAACTTGGTCAAATGAACTCGGAATTCGATATGGCATACCTTTATGGGTTTGTGGAATGATTATGATTATAACTTTAAAGGTAGCAAAAAATATTACCGTTTTTATGTTATTGATTTTAATTTTGCGAAGGTTTACTGAAATGGACCTTCTTTCCATCTTTAGAAGCCCATAACTTTGTCAAATGAACTCGGATTTCAATATGGCATACCTTTATGGGCTTGTGGAATGATTATGTTGTTATCTGCATTTAAATATATAACTTTAAGGGTAGTAAAAAATATTTCCGTTTTTATGTCATTGATTTTAATTTTGCGAAGGTTTACAGAAATGGGCCTCCTTTCCATCTTTAAAAGCCCATAACTTGGTCAAATGAACTCGGAATTTGATGTGGCATACTTTCATGGGTTTGTGGAATGATTATGTTGTTATCTGCATTAATATATATATAACTTTAAAGGTAGTTAAAAATATTACCGTTTTTATGTTATTGATTTTAATTTTGCGAAGGTTTACATAAATTGGCCTCCTTTCCATCTTTAAAAGCCAATAACTTGGTCAAGTGAACTCGGAATTGGATATGGCATACCTTAATGGGCTGGTGGAATGATTATGTTGTTATCTGCATTAAAATATATAACTCAAAAGGTAGTAAAAAATATGACCGCTTCTATGTCATTGATTTTAATTTTGCGAAGGTTTACTGAAGTGGGCCTTCTTTCCATCTTTAAAAGCCCATAGCTTGATCAAATGAACTCGGACTTCGATATGGCACATCTTTATGGGCTCGTGGAATTATTATGTTCTTATCTGCATTAATATATACAACTTTAAAGGTAATAAAAAATATGACCGTTTTTATGTCATTGATTTTTATTTTGCGAAGGTTTACTGAAATGGGCCTCCTTTCCATCTTTAAAAGCCCATAACTTGGTCAAATGAACTCGGAATTCGATATGGCACATTTTTATGGGCTTTTGGAATGATTATGTTCTTATCTGCATTAATATATACAACTTTAAAGGTAGTAAAAAATATGACCGTTTTTATGTCATTGATTTTAATTTTGCGAAGGTTTACTGAAATGGACCTTCTTTCCATCTTTAGAAGCCCATAACTTTGTCAAATGAACTCGGATTTCAATATGGCATACCTTTATGGGCTTGTGGAATGATTATGTTGTTATCTGCATTAATATATATAACTTTAAAGGTAGTAAAAAATATTTCCGTTTTTATGTCATTGACATATGGGCTCGTGGAATGATTATGTTCTTATCTACATTAATATATACAACTTTAAAGGTAGTAAAAAATATGACCGTTTTTATGTCATTGATTTTAATTTTGCGAAGGTTTACTAAAATGGTCCTTCATTCCATCTTTAAAAGCCCATAATTTGGTCAAATGAACTCGGAATTCGATATGGCATACCTTTATGGGCTTGTGAAATGATTATGGTGTTATCTGCATTAAAATATATAACTTTAATGGTAGTAAAAAATATGACCGTTTTTATGTCATTGATTTTAATTTTGCGAAGGTTTATTGAAATGGGCCTTCTTTCCATCTTTAAAAGCCTATAATTTGGTCAAATGATCTCGGATTTCGATATGGCATAGCTTTATGGGCTTGTGGAATGATTATGTTGTTATCTGCATTAATAAATACAACTTTAAAGGTAGTAAAAAATATGACCGTTTTTATGTCATTGATTTTAATTTTGCGAAGGTTTACTAAAATGGTCCTTCATTCCATCTTTAAAAGCCCATAATTTGGTCTAATGAACTCGGAATTCGATATGGCATACCTTTATGGGCTTGTGAAATGATTATGGTGTTATCTGCATTAAAATATATAACTTTAATGGTAGTAAAAAATATGACCGTTTTTATGTCATTGATTTTAATTTTGCGAAGGTTTATTGAAATGGGCCTTCTTTCCATCTTTAAAAGCCTATAATTTGGTCAAATGATCTCGGATTTCGATATGGCATAGCTTTATGGGCTTGTGGAATGATTATGTTGTTATCTGCATTAATAAATATAACTTTAAAGGTAGTACAAAACATGACCGTTTTTATGTCATTGATTTTAATTTTGCTAAGGTTTACATAAATTGGCCTCCTTTCCATCTTTAAAAGCCAATAACTTGGTCAAGTGAACTCGGAATTGGATATGGCATACCTTAATGGGCTGGTGCAATGATTATGTTGTTATCTGCATTAAAATATATAACTCAAAAGGTAGTAAAAAATATGACCGCTTTTATGTCATTGATTTTAATTTTGCGAAGGTTTACTGAAGTGGGCCTTCTTTCCATCCTTAAAAGCCCATAACTTGACTTCGATATGGCACATCTTTATGGGCTCGTGGAATGATTATGTTCTTATCTGCATTAATATATACAACTTTAAAAGTAGTACAAAATATGACCGTTTTTATGTCATTGATTTTAATTTTGCGAAGGTTTACTGAAATGGGCCTTCTTTCCATCTTTAAAAGCCCACAACTTCGATATGGCACATCTTTATGGGCTCGTGGAATGATTATGTTCTTATCTGCATTAATATATACAACTTTAAAAGTAGTACAAAATATGACCGTTTTTATGTCATTGATTTTAATTTTGCAAAGGTTTACTGAAATGGGCCTTCTTTCCATCTTTAAAAGCCCACAACTTCGATATGGCACATCTTTATGGGCTTGTGGAATGATTATGTTCTTATCTGCATTAATATATACAACTTTAAAAGTAGTACAAAATATGACCGTTTTTATGTCATTGATTTTAATTTTGCGAAGGTTTACTGAAATGGGCCTTCTTTCCATCCTTAAAAGCCCATAACTTGACTTCGATATGGCACATCTTTATGGGCTCGTGGAATGATTATGTTCTTATCTGCATTAATATATACAACTTTAAAAGTAGTACAAAATATGACCGTTTTTATGTCATTGATTTTAATTTTGCGAAGGTTTACTGAAATGGGCCTTCTTTCCATCTTTAAAAGCCCACAACTTCGATATGGCACATCTTTATGGGCTCGTGGAATGATTATGTTCTTATCTGCATTAATATATACAACTTTAAAAGTAGTACAAAATATGACCGTTTTTATGTCATTGATTTTAATTTTGCAAAGGTTTACTGAAATGGGCCTTCTTTCCATCTTTAAAAGCCCACAACTTCGATATGGCACATCTTTATGGGCTCGTGGAATGATTATGTTCTTATCTGCATTAATATATACAACTTTAAAAGTAGTACAAAATATGACCGTTTTTATGTCATTGATTTTAATTTTGCGAAGGTTTACTGAAATGGGCCTTCTTTCCATCTTTAAAAGCCCACAACTTGATCAAATGAACTCGGACTTCGATATGGCACATCTTTATGGGCTCGTGGAATGATTATGTTCTTATCTGCATTAATATATACAACTTTAACGTTAGTGGAAAATATGACCGTTTTTATGTCATTGATTTTAATGTTGCGAAGGTTTATTGAAATGGGCCTTCTTTCCATCTTTAAAAGCCCATAACTTGACTTCGATATGGCACATCTTTATGGGCTCGTAGAATGATTATGTTCTTATCTGCATTAATATATACAACTTTAAAAGTAGTACAAAATATGACCGTTTTTATGTCATTGATTTTAATTTTGCGAAGGTTTACTGAAATGGGCCTTCTTTCCATCTTTAAAAGCCCACAACTTGATCAAATGAACTCGGACTTCGATATGGCACATCTTTATGGGCTCGTGGAATGATTATGTTCTTATCTGCATTAATATATACAACTTTAACGGTAGTGAAAAATATGACCGTTTTTATGTCATTAATTTTTTCGAAGGTTTACTGAAATGGGCCTTCTTTCCATCTTTAAAAGCCCATAACTTGATCAAATGAACTCGGACTTGGATATGGCACATATTTATGGGCTTGTGGAATGATAATGTTGTTATCTGCATAAATATATAAAACTTTAAAGGTAGTAAAAAATATGACCGTTTTAATGTCATTGATTTTAATTTTGCGAAGGTTTACTAAAATGGACCTTCATTCCATCTTTAAAAGCCCATAACTTGGTCAAATGAACTCGGTCTTCGAATGGCACACCTTTACGGTCTTGTGGAATGATTATGTTGTTATCTGCATTAAAATATATAACTTAAAAGGTAGTAAAAAATATGACCGTTTTTATGTCATTGATTTTAATTTTGCGAAGGTTTACAGAAATGGGCCTCCTTTCCATCTTTAAAAGCCCATAACTTGGCCAAATGAACTCGGATTTCAATATGGCATACCTTTATGGGCTTGTGGAACGATTATGTTGTTATCTACATTAAAATATATAACTTTAAGGGTAGTAAAAAATATTTCCGTTTTTATGTCATTGATTTTAATTTTGCGAAGGTTTACAGAAATGGGCCTCCTTTCCATCTTTAAAAGCCCATAACTTGGCCAAATGAACTCGGAATTCGATATGGCATACCTTTATGGGTTTGTGGAATGATTATGTTGTTATCTGCATTAATAAATATATAACTTTAAAGGTAGTTAAAAATATTACCGTTTTTATGTTATTGATTTTAATTTTGCGAAGGTTTACATAAATTGGCCTCCTTTCCATCTTTAAAAGCCAATAACTTGGTCAAGTGAACTCGGATTTGGATATGGCATACCTTAATGGGCTGGTGGAATGATTATGTTGTTATCTGCATTAAAATATATAACTCAAAAGGTAGTAAAAAATATGACCGCTTTTATGTCATTGATTTTAATTTTGCGAAGGTTTACTGAAGTGGGCCTTCTTTCCATCTTTAAAAGCCCATGGCTTAATCAAATGAACTCGGACTTCGATATGGCACATCTTTATGGGCTCGTGGAATGATTATGTTCTTATCTGCATTAATATGTACAACTTTAAAGGTAATAAAAAATATGACCGTTTTTATGTCATTGATTTTTATTTTGCGAAGGTTTACTGAAATGGACCTTCTTTCCATCTTTAGAAGCCCATAACTTGGTCAAATGAACTCGGATTTCAATATGGCATACCTTTATGGGCTTGTGGAATGATTATGTTGTTATCTGCATTAATATATATAACTTTAAAGGTAGTAAAAAATATTTCCGTTTTTATGTCATTGATTTTAATTTTGCGAAGGTTTACAGAAATGGGCCTCCTTTCCATCTTTAAAAGCCCATAACTTGGTCAAATGAACTCGGAATTCGATATGGCATACCTTTATGGATTTGTGGAATGATTATGTTGCTATCTGCATTAATATATATATAACTTTAAAGGTAGTAAAAAATATTACCGTTTTTATGTTATTGATTTTAATTTTGCGAAGGTTTACATAAATTGGCCTCCTTTCCATCTTTAAAAGCCAATAACTTGGTCAAGTGAACTCGGAATTGGATATGGCATACCTTAATGGGCTGGTGGAATGATTATGTTGTTATCTGCATTAAAATATATAACTTAAAAGGTAGTAAAAAATATTTCCGTTTTTATGTCATTGATTTTAATTTTGCGAAGGTTTACTGAAGTGGGCCTTCTTTCCATCTTTAAAAGCCTATAGCTTGATCAAATGAACTCAGACTTCGATATGGCACATCTTTATGGGCTCGTGGAATGATTATGTTCTTATCTGCTTTAATATATACAACTTTAAAGGTAGTAAAAAATATGACCGTTTTTATGTCATTGATTTTAATTCTGCGAAGGTTTACTGAAATGGGCCTTCTTTCGACCTTTAAAAGCCCATAACTTGATCAAATGAACTCGGACTTCGATATGGCACATCTTTATGGGCTCGTGGAATGATTATGTTCTTATCTGCATTAATATATACAACTTTAAAGGTAGTAAAAAATATGACCGTTTTTATGTCATTGATTTTAATTTTGCGAAGGTTTACTAAAATGGGCCTTCATTCGATCTTTAAAAGCCCATAATTTGGTCAAATGAACTCGGAATTCGATATGGCATACCTTTATGGGCTTGTGAAATGATTATGGTGTTATCTGCATTTAAATATATAACTTTAATGGTAGTAAAAAATATGACCGTTTTTATGTCATTGATTTTAATTTTGCGAAGGTTTATTGAAATGGGCCTTCTTTCCATCTTTAAAAGCCCATAATTTGGTCAAATGATCTCGGATTTCGATATGGCATAGCTTTATAGGCTTGTGGAATGATTATGTTGTTATCTGCATTAATAAATATAACTTTAAAGGTAGTTCAAAACATGACCGTTTTTATGTCATTGATTTTAATTTTGCTAAGGTTTACTGAAATGGGCCTCCTTTCCATTTTAATAGCCCATAATTTGGTCAAATGAACTCGGAATTCGATATGGCATACCTTTATGGGCTTGTGAAATGATTATGGTGCATTAAAATATATAACTTTAATGGTAGTAAAAAATATGACCGTTTTTATGTCATTGATTTTAATGTTGCGAAGGTTTATTGAAATGGGCCTTCTTTCCATCTTTAAAAGCCAATAACTTGGTCAAATGATCTCGGTCTTCGAATGGCATACCTTTACGGTCTTGTGGAATGATTATGTTCTTATCTGCATTAAAATATATAACTTAAAAGGTAGTAACAAATATGACCGTTTTTATGTCATTGATTTTAATTTTACGAAGGTTTACAGAAATGGTTCTCCTTTCCATATTTAAAAGCCCATAACTTGGTCAAATGAACTCGGAATTCGATATGGCATACCTTTATGGGTTTGTGGAATAATTATGTTGTTATCTGCGTTAATAAATATATAACTTTAAAGGTAGTAAAAAATATTACCGTTTTTATGTTATTGATTTTAATTTTGCGAAGGCTTACATAAATTGGCCTCCTTTCCATCTTTAAAAGCCAATAACTTGGTCAAGTGAACTCGGAATTGGATATGGCATACCTTAATGGGCTGGTGCAATGATTATGTTGTTATCTGCATTAAAATATATAACTCAAAAGGTAGTAAAAAATATGACCGCTTTTATGTCATTGATTTTAATTTTGCGAAGGCTTACTGAAGTGGGCCTTCTTTTCATCTTTAAAAGCCCATAACTTGATCAAATGAACTCGGACTTCGATATGGCACATCTTTATGTTGTTATCCGCATTAAAATATATAACTCAAAAGGTAGTAAAAAATATGACCGCTTTTATGTCATTGATTTTAATGTTGCGAAGGTTTATTGAAATGGGCCTTCTTTCCATCTTTAAAAGCCCATAACTTGACTTCGATATGGCACATCTTTATGGGCTCGTGGAATGATTATGTTCTTATCTGCATTAATATATACAACTTTAAAAGTAGTACAAAATATGACCGTTTTTATGTCATTGATTTTAATTTTGCGAAGGTTTACTGAAATGGGCCTTCTTTCCATCTTTAAAACCCCACAACTTCTATATGGCACATCTTTATGGGCTCGTGGAATGATTATGTTCTTATCTGCATTAATATGTACAACTTTAAAGGTAATAAAAAATATGACCGTTTTTATGTCATTGATTTTTATTTTGCGGAGGTTTACTGAAATGGACCTTCTTTCCATCTTTAGAAGCCCATAACTTGGTCAAATGAACTCGGATTTCAATATGGCATACCTTTATGGGCTTGTGGAATGATTATGTTGTTATCTGCATTAATATATATAACTTTAAAGGTAGTAAAAAATATTTCCGTTTTTATGTCATTGATTTTAATTTTGCGAAGGTTTACAGAAATGGGCCTCCTTTCCATCTTTAAAACCCCATAGCTTGGCCAAATGAACTCGGAATTCGATATGGCATACCTTTATGGGTTTGTGGAATGCTTATGTTGCTATCTGCATTAATATATATATAACTTTAAAGGTAGTAAAAAATATTACCGTTTTTATGTTATTGATTTTAATTTCCTTTCCATCTTTAAAAGCCAATAACTTGGTCAAGTGAACTCGGAATTGGATATGGCATACCTTAATGGGCTGGTGGAATGATTATGTTGTTATCTGCGTTAAAATATATAACTTAAAAGGTAGTAAAAAATATGACCGTTTTTATGTCATTGATTTTAATTTTGCGAAGGTTTACTGAAGTGGGCCTTCTTTCCATCTTTAAAAGCCTATAACTTGATCAAATGAACTCAGACTTCGATATGGCACATCTTTATGGGCTCGTGGAATGATTATGTTCTTATCTGCTTTAATATATACAACTTTAAAGGTAGTAAAAACAAGGAAGAACGCTATAGTCGAGTACCTCGACTATCAGATACCCGTTACTCAGCTAAATGGAGATATGCAAGCAGCAAAGCGAGATTAAAATGCGCCACCTACCGGCGGTATACAGATTTAAGCGTTATGGGCGTTAGAGTGGGCGTGGCAAATTTTTTTTTGGATCAATCGATAGGTATCGACGAGACCAATACATTTCAGTTAAAATTTTTTATCTAGCTTAAAAATTGTGGGCGTCACAGGCTTTTGCGGTTTGTGGGCGTTAAAGTGGGCGTGGCAAACTTTTTTTTGAATCAATCGATAGGTATTGATGAGAACAATACATTTCAGTTAAAATTTTTATTCTAGCATCAAAACTGTAGGAGCCACAGTTTTGGGCGGTTTGTGGGCGTTGGAGTGGGCGTGGCACATTGCTGAAACAAACTTGCGCTGCGTAAAAAGCTCAGGAATCTGCACGCCAAATCTCAATAGCCTAGCTCCCATAGTTTCCGAGATCTCAGCGTTCATCCGGACGGACAGACAGACGGACAGACGGACAGACGGACAGACGGACAGACGGACATGGCTAGATCGACTCGGCTAGTGATCCTGATCAAGAATATATATACTTTGTGGGGTCGGAAACGCTTCCTTCTGCCTGTTACATACTTTCCGACGAATCTAGTATACCCTTTTAATCTACGAGTAACGGGTATAAATATGACCGTTTTTATGTCATTGATTTTAATTTTGCGAAGGTTTACTGAAATGGGCCTTCTTTCGACCTTTAAAAGCCCATAACTTGATCAAATGAACTCGGACTTCGATATGGCACATCTTTATGGGCTCGTGGAATGATTATGTTCTTATCTGCATTAATATATACAACTTTAAAGGTAGTAAAAAATATGACCGTTTTTATGTCATTGATTTTAATTTTGCGAAGGTTTACTAAAATGGGCCTTCATTCGATCTTTAAAAGCCCATAATTTGGTCAAATGAACTCGGAATTCGATATGGCATACCTTTATGGGCTTGTGAAATGATTATGGTGTTATCTGCATTAAAATATATAACTTTAATGGTAGTAAAAAATATGACCGTTTTTATGTCATTGATTTTAATTTTGCGAAGGTTTATTGAAATGGGCCTTCTTTCCATCATTAAAAGCCCATAATTTGGTCAAATGATCTCGGATTTCGATATGGCATAGCTTTATAGGCTTGTGGAATGATTATGTTGTTATCTGCATTAATAAATATAACTTTAAAGGTAGTTCAAAACATGACCGTTTTTATGTCATTGATTTTAATTTTGCTAAGGTTTACTGAAATGGGCCTCCTTTCCATTTTAATAGCCCATAATTTGGTCAAATGAACTCGGAATTCGATATGGCATACCTTTATGGGCTTGTGAAATGATTATGGTGTTATCTGCATTAAAATATATAACTTTAATGGTAGTAAAAAATATGACCGTTTTTATGTCATTGATTTTAATGTTGCGAAGGTTTATTGAAATGGGCCTTCTTTCCATCTTTAAAAGCCAATAACTTGGTCAAATGATCTCGGTCTTCGAATGGCATACCTTTACGGTCTTGTGGAATGATTATGTTCTTATCTGCATTAAAATATATAACTTAAAAGGTAGTAACAAATATGACCGTTTTTATGTCATTGATTTTAATTTTACGAAGGTTTACAGAAATGGTTCTCCTTTCCATATTTAAAAGCCCATAACTTGGTCAAATGAACTCGGAATTCGATATGGCATACCTTTATGGGTTTGTGGAATAATTATGTTGTTATCTGCGTTAATAAATATATAACTTTAAAGGTAGTAAAAAATATTACCGTTTTTATGTTATTGATTTTAATTTTGCGAAGGCTTACATAAATTGGCCTCCTTTCCATCTTTAAAAGCCAATAACTTGGTCAAGTGAACTCGGAATTGGATATGGCATACCTTAATGGGCTGGTGCAATGATTATGTTGTTATCTGCATTAAAATATATAACTCAAAAGGTAGTAAAAAATATGACCGCTTTTATGTCATTGATTTTAATTTTGCGAAGGCTTACTGAAGTGGGCCTTCTTTTCATCTTTAAAAGCCCATAACTTGATCAAATGAACTCGGACTTCGATATGGCACATCTTTATGTTGTTATCCGCATTAAAATATATAACTCAAAAGGTAGTAAAAAATATGACCGCTTTTATGTCATTGATTTTAATTTTGCGAAGGCTTACTGAAGTGGGCCTTCTTTCCATCTTTAAAAGCCCATAACTTGACTTCGATATGGCACATCTTTATGGGCTCGTGGAATGATTATGTTCTTATCTGCATTAATATATACAACTTTAAAAGTAGTACAAAATATGACCGTTTTTATGTCATTGATTTTAATTTTGCGAAGGTTTACTGAAATGGGCCTTCTTTCCATCTTTAAAACCCCACAACTTCTATATGGCACATCTTTATGGGCTCGTGGAATGATTATGTTCTTATCTGCATTAATATGTACAACTTTAAAGGTAATAAAAAATATGACCGTTTTTATGTCATTGATTTTTATTTTGCGGAGGTTTACTGAAATGGACCTTCTTTCCATCTTTAGAAGCCCATAACTTGGTCAAATGAACTCGGATTTCAATATGGCATACCTTTATGGGCTTGTGGAATGATTATGTTGTTATCTGCATTAATATATATAACTTTAAAGGTAGTAAAAAATATTTCCGTTTTTATGTCATTGATTTTAATTTTGCGAAGGTTTACAGAAATGGGCCTCCTTTCCATCTTTAAAACCCCATAGCTTGGCCAAATGAACTCGGAATTCGATATGGCATACCTTTATGGGTTTGTGGAATGATTATGTTGCTATCTGCATTAATATATATATAACTTTAAAGGTAGTAAAAAATATTACCGTTTTTATGTTATTGATTTTAATTTTGCGAAGGTTTACATAAATTGGCCTCCTTTCCATCTTTAAAAGCCAATAACTTGGTCAAGTGAACTCGGAATTGGATATGGCATACCTTAATGGGCTGGTGGAATGATTATGTTGTTATCTGCATTAAAATATATAACTTAAAAGGTAGTAAAAAATATGACCGTTTTTATGTCATTGATTTTAATTTTGCGAAGGTTTACTGAAGTGGGCCTTCTTTCCATCTTTAAAAGCCTATAACTTGATCAAATGAACTCGGACTTCGATATGGCACATCTTTATGGGCTCGTGGAATGATTATGTTCTTATCTGCATTAATATATACAACTTTAAAGGTAGTAAAAAATATGACCGTTTTTATGTCATTGATTTTAATTTTGCGAAGGTTTACTAAAATGGGCCTTCATTCCATCTTTAAAAGCCCATAATTTGGTCAAATGAACTCGGAATTCGATATGGCATACCTTTATGGGCTTCTGAAATGATTATGGTGTTATCTGCATTAAAATATATAACTTTAATGGTAGTAAAAAATATGACCGTTTTTATGTCATTGATTTTAATTTTGCGAAGGTTTATTGAAATGGGCCTTCTTTCCATCTTTAAAAGCCCATAATTTGGTCAAATGAACTCGGATTTCAATATGGCATACCTTTATGGGCTTGTGGAATGATTATGTTGTTATCTGCATTAATATATATAACTTTAAAGGTAGTAAAAAATATTACCGTTTTTATGTTATTGATTTTAATTTTGCGAAGGTTTACATAAATTGGCCTCCTTTCCATCTTTAAAAGCCAATAACTTGGTCAAGTGAACTCGGAATTGGATATGGCATACCTTAATGGGCTGGTGGAATGATTATGTTGTTATCTGCATTAAAATATATAACTTAAAAGGTAGTAAAAAATATGTCCGTTTTTATGTCATTGATTTTAATTTTGCGAAGGTTTATTGAAATGGGCCTTCTTTCCATCTTTAAAAGCCCATAATTTGGTCAAATGAACTCGGATTTCAATATGGCATACCTTTATGGGCTTGTGGAATGATTATGTTGTTATCTGCATTAATATATATAACTTTAAAGGTAGTAAAAAATATTACCGTTTTTATGTTATTGATTTTAATTTTGCGAAGGTTTACATAAATTGGCCTCCTTTCCATCTTTAAAAGCCAATAACTTGGTCAAGTGAACTCGGAATTGGATATGGCATACCTTAATGGGCTGGTGGAATGATTATGTTGTTATCTGCATTAAAATATATAACTTAAAAGGTAGTAAAAAATATGACCGTTTTTATGTCATTGATTTTAATTTTGCGAAGGTTTACTGAAGTGGGCCTTCTTTCCATCTTTAAAAGCCTATAACTTGATCAAATGAACTCAGACTTCGATATGGCACATCTTTATGGGCTCGTGGAATGATTATGTTCTTATCTGCTTTAATATATACAACTTTAAAGGTAGTAAAAAATATGACCGTTTTTATGTCATTGATTTTAATTTTGCGAAGGTTTACTGAAATGGGCCTTCTTTCGACCTTTAAAAGCCCATAACTTGATCAAATGAACTCGGACTTCGATATGGCACATCTTTATGGGCTCGTGGAATGATTATGTTCTTATCTGCATTAATATATACAACTTTAAAGGTAGTAAAAAATATGACCGTTTTTATGTCATTGATTTTAATTTTGCGAAGGTTTACTAAAATGGGCCTTCATTCGATCTTTAAAAGCCCATAATTTGGTCAAATGAACTCGGAATTCGATATGGCATACCTTTATGGGCTTGTGAAATGATTATGGTGTTATCTGCATTAAAATATATAACTTTAATGGTAGTAAAAAATATGACCGTTTTTATGTCATTGATTTTAATTTTGCGAAGGTTTATTGAAATGGGCCTTCTTTCCATCTTTAAAAGCCCATAATTTGGTCAAATGATCTCGGATTTCGATATGGCATAGCTTTATAGGCTTGTGGAATGATTATGTTGTTATCTGCATTAATAAATATAACTTTAAAGGTAGTTCAAAACATGACCGTTTTTATGTCATTGATTTTAATTTTGCTAAGGTTTACTGAAATGGGCCTCCTTTCCATTTTAATAGCCCATAATTTGGTCAAATGAACTCGGAATTCGATATGGCATACCTTTATGGGCTTGTGAAATGATTATGGTGTTATCTGCATTAAAATATATAACTTTAATGGTAGTTAAAAATATGACCGTTTTTATGTCATTGATTTTAATGTTGCGAAGGTTTATTGAAATGGGCCTTCTTTCCATCTTTAAAAGCCAATAACTTGGTCAAATGATCTCGGTCTTCGAATGGCATACCTTTACGGTCTTGTGGAATGATTATGTTCTTATCTGCATTAAAATATATAACTTAAAAGGTAGTAACAAATATGACCGTTTTTATGTTAAAAGTAGTACAAAATATGACCGTTTTTATGTCATTGATTTTAATTTTGCGAAGGTTTACTGAAATGGGCCTTCTTTCCATCTTTAAAACCCCACAACTTCTATATGGCACATCTTTATGGGCTCGTGGAATGATTATGTTCTTATCTGCATTAATATGTACAACTTTAAAGGTAATAAAAAATATGACCGTTTTTATGTCATTGATTTTTATTTTGCGGAGGTTTACTGAAATGGACCTTCTTTCCATCTTTAGAAGCCCATAACTTGGTCAAATGAACTCGGATTTCAATATGGCATACCTTTATGGGCTTGTGGAATGATTATGTTGTTATCTGCATTAATATATATAACTTTAAAGGTAGTAAAAAATATTTCCGTTTTTATGTCATTGATTTTAATTTTGCGAAGGTTTACAGAAATGGGCCTCCTTTCCATCTTTAAAACCCCATAGCTTGGCCAAATGAACTCGGAATTCGATATGGCATACCTTTATGGGTTTGTGGAATGATTATGTTGCTATCTGCATTAATATATATATAACTTTAAAGGTAGTAAAAAATATTACCGTTTTTATGTTATTGATTTTAATTTTGCGAAGGTTTACATAAATTGGCCTCCTTTCCATCTTTAAAAGCCAATAACTTGGTCAAGTGAACTCGGAATTGGATATGGCATACCTTAATGGGCTGGTGGAATGATTATGTTGTTATCTGCATTAAAATATATAGCTTAAAAGGTAGTAAAAAATATGACCGTTTTTATGTCATTGATTTTAATTTTGCGAAGGTTTACTGAAGTGGGCCTTCTTTCCATCTTTAAAAGCCTATAACTTGATCAAATGAACTCGGACTTCGATATGGCACATCTTTATGGGCTCGTGGAATGATTATGTTCTTATCTGCATTAATATATACAACTTTAAAGGTAGTAAAAAATATGACCGTTTTTATGTCATTGATTTTAATTTTGCGAAGGTTTACTAAAATGGGCCTTCATTCCATCTTTAAAAGCCCATAATTTGGTCAAATGAACTCGGAATTCGATATGGCATACCTTTATGGGCTTCTGAAATGATTATGGTGTTATCTGCATTAAAATATATAATTTTAATGGTAGTAAAAAATATGACCGTTTTTATGTCATTGATTTTAATTTTGCGAAGGTTTATTGAAATGGGCCTTCTTTCCATCTTTAAAAGCCCATAATTTGGTCAAATGATCTCGGATTTCGATATGGCATAGCTTTATGGGCTTGTGGAATGATTATGTTGTTATCTGCATTAATAAATATAACTTTAAAGGTAGTACAAAACATGACCGTTTTTATGTCATTGATTTTAATATTGCTAAGGTTTACTGAAATGGGCCTCCTTTCCATTTTAAAAGCCCATAATTTGGTCAAATGAACTCGGAATTCGATATGGCATACCTTTATGGGCTTGTGAAATGATTATGGTGTTATCTGCATTAAAATATATAACTTTAATGGTAGTAAAAAATATTACCGTTTTTATGTCATTGATTTTAATGTTGCGAAGGTTTATTGAAATGGGCCTTCTTTCCATCTTTAAAAGCCAATAACTTGGTCAAATGATCTCGGTCTTCGAATGGCATACCTTTACGGTCTTGTGGAATGATTATTTTGTTATCTGCATTAAAATATATAACTTAAAAGGTAGTAAAAAATATGACCGTTTTTATGTCATTGATTTTAATTTTACGAAGGTTTACAGAAATGGTTCTCCTTTCCATATTTAAAAGCCCATAACTTGGTCAAATGAACTCGGAATTCGATATGGCATACCTTTATGGGTTTGTGGAATAATTATGTTGTTATCTGCGTTAATAAATATATAACTTTAAAGGTAGTAAAAAATATTACCGTTTTTATGTTATTGATTTTAATTTTGCGAAGGTTTACATAAATTGGCCTCCTTTCCATCTTTAAAAGCCAATAACTTGGTCAAGTGAACTCGGAAATGGATATGGCATACCTTAATGGGCTGGTGCAATGATTATGTTGTTATCTGCATTAAAATATATAACTCAAAAGGTAGTTAAAAATATGACCGCTTTTATGTCATTGATTTTAATTTTGCGAAGGCTTACTGAAGTGGGCCTTCTTTTCATCTTTAAAAGCCCATAACTTGATCAAATGAATTCGGACTTCGATATGGCACATCTTTATGGGCTCGTGGAATGATTATGTTGTTATCCGCATTAAAATATATAACTCAAAAGGTAGTAAAAAATATGACCGCTTTTATGTCATTGATTTTAATGTTGCGAAGGTTTATTGAAATGGGCCTTCTTTCCATCTTTAAAAGCCCATAACTTGACTTCGATATGGCACATCTTTATGGGCTCGTGGAATGATTATGTCCTTATCTGCATTAATATATACAACTTTAAAAGTAGTACAAAATATGACCGTTTTTATGTCATTGATTTTAATTTTGCGAAGGTTTACTGAAATGGGCCTTCTTTCCATCTTTAAAACCCCACAACTTCTATATGGCACATCTATATGGGCTCGTGGAATGATTATGTTCTTATCTGCATTAATATATACAACTTTAAAAGTAGTACAAAATATGACCGTTTTTATGTCATTGATTTTAATTTTGCGAAGGTTTACTGAAATGGGCCTTCTTTCCATCTTTAAAAGGCCATAACTTGATCAAATGAACTCGGACTTGGATATGGCACATATTTATGGGCTTGTGGAATGATTATGTTCTTATCTGCATTAATATTTAAAACTTTAAAGGTAGTAAAAATATGACCGTTTCAATGTCATTGATTTTAATTTTGCGAAGGTTTACTAAAATGGACCTTCATTCCATCTTTAAAAGCCCATAACTTGGTCAAATGATCTCGGTCTTCGAATGGCATACCTTTACGGTCTTGTGGAATGATTATGTTGTTATCTGCATTAAAATATATAACTTAAAAGGTAGTAAAAAATATTACCGTTTTTATGTCATTGATTTTAATTTTACGAAGGTTTACAGAAATGGTCCTCCTTTCCATATTTAAAAGCCCATAACTTTGTCAAATGAACTCGGATTTCGATATGGCATAGCTTTATGACTTGTGGAATGATTATGCTGTTATCTGCATTAATAAATATAACTTTAAGGGTAGTACAAAACATGACCGTTTTTATGTCATTGATTTTAATTTTGCGAAGGTTTACTGAAATGGTCCTTCTTTTCATCTTTAAAAGCCCTTTGCTTGGTCAAGTGACTTTGGATTTCAATATGGAATGCCTTTATAAGCTTGTAAAATGATTATGTTGTTATCTGCATTAAAGTATACAGCTTTAAAGGTAGTAAAAAATATGACCGTTTTTATGTCATTGATTTTTATTTTGCGAAGGTTTACGGAAATGGTCCTCCTTTCCATCTTTAAAAGCCCATAACTTGGTCAAATAAACTCGGAATTCGATATGGCACATCTTTATGGGCTTTTGGAATGATTATGTTCTTATCTGCATTAATATATACAACTTTAAAGGTAGTAAAAATATGACCGTTTATATGTCATTGATTTTAATTTTGCGATGGTTTACTGAAATGGACCTTCTTTCCATCTTTAGAAGCCCATAACTTGGTCAAATGAACTCGGAATTCGATATGGCATACCTTTATGGGCTTGTGAAATGATTATGGTGTTATCTGCATTAAAATATATAACTTTAATGGTAGTAAAAAATATTACCGTTTTTATGTCATTGATTTTAATGTTGCGAAGGTTTATTGAAATGGGCCTTCTTTCCATCTTTAAAAGCCAATAACTTGGTCAAATGATCTCGGTCTTCGAATGGCATACCTTTACGGTCTTGTGGAATGATTATTTTGTTATCTGCATTAAAATATATAACTTAAAAGGTAGTAAAAAATATGACCGTTTTTATGTCATTGATTTTAATTTTACGAAGGTTTACAGAAATGGTTCTCCTTTCCATATTTAAAAGCCCATAACTTGGTCAAATGAACTCGGAATTCGATATGGCATACCTTTATGGGTTTGTGGAATAATTATGTTGTTATCTGCGTTAATAAATATATAACTTTAAAGGTAGTAAAAAATATTACCGTTTTTATGTTATTGATTTTAATTTTGCGAAGGTTTACATAAATTGGCCTCCTTTCCATCTTTAAAAGCCAATAACTTGGTCAAGTGAACTCGGAAATGGATATGGCATACCTTAATGGGCTGGTGCAATGATTATGTTGATATCTGCATTAAAATATATAACTCAAAAGGTAGTTAAAAATATGACCGCTTTTATGTCATTGATTTTAATTTTGCGAAGGCTTACTGAAGTGGGCCTTCTTTTCATCTTTAAAAGCCCATAACTTGATCAAATGAATTCGGACTTCGATATGGCACATCTTTATGGGCTCGTGGAATGATTATGTTGTTATCCGCATTAAAATATATAACTCAAAAGGTAGTAAAAAATATGACCGCTTTTATGTCATTGATTTTAATGTTGCGAAGGTTTATTGAAATGGGCCTTCTTTCCATCTTTAAAAGCCCATAACTTGACTTCGATATGGCACATCTTTATGGGCTCGTGGAATGATTATGTCCTTATCTGCATTAATATATACAACTTTAAAAGTAGTACAAAATATGACCGTTTTTATGTCATTGATTTTAATTTTGCGAAGGTTTACTGAAATGGGCCTTCTTTCCATCTTTAAAACCCCACAACTTCTATATGGCACATCTATATGGGCTCGTGGAATGATTATGTTCTTATCTGCATTAATATATACAACTTTAAAAGTAGTACAAAATATGACCGTTTTTATGTCATTGATTTTAATTTTGCGAAGGTTTACTGAAATGGGCCTTCTTTCCATCTTTAAAAGGCCATAACTTGATCAAATGAACTCGGACTTGGATATGGCACATATTTATGGGCTTGTGGAATGATTATGTTCTTATCTGCATTAATATTTAAAACTTTAAAGGTAGTAAAAAATATGACCGTTTCAATGTCATTGATTTTAATTTTGCGAAGGTTTACTAAAATGGACCTTCATTCCATCTTTAAAAGCCCATAACTTGGTCAAATGATCTCGGTCTTCGAATGGCATACCTTTACGGTCTTGTGGAATGATTATGTTGTTATCTGCATTAAAATATATAACTTAAAAGGTAGTAAAAAATATTACCGTTTTTATGTCATTGATTTTAATTTTACGAAGGTTTACAGAAATGGTCCTCCTTTCCATATTTAAAAGCCCATAACTTTGTCAAATGAACTCGGATTTCGATATGGCATAGCTTTATGACTTGTGGAATGATTATGCTGTTATCTGCATTAATAAATATAACTTTAAGGGTAGTACAAAACATGACCGTTTTTATGTCATTGATTTTAATTTTGCGAAGGTTTACTGAAATGGTCCTTCTTTTCATCTTTAAAAGCCCTTTGCTTGGTCAAGTGACTTTGGATTTCAATATGGAATGCCTTTATAAGCTTGTAAAATGATTATGTTGTTATCTGCATTAAAGTATACAGCTTTAAAGGTAGTAAAAAATATGACCGTTTTTATGTCATTGATTTTTATTTTGCGAAGGTTTACGGAAATGGTCCTCCTTTCCATCTTTAAAAGCCCATAACTTGGTCAAATAAACTCGGAATTCGATATGGCACATCTTTATGGGCTTTTGGAATGATTATGTTGTTATCTGCATTAATATATATAACTTTTAAGGTAGTAAAAAATATTTCCGTTTTTATGTCATTGATTTTAATTTTGCGAAGGTTTACAGAAATGGGCCTCCTTTCCATCTTTAAAAGCCCATAACTTGGTCAAATGAACTCGGAATTCGATATGGCATACCTTTATGGGTTTGTGGAATGATTATGTTGTTATCTGCATTAATAAATATATAACTTTAAAGGTAGTAAAAAATATTACCGTTTTTATGTTATTGATTTTGATTTTGCGAAGGTTTACTGAAATGGACCTTCTTTCCATCTTTGAAAGCCCATAACTTGGTCAAATGAACTCGGATTTCAATATGGCATACCTTTATGGGCTTGTGGAATGATTATGTTGTTATCTGCATTAATATATATAACTTTAAAGGTAGTAAAAAATATTTCCGTTTTTATGTCATTGATTTTAATTTTGCGAATGTTTACAGAAATGGGCCTCCTTTCCATCTTTAAAAGCCCATACCTTATGGGTTTGTGGAATGCTTATGTTGTTATCTGCATTAATAAATATATAACTTTAAAGGTAGTAAAAAATATTACCGTTTTTATGTTATTGATTTTAATTTTGCGAAGGTTTACTGAAGTGGGCCTCCTTTCCATCTTTAAAAGCCAATAACTTGGTCAAGTGAACTCGGAATTGGATATGGCATACCTAAGTGGGCTGGTGGAATGATTATGTTGTTATCTGCATTAAAATATATAACTCAAAAGGTAGTAAAAAATATGACCGCTTTTATGTCATTGATTTTAATTTTGCGAAGGTTTACTGAAGTTGGCCTTCTAACCATCTTTTAAAGCCCATAACTTGAACAAATGAACTCGGACTTCGATATGGCACATCTTTATGGGCTCGTGGAATGATTATGTTCTTATCTGCATTTACATATACAACTTTAAAGGTAATAAAAAATATGACCGTTTTTATGTCATTGATTTTTATTTTGCGAAGGTTTACTGAAATGGGCGTCCTTTCCATCTTTAAAAGCCCATAACTTGGTCAAATGAACTCGGAATTCGATATGGCACATCTTTATGGGCTTTTGGAATGATTATGTTCTTATCTGCATTAATATATAGAACTTTAAAGGTAGTAAAAAATATGACCGTTTTTATGTCATTGATTTTAATTTTGCGAAGGTTTACTGAAATGGACCTTCTTCCATCTTTAAAAGCCCATAACTTGGTCAAATGAACTCGGATTTCAATATAGCATACCTTTATGGGCTTGTGGAATGATTATGTTGTTATCTGCATTAATATATATAACTTTAAAGGTAGTAAAAAATATTTCCGTTTTTATGGGCTTTTGGAATGATTATGTTCTTATCTGCATTAATATATAGAACTTTAAAGGTAGTAAAAAATATGACCGTTTTTATGTCATTGATTTTAATTTTGCGAAGGTTTACTGAAATGGACCTTCTTTCCATCTTTAAAAGCCCATAACTTGGTCAAATGAACTCGGATTTCAATATGGCATACCTTTATGGGCTCGTGGAATGATTATGTTCTTATCTGCATTAATATATATAACTTTTAAGGTAGTAAAAAATATTTCCGTTTTTATGTCATTGATTTTAATTTTGCGAAGGTTTACAGAAATGGGCCTCCTTTCCATCTTTAAAAGCCCATAACTTGGTCAAATGAACTCGGAATTCGATATGGCATACCTTTATGGGTTTGTGGAATGATTATGTTGTTATCTGCATTAATAAATATATAACTTTAAAGGTAGTAAAAAATATTACCGTTTTTATATTATTGATTTTGATTTTGCGAAGGTTTACTGAAATGGACCTTCTTTCCATCTTTAAAAGCCCATAACTTGGTCAAATGAACTCGGATTTCAATATGGCATACCTTTATGGGCTTGTGGAATGATTATGTTGTTATCTGCATTAATATATATAACTTTAAAGGTAGTAAAAAATATTTCCGTTTTTATGGGCTTTTGGAATGATTATGTTCTTATCTGCATTAATATATAGAACTTTAAAGGTAGTAAAAAATATGACCGTTTTTATGTCATTGATTTTAATTTTGCGAAGGTTTACTGAAATGGACCTTCTTTCCATCTTTAAAAGCCCATAACTTGGTCAAATGAACTCGGATTTCAATATGGCATACCTTTATGGGCTTGTGGAATGATTATGTTGTTATCTGCATTAATAAATATATAACTTTAAAGGTAGTAAAAAATATTACCGTTTTTATGTAATTGATTTTAATTTTGCGAAGGTTTACTGAAGTGGGAAATCGGATGTTTCTAAAGACAAAGTAAACAGTTTGTGCAATGGTCTACACAAAGTCTCAGCGCAATACCTAAGCACACATCCAGGGACTCCGTCAGGACCCGGAGAGTAGACTGGTTTGACCCTTTGCAATTCTAAAAGAAGTGAGATTTTACTTATAACAGGACAACAAATAAAGTTTGATTTAGGAATGACATATGGGTAAGACTGATCTGGAGGACTTGATGTTGAATAGGTGGTTTGAAAAAACTGTGCAAAAAGATCGGCTATGGCTTGATCAGTGCTAGTAGCCGAATTTTCAAATTTAAGTGATGATGGGTAACTAGAAGATTTACGCTTTGTGTTAACAAAATTATAAAACTGTTTTGGATCCAGTGTAAACTGGGTCTTGCAACGAGCTAAATAGTTTTTATAACACTGGGCGTTAAGCACGGTGAAATCAGACCGACCACTTAAGTATCGGGAAAAGGCAGCTTGTGAACCTGAAGCTCTAAACTTTTTGTAGAGTCTAGACTTTACATTTTTAGGTCGTGCCAGCTCTTTGTTAAACCACGGAGGTTGGTTTGAAATTTTAGGATAATACGTAGGAACGCATGTATCAAAAACTTCGTTTAATATGTTATAAAATATAATAACCGCTTCATTTATATTAGTACTTAAGTACAGATTGGACCAATCCGAGCAAGCTATAAGGCTATTAATGAGTGCAAAGTTCGCTTTACGAAAGCAGGGGATGCGTTTAGCTATTTTTTCAGATACTTCATACACTTTTGTACCCGTGTCAATAGTCAGCTCTAGCGTTGGGTGATAAGGGTCTTCTGGTAAAGTAATTGCAGAGGTTCTAGCTATGCAGACACAATCTGGACTGGAAACAAAGCATAGATCCAGTAATCGTCCTAAGAAATTTAATACATGATTTACTTGAGACAATGAAATATCAAGCAAACCGTCAAGAAAATCATGCTGCGTTGAAGGTAACAATATATTTGAGGTTTCGACGGTGGACCATGTCGCCCTAGGTATATTAAAGTCACCTAAAACTATTAACTGATCCCTATCTGATAGTTTACTTGAAATAAACTGGATAGCGGACAGATGATTCGCATATGTCGGGAATTCCGATGATGGCGGAATATATGAACATGTTATGTATATAGAAATACCCGGAAGGGATAGTTTTATACACAGAAATTCAATGTCATTTATTTCGTCGGACGTTATTACTTCAGACGTTAATTCTGAGTCAACTGCAATTAAAACTCCACCTCCACGTCGGGACGGACGATCAAGCCTGTAAGTTGTGTACTTACTTGGAAAAACTTCGGAACTTAGAACTTCCGGTTTTAACCAGGTTTCAGTAAAAACAATAACATGGGAAGACAAGGAAAAACTATCAGTATACAATTTGGTCAACTTACTTTGTAAACCTCTTGTATTCTGATAATAAAGCTGAAGAAAAGAATCTAGTTTTTTGAGATAGATGAGGATGTAGATGTGGATGGCTCTTTAAAGGGATTTCCAACTTCCTTTGAACGAATTTTCTTTTTTTTAGCTTCGTACTCTTTAACAAAAATGCCAACAGGCCAAAAATTGGCTGAGCACATAGTTGCAAAATGAGCACAGGGAACACCGATCTTAAAAGATGATACTTCCCTAGCATATGGAAAATTAAATCGTTCAACCTTTAGATCATCAATCTGAACTTTGTTACGGATATAGGCCGTAATGTCCAGCGATGAAAGGTCAGGATTTAGCCTAGAAACAAAAATTTGTTTCCGCTGCGGTACACAGGTGACTGTTTTAGGTACCACGCATGTGACAGGTTTAGGTACTACGGCATTTACGGCTGCACTACCAGTTTCATTCGGTACTCCGGACGTTAAGTCAACATGCGGCGTTGGAATTATTAAAGTACTGTTTATAGCAGATTTTTCGGGCGTCTCATGCGGCAATATCTCGCGTCCTTTGCATTCGGAAACCGAATCTTTTTTAGCTTTCGACCTCAGTACCATTTGTGCGGCGGCTGAGATCGACTGCTGTGCTGCAGACCCCGGATCGCCAGAGAGAGTTACATTAGCGGCTACCGTGGGTTGTCTATCGACCGCGATCTTTTTACGCTTAGGAGAATCGGGCTCAGATAGCATACGGCTAGTGAGCTGCGACTCAAGCGCCACAACTCAAAAGGTAGTAAAAAATATGACCGCTTTTATGTCATTGATTTTAATTTTGCGAAGGTTTACTGAAGTGGGCCTTCTTTCCATCTTTAAAAGCCCATAACTTGATCAAATGAACTCGGACTTCGATATGGCACATCTTTATAAGCTCGTGGAATGATTATGTTCGTATCTGCATTAACATATACAACTTTAAAGGTAATAAAAAATATGACCGTTTTTATGTCATTGATTTTTATTTTGCGAAGGTTTACTGAAATGGTCCTCCTTTCCATCTTTAAAAGGCCATAACTTAGTCAAATGAACTCGGAATTCGATATGGCACATCTTTATGGGCTTTTGGAATGATTATGTTCTTATCTGCATTAATATATACAACTTTAAAGGTAGTAAAAAATATGACCGTTTTTATGTCATTGATTTTAATTTTGCGAAGGTTTACAGAAATGGGCCTCCTTTCCATCTTTAAAAGCCATAACTTGGTCAAATGAACACGGAATTCGATATGGCATACCTTTATGGGTTTGTGGAATGATTATGTTGTTATCTGCATTAATAAATATATAACTTTAAAGGTAGTAATAAATATTACCGTTTTTATGTTATTGATTTTAATTTTGCGAAGGTTTACATAAATTGGCCTCCTTTCCATCTTTAAAAGCCAATAACTTGGTCAAGTGAACTCGGAATTGGATATGGCATACCTTAATGGGCTGGTGGAATGGTTGTGTTGTTATCTGCATTAAAATATATAACTCAAAAGGTAGTAAAAAATATGACCGCTTTTATGTCATTGATTTTAATTTTGCGAAGGTTTACTGAAGTGGGCCTTCTTTCCATCTTTAAAAGCCCATAACTTGATCAAATGAACTCGGACTTCGATATGGCACATCTTTATGGGCTCGTGGAATGATTATGTTCATATCTGCATTAATATATACAAATTTAAAGGTAGTAAAAAATATGACCGTTTTTATGTCATTGATTTTTATTTTGCGAAGGTTTACTGAAATGGGCCTTCTTTCGATCTTTAAAAGCCCATAACTTGGTCAAGTGATCTCGGATTTCGATATGGCATAGCTTTATGGGCTTGTGGAATGATTATGTTGTTATCTGCATTAATAAATATAACTTTAAAGGTAGTACAAAACATGACCGTTTTTATGTCATTGATTTTAATTTTGCTAAGGTTTACTGAAATGGGCCTCCTTTCCATTTTAAAAGCCCATAATTTGGTCAAATGAACTCGGAATTCGATATGGCATACCGTTATGGGCTTGTGAAATGATTATGGTGTTATCTGCATTAAAATATATAACTTTAATGGTAGTAAAAAATATGACCGTTTTTATGTCATTGATTTTTTTTTTGCGAAGGTTTACAGAAATGGGCCCCCTTTCCATCTTTAAAAGCCCATAGCTTGGTCAAATGAACTTTGTTTTCGATATGACATACCTTTATGGCCTTTGGAATGATTATGTTGTTATCTGCATTTAAATATATAACTTTAAAAGTAGTAAAAAATATTACCGTTTTTATGTCATTGATTTAAATTTTGCGAAGGTTTACTGAAATGGGCCTTCTTTCGATCTTTAAAAGCCCATAACTTGATCAAATGAACTCGGACTTCGATATGGCACATCTTTATGGGCTTGTGGAATGATTATGTTCTTATCTGCATTAATATATATAACTTTAATGGTAGTAAAAAATATGACAGTTTTTATGTCATTGATTTTAATTTGGCGAAGGTTTACTGAAATGGGCCTTTTTTCCATCTTTAAAAGGCCATAACTTGGTCAAATTAACTAGGAGTTCGATATGGCATACCTTAATGGGCTTGTGGAATGATTATGGTGTTATCTGCATTAAAATATATAACTTTAAAGGTAGTAAAAAATATGACCGTTTTTATGTCATTGATTTTTTTTTTTGCGAAGGTTTACAGAAATGGGCCCCCTTTCCATCTTTAAAAGCCCATAACTTGGTCAAATGAACTTTGATTTCGATATGACATACCTTTATGGCCTTTGGAATGATTATGTTGTTATCTGCATTTAAATATATAACTCAAAAGGTAGTAAAAAATATGACCGCTTCTATGTCATTGATTTTAATTTTGCGAAGGTTTACTGAAGTGGGCCTTCTTTCCATCTTTAAAAGCCCATAGCTTGATCAAATGAACTCGGACTTCGATATGGCACATCTTTATGGGCTCGTGGAATGATTATGTTCTTATCTGCATTAATATATACAACTTTAAAGGTAGTAAAAAATATGACCGTTTTTATGTCATTGATTTTAATTTTGCGAAGGTTTACAGAAATGGGCCTCCTTTCCATCTTTAAAAGCCATAACTTGGTCAAATGAACACGGAATTCGATATGGCATACCTTTATGGGTTTGTGGAATGATTATGTTGTTATCTGCATTAATAAATATATAACTTTAAAGGTAGTAATAAATATTACCGTTTTTATGTTATTGATTTTAATTTTGCGAAGGTTTACATAAATTGGCCTCCTTTCCATCTTTAAAAGCCAATAACTTGGTCAAGTGAACTCGGAATTGGATATGGCATACCTTAATGGGCTGGTGGAATGGTTGTGTTGTTATCTGCATTAAAATATATAACTCAAAAGGTAGTAAAAAATATGACCGTTTTTATGGCATTGATTTTAATTTTGCGAAGGTTTACTGAAATGGGCCTTCTTTCCATCTTTAAAAGCCCATAACTTAGTCAAATGAACTCGGTTTTCGATATGGCATACATTTTTAAGATTGTGGAATGATTATGTTGTTATCTGCATTAAAGTATACAACTTTAAAGGTAATAAAAAATATGACCGTTTTTATGTCATTGATTTTTATTTTGCGAAGGTTTACAGAAATGGGCCTCCTTTCCATCTTTAAAAGCCCATAACTTGGTCAAATGAACTCGGAATTCGATAGGGCACATCTTTATGGGCTTTTGGAATGAATATGTTCTTATCTGCATTAATATATACAACTTTAAAGGTAATAAAAAATATGACCGTTTTTATGTCATTGATTTTTATTTTGCGAAGGTTTACTGAAATGGGCCTCCTTTCCATTTTAAAAGCCCATAATTTGGTCAAATGAACTCGGAATTCGATATGGCATACCTTTATGGGCTTGTGAAATGATTATGGTGTTATCTGCATTAAAATATATAACTTTAAAGGTAGTAAAAAATATGACCGTTTTTATGTCATTGATTTTTTTTTTTGCGAAGGTTTACAGAAATGGGCCCCCTTTCCATCTTTAAAAGCCCATAACTTGGTCAAATGAACTTTGATTTCGATATGACATACCTTTATGGCCTTTGGAATGATTATGTTGTTATCTGCATTTAAATATATAACTTTAAAAGTAGTAAAAAATATTACCGTTTTTATGTCATTGATTTAAATTTTGCGAAGCTTTACTGAAATGGGCCTTCTTTCGATCTTTTAAAGCCCATAACTTGATCAAATGAACTCGGACTTCGATATGGCACATCTTTATGGGCTTGTGGAATGATTATGTTCTGATCTGCATTAATATATATAACTTTAATGGTAGTAAAAAATATGACCGTTTTTATGTCATTGATATTAATTTTGCGAAGGTTTATAGAAATGGGCCTCCTTTCCATCTTTAAAATCCCATAACTTGGTCAAGTGAGCTCGGAATTGGATGTGGCATAACTTTATGGGCTTGTGGAATGATTATGTTGTTATCTGCATTAAAATATATAACTCAAAAGGTAGTACAAATATGAACGTTTTAATGTCATTGATTTTAATTTTGCGAAGGTTTACAGAAGTGGGCCTCCTTTTCATCTTCAAAAGCCCATAACTTGGTCAAATGAACTCGGAATTCGATATGGCACACCTTTATGGGCTTGTGGAATGATTATGTTGTTATCTGCATTAATATATACAACTTTAAAGGTGGTACAAAATATTACCGTTTTTATGTCATTGATTTTAATTTTGCGAAGGTTTATAGAAATGGGCCTCCTTTCCATCTTTAAAAGCCCATAACTTGGTCAAGTGAACTCGGAATTGCATGTGGCATACCTTTATGGGCTTGTGGAATGATTATGTTGTTATCTGCATTAAAATATATAACTCAAAAGGTAGTAAAAAATATGACCGTTTTTATGTCATTGATTTTAATTTTGCGAAGGTTTACAGAAATGGGCCTCCTTTCCATCTTTAAAAGCCCATAACTTGGTCAAATGAACTCGGACTTCGATATGGGCTCGTGGAATGATTATGTTCTTATCTGAATTAATATATACAACTTTAAAGGTGGTACAAAATATTACCGTTTTTATGTCATTGATTTTAATTTTGCGAAGGTTTATAGAAATGGGCCTCCTTTCCATCTTTAAATGCCCTTTGCTTGGTCAAATGACTTCGGATTTCAGTATGGAATGCCTTTATAAGCTTGTGGAATGATTATGTTGTTATCTGCATTAAAGTATACAACTTTAAAGGTAGTAAAAAATATGACCGTTTTTATGTCATTGATTTTTATTTTGCGAAGGTTTACAGAAATGGGCCTCCTTTCCATCTTTAAAAGCCCATAACTTGGTCAAATGAACTCGGACTTCGATATGGCACATCTTTATGGGCTCGTGGAATAATTATGTTCTTATCTGAATTAATATATACAACTTTAAAGGTGGTACAAAATATTACCGTTTTTATGTCATTGATTTTAATTTTGCGAAGGTTTATAGAAATGGGCCTCCTTTCCATCTTTAAAAGCCCATAACTTGGTCAAGTGAACTCGGAATTGCATGTGGCATACCTTTATGGGCTTGTGGAATGATTATGTTGTTATCTGCATTAAAATATATAACTCAAAAGGTAGTAAAAAATATGACCGTTTTTATGTCATTGATTTTAATTTTGCGAAGGCTTACAGAAATGGGCCTCCTTTCCATCTTTAAAAGCCCATAACTTGGTCAAATGATCTCGGATTTCGATATGGCATAGCTTTATGGGCTTGTGGAATGATTATGTTGTTATCTGCATTAATAAATATAACTTTAAAGGTAGTACAAAACATGACCGTTTTTATGTCATTGATTTTAATTTTGCTAAGGTTTACTGAAATGGGCCTCCTTTCCATTTGAAAAACCCATAATTTGGTCAAATGAACTCGGAATTCGATATGGCATACCTTTATGGGCTTGTGAAATGATTATGGTGTTATCTGCATTAAAATATATAACTTTAAAAGTAGTAAAAAATATGACCGTTTTTATGTCATTGATTTTTTTTTTGCGAAGGTTCACAGAAATGGTCCCCCTTTCCATCTTTAAAAGCCCATAACTTGGTCAAATGAACTTTGATTTCGATTTGACATACCTTTGGAATGATTATGTTGTTATCTGCATTTAAATATATAACTTTAAAAGTAGTAAAAAATATGACCGTTTTTATGCCATTGATTTTAATTTTGCGAAGGTTTACTGAAATGGGCCTTCTTTCCATCTTTAAAAGCCCATAACTTGGTCAAATGAACTCGGTTTTCGATATGGCATACATTTTTAAGCTTGTGGAATGATCATGTTGTTATCTGCATTAAAGTATACAACTTTAAAGGTAGTAAAAAAATATGACCGTTTTTATGTCATTGATTTTTATTTTGCGAAGGTTTACAGAAATGGGTCTCCTTTCCATCTTTAAAAGCCCATAACTTGGTCAAATGAACTCGGAATTCGATAGGGCACATCTGTATGGGCTTTTGGAATGAATATCTTCTTATCTGCATTAATATATACAACTTTAAAGGTAATAAAAAATATAACCGTTTTTATGTCATTGCTTTTTAGTTTGCGAAGGTTTACTGAAATGGGCCTTCTTTCCATCTTTAAAAGCCCATAACTTGGTCAAATGAACTCGGAATTCGATATGGCATACTTTTATGGGCTTGTGGAATGATGATATTGTTATCTGCATTAATAAATATATAACTTTAAGGGTAGTACAAAATATTACCGTTTTTATGTCATTGATTTTAATTTTGCGAAGGTTTATAGAAATGGGCCTCCTTTCCATCTTTAAAATCCCATAACTTGGTCAAGTGAGCTCGGAATTGGATGTGGCATAACTTTATGGGCTTGTGGAATGATTATGTTGTTATCTGCATTAAAATATATAACTCAAAAGGTAGTAAAAATATGAACGTTTTAATGTCATTGATTTTAATTTTGCGAAGGTTTACAGAAGTGGGCCTCCTTTTCATCTTCAAAAGCCCATAACTTGGTCAAATGAACTCGGAATTCGATATGGCACACCTTTATGGGCTTGTGGAATGATTATGTTGTTATCTGCATTTATATATACAACTTTAAAGGTAGTAAAAAATATGACCGTTTTTATGTCATTGATCTTAATTTTGCGAAGGTTTACTAAAATGGGCCTTCATTCCATCTTTAAGAGCCCATAACTTGGTCAAATGATCTCGGATTTCGATATTGCATAGCTTTATGGGCTTGTGGAATGATTATGTTGTTATCTGCATTAATAAATATAACTTTAAAGGTAGTACTAAACATGACCGTTTTTATGTCATTGATTTTAATTTTGCTAAGGTTTACTGAAATGGGCCTCCTTTCCATTTGAAAAGCCCATAATTTGGTCAAATGAACTCGGAATTCGATATGGCATACCTTTATGGGCTTGTGAAATGATTATGGTGTTATCTGCATTAAAATATATAACTTCAAAGGTAGTAAAAAATATGACCGTTTTTATGCCATTGATTTTTTTTTGCGAAGGTTCACAGAAATGGGCCCCCTTTCCATCTTTAAAAGCCCATAACTTGGTCAAATGAACTTTGATTTCGATATGACATACCTTTATGGCCTTTGGAATGATTATGTTGTTATCTGCATTTAAATATATAACTTTAAAAGTAGTAAAAAAATATTACCGTTTTTATGTCATTGATTTTAATTTTGCGAAGGTTTACTGAAATGGGCCTTCTTTCGATCTTTAAAAGCCCATAACTTGATTAAATGAACTCGGACTTCGATATGGCACATCTTTATGGGCTTGTGGAATGATTATGTTCTGATCTGCATTAATATATACAACTTTAAAGGTAATAAAAAATATGTTCGTTTTATGTCATTGATTTTAATTTTGCGAAGGTTTACTGAAATGGGCCTTTTTTCCATCTTTAAAAGCCTATAACTTGATCAAATGAACTCGGACTTCGATATGGCATACCTTTATGGGCTTGTGGAATGATTATGTTGTTATCTGCATTAATATATATAACTTTAATGGTAGTAAAAAATATGACCGTTTTTATGTCATTGATATTAATTTTGCGAAGGTTTACTGAAATTGTCCTTCTTTTCATCTTTAAAAGCCCTTTGCTTGGTCAAATGACTTCGGATTTCAATATGGAATGCCTTTATAAGCTTGTGGAATGATTATGTTGTTATCTGCATTAAAGTATACAACTTTAAAGGTAGTAAAAAATATGTAATAGGCAATAAATGTACTCCGGCGATAGCTTTAGTTTTAACTCTTTATTTCATAATTTCACAACTGCTTCCTTCGAACGTATAACACAGAGTGTCGCAACGATTCTCCCTCTTCCTACTTCTCGCTCATCCGTGTGAGCGAGGCAGGTATACGTATCTGCGATCTCCTATGCTGCAGTACTTGGTAGAAAGGGATGACAATATAACGTTTACAGTTAACTTAAACTAGGTTTCCCGCTTATTCTATAGTACAGTGGGTGTCGTGTTAATATATTACATCATATGTCGTACAGTGGGCCATGTCAGTATATGTCCTACTACAACTCGGCCATCCTGACTGTATGATCCCCTGATCACTGTGAACATCAATTAAAGTTTATTTATTTACAAAATGTGTTGCAGTTCTTATTCATTTACCTTATAAGTAGTGATAATTATTTTTATACATATTTTATTTCTGTTTTTTTTTTTCATTTCTTTTTGGAACCTACCCAATGCTTAATATTATTTATGCTCCATACACCTTGATAAGGGTTGCGTGATACCTGGAATCCTTCAACATCTTTTAACAAAAATCTGTCATTTCTTAGTACTTTTGAAATTACATACGGGCCCTTGTTCTTCGGAATTAACTTTCTAGAGACACCAGTTGTGCTATCGAAATTCTTCACCATAACGTAATCTCCTTTTTTATATTGTGACGGTTTTTTTGCTTTCTTATCATATTGCAGTTTGTTGTATGCTTGTGCTTTTTCTTGACATTTTCCTGCTATGATTCTAACGTTTTCCAGGTCTCTGTCTTCTGGTGCATTATCTAATTCTTCAAGCTTTTCTTTTAATTCGTCTACTACTTTTCCTCTTTGCTCTAAACCGAATAACATTTTGCTTGGACTTTGTTTAATACTACGATGTTGGGTGTTATTTAACACATGCTCTACTTTATCTATAACTAAGTCCCAGTATATACCTTACTCTGGCTCTACCAGTTTGGCTATCATTGGCCCAAGACTTCTGTTTATTCTTTCTACCTGGCCGTTTGCTTGAGGTGATCCTGTTGCTATTTTCATGTGCTGTGAGGAGTTGAATAACTCCCCACAAATAGAAGCAGCAGCAGATGGCCGGTCGCTTACCAGATACGCGGCGAATTCGCGTAGTAACGGCGCGGCGGGGAGAACGAGAGAGTTTGGAGACCAAGGGTGGAGATCGAGAGAGTTTGGAGACCAACGAAGGAGAGCGAGAGAGTTTGGAGACCAATGAAGGAGAGCGAGAGAGATTGGAGACCAAGGATGGAGAGCGAGAGAGTTTGGAGACCAATGAAGGAGAGCGAGAGAGATTGGAGACCAAGGATGGAGATCGAGAGAGAATGGAGACTTCGCGGGCAGAGCAAGAGTGCCGTACGCAGAAGGGGATAACGGAACTCCACTGGACTTTGGACTCTCCCGTGAACTTTGGACCGGGAGAGGAAGTGCCACATCTCGGCAGTGGAGCGGCACACAGGCGTGCCACAAGCGGCACGGGAATCAGCGGAACGGCAGCACTGGGCGGAACATCTATTGGAAGCGGTACATAAAGGACAAGTGGGTCATCCAGGAGGCATGAACTTTGGACCCAGAGTGGAGAGATCCAGCGGGCCGTGCGCGAAAGGGAAATAACGGTGCTTGGAGGCCCTATATAAGGCCGCAGAGCGCTGGCAGCTGGATCAGTCGATCAAGAGGAGTCAAGCCTTCAAGATCAGTCAAAGTACCAAGTGAGCAATCAGTCAAGCAAGTAATCTACGAGGGAGCTACAACCAAGCGAGTCGTCGGAAGCAGCGCCGTGGGAAGCATAGAAGGAGCAAGATCGCCACGTCGAGACGTTCGGGATTAGGACATCAGGAATCTCCGAATTGAGACACAGGTGGCTGAGTTCTGAAAGGCATCACGCGGCTAAGTCAAGGCGTTTGTTTTCTAACTTTGTCACGACCACACCCTGGCGAGTCGCCCGGCGGGTCTGTCAGAGACAAGCAAAAGAGTCCTACGACGAAGAGCCGTCAGCTTGGGGAGGAAAGTTGTCTGCGACCCAGCGTACCTTGCCCGACCAAGCAGGACCTGGCGTGACGGACGAGCGGTAGATCGATTTGTGGTTTCGAAAGGCGTCAGCCTGGAGAGCCCTGCGATTACCGGCGAAGTTCCCGAGCAGCGACCGCACAGCTCCCCGAGCGCCAGAACAACGAGATACTAGCCAGAAGACAGCGCAGAGGACATCGACAGCGACGCCAGCAGACATTTCCGGCAGCCACGTTACCATCGCCGCGCGGAGCTCATTGGGGAGCGCAGGAGCGTCGCGGACGTCACGCATTAGGGTGAAGCCGGGTGGAACGTTCGTCTGCGCTAGGCGTAAAGCGAAGTGAACCGCTAGGCAGTCTTGACTGTCAGCGCGAACTGAGCAAGAACCTAGCGGGACCGTCCGGGACAGAGCAAGGGACAGTATTGCCTCGAAAGGCGTCAGCCTGGAGAGCAAGGCTTGTTCACCCTAGTCTGAGAACGGTGACGCTTCCCTAAGCCCACAAGGCCGAATTCTCTGCGGGTCTAAGGCGCAACAAGCGACCCCGAGGCAACGCGTCGGCAAGCAAGCAGAGGCGGCCACTACGAGCGTCCCGAGACCCAGGATCCAGAGGAGGACGAGTCAACGCGTCGAGAAGCCAGAAGGAGGAGCACCAGCAGCCGGCGGAACCAGAACAAGGAGATACAGAAGCCAGCATAGCCACACACCCGCTGTACCAATACCACGAGAATAAATCCCACTGTTACCATTTGAACACTTTGTTTTCTCACTGATCTACGGGCAATCACGTCATATAAATTTGGTGGGACGAACACACAATCTTCTGAGCTAGCCGCACGAATCTCGTAGCGAGCAGACATACAAAATCAGTTCGTTACATCTGGCGCCCAACGTGATTGTCCCAACAGTGAGAATAGCACAGTAAAAATGGGAAAGAAGTGGATTTACCGCCTCAAGAAGGAAGACTTCGCCCATGTCGCACAGAGGCTCAACGTCGCCCTGGAGGGCAGGCTAGACGACATGAGGAAGGCACTATCGGAATACTACTCCGAAACAGAGAACGATCCACAACTCGTCGACATCTGGGCCGAGCTAGAGGCGACATACTACGACAGAGCCGGCCCAAGCATTACGTTAACGAACGCTGAAGGGGACAACCTGGTGGCAAGCCTGAGCGTTGACAACATACAGAAAGAGGCCCACAGGAGAGAGTCAAGCCAAGAAAAGAAAGCAGCAGCGCTGATCCCGAGACCAAGCCAGTCGGACTATGCAAAGGTCGCTAAGCAGGTCCGCGAATGGTCGTTCAGGTTCGACGGGGCGGAAAAACCATTCGAGTTCCTGGAGCAGGTAGAATGGTCCGCCAACACGTACGGTTTGGAGCTTGATATGATCCCTCGAGCGATGCCGGAGTTGCTAAAAGGAAGGGCCTTGAAATGGTTCATCGCCAACAATAAGCAGTGGAGAACTTGGGCAGAATTCATTGAAAGTTTCCACACATATTTCCTGCCAAGAGATTTCTTCACCAGGCTGGCGGACCAGGTCCGGCAAAGGAAGCAAGGCTTCAGCGAGTCGTTCAAGGACTACATGATCGACATGCAGACGATGGTGAGGCCACTTAATTACTCCGCTAAAGAGACCCTAAGGACCATCAAGGAAAACTGCACCCCTAGTCTAAGGATCTTCCTAAGGGCATACAAAGTGTCGGACCTGGACACGCTAATGATCCTAGCCGATGAGTACGAAGAACTGGAAAAGGAACGGGAAGTCTTCGCACAGGAGAACAAGTTCTCAAAGACAGAGTCGGCGTCACCAACACAGGTGACATGCAGGAGATGCGAGGAGGAAGATAACCAGGACACACGAGGAAACGACCAATGGTCACCACCACACCAAGCCAGACGACAGCAGGCAACAGACGCACCACGCGGAGGCCATTGGGCACCACCCCCACAGCAACAGAGACAGCCAAACAATACCTTGTGGAGGCCACCAAGCAACACACAGAGGCCACAAGATGCCACCCATATCACAGACCCGCAGGAG
Organism: Drosophila suzukii; assembly: GCF_043229965.1. Lineage (NCBI taxonomy): Eukaryota > Metazoa > Arthropoda > Insecta > Diptera > Drosophilidae > Drosophila > Drosophila suzukii. The sequence continues at coordinate 42,857,512 of NC_092082.1, forward strand.
GCCTGTCGGAAATGCGGTGGGAACGGACACTGGGCTAGAGGATGTCGTAACCAGCGGCTGCTGTTTTGCTGGATATGCGGCAAGGTGGGTGTTAGGAGCGTCGATTGCTGCCAACGATCGGGAAATGGCCAGCGATCTCAGCCGCAGAGAGGCGAGCGGGGATCGCACAATGCCACCTCTCCAAACTAACGGGCGAGCTAATCGAGGAGGAGCAGCAGTTGTCCGCAGCTGTGATGATTGGTGGGAAAAGCTACAAAGCCACAATCGACACCGGAGCAACGGCAAGCTTCGTTAGCGAAGAATTGGCGGACAATATTGCTGCTCTAGGAAAGATTACCAGGACGAGACGGCAAGTTAGGTTGGCAGATGGAAGGTGCGGCGGAATTAATGCGCAGCTCGAGGTGGAGGTCAAATTCGGCAACAAACAAGTGACCATGAGCCTGTTGATTTTACCCGGGGTAGTGGATCCATTAGTGTTGGGATGGAACTTCCTGAAACAAGTCGGAACCGAGATAAGGTGTGCTGGACACGAAATAATAATACCAGCCAGGAACCGACACAATGGATGGCTCGAGGAGAAGCTATCAGTAGCAGTCGTTCAACAAGTAAACGAGTTGGACGATACTACAGCGTTCCTTGAAACAGAGCTGGCAGACTTCAGCACAATGTCGGGAACATCGAATATGGCAGAACACCAGATCACAATGAAGGACGACAAGCCAATCAAGCAGAGATACTACCCAAAGAACCCAAAAATTCAAGGGGAAATCAACGCAAAGGTGGACGAGCTTCTCCAAATGGGGTTCATAGAGCATTCAAAGAGCCCATACAGTTCCCCCATCGTGATGGTGAAAAAGAAGACAGGCAAGTGGAGACTGTGTGTCGACTTCAGGCAGATCAACGCGAAGTCAGTGAAGGATGCCTACCCAATGCCCCGCATAAACTACATCCTAGATCAACTAAGAGAAGCGCGGTACATCAGCAGTTTGGACCTGAAGGATGGATACTGGCAGATCCCACTAGAAGAAAGTAGCAGGCAATATACAGCATTTACGGTACCAGGCAAAGGTCTGTTTCAGTGGAGGGTAATGCCGTTCGGACTTCACTCGGCGTCGGCAACGTTTCAGCGAGTCTTGGACCAAGTAATTGGCCCCGAGATGTCACCTCACGCATTCGCTTACCAGGATGACATAATAGTGATCGGTCGCACGCTGGAAGAACACAAAAGAAACCTGAAGGAAGTGTTCCGGCGTCTGAAGGAGGCAAATCTGAGGCTGAATCCAGAAAAATGCCAATTCTTCAAAAAGGAGCTGCTGTACCTGGGTCACCGAGTGACTAGCGAGGGAATAGGAACAGATCCAGAAAAAGTAGCCGCCATCGCCGAACTAGAACCGCCATCGACTGTCAAAGAGCTCCGGCAATACCTAGGAGTAGCGTCGTGGTACCGCCGGTTTGTACCAGATTTTTCCAGAATCGTCAAACCCCTGAACGACCTGCTGCGCAAAGGCAGTAAGTGGGAGTGGACACCAGAGCACCAGATGGCGTTTGAGGAGGTTAAGGCAAGACTCGTGGCAGATCCAGTGCTAGCATGCCCGGACTTCAGTAGAACTTTCATCCTGCAAACAGACGCCAGCGACTACGGCATCGGAGCGATACTGACCCAGGACACCGAAAAGGGCGAAAGAGTAATCTCCTACTCGAGCCGAACACTGAACGGCGCGGAGAAGAACTACTCGACAACGGAGAAGGAGTGCTTGGCGATCGTCTGGGCGATCCGGAAGCTCAGGCCATATCTGGAAGGTTACCACTTTAAGGTAGTAACCGACCACATGGCCCTGAAGTGGCTCAACAGCATCGAAAGCCCTTCAGGAAGGATCGCCAGATGGGCCCTGGAGCTACAACAGTACGACTTTGAGATAGCGTACAGAAAGGGCCAGCTAAACGTGGTGGCCGACGCATTATCAAGACAACCACTACCAGAGACGCTACGAGGAGTAAAAGAGGCATCGGCAACAATAACCTCAGGAGAGTGCAGCTGGATCAAGGACATGGGCGAAAAGATAAGGACCCAACCGCAGAAGTACCCGGACTATGTTATGGATGGTGAGACACTGTACAGAAACATACCTCACCGAGCAGGCAGTGAAGACGTCGCGTCATGGAAGATGTGCGTCCCGAAGTCACTTCGAGAAACAGTGTTGAGGGAAAACCACGACGCACCGTCCGCGGGACACGTAGGAAGCCGAAGGACAATTGCACGGTTGGCAGCCCGATACTACTGGCCAGGCATGCATAGAGACGCCCGAGCCCACGTACGAAAATGCGAGATTTGCATGCGGTTTAAGCCCAATCAGATGCAGGCGGCTGGGAAGATGTTGACCCAAGTGCCGGAGGAACCATGGGCCACGGTATGTTCAGACTTCGTTGGACCCCTACCAAGATCTAAGCACGGGAATCAAATGCTGCTGGTCATGATAGACAGGTTTTCGAAATGGACGGAACTGGTGCCCCTACGCAGTGCGACAGCAGAGTCGCTCAAGAAGGCGTTTAGGGAGCGCATAATCGCAAGGTACGGGGTCCCGAAGGTGGTCATAACGGACAACGGAGTGCAGTTTACAAGCCGTATCTTCAAGAGTTTTCTGGCCGAGATGGGTATCAGACAACAGTTCACTGCACCATACACACCACAAGAAAATCCGACCGAACGAGCGAACAGAACGGTCAAGACCATGATTGCGCAGTTCGCAGGGCAGGACCAGAGAAACTGGGACGAGAAGTGGCCGGAGATTATGCTAGCAGTGAACACGAGCACATCGGAATCCACTGGCCATACACCGGCGTTTCTTACCCAGGGAAGGGAACCACGTCTACCCAGCAGCCTATATGATAAGGAAACCCTAGGCACTGGACGAGCTACGGAGACCCCTGAGGAAAATGCCAACAAACTAAAAGAGGTATTCGAGATAGTGCGGCGAAATATGGAAAAGGCGTCCCAGGACCAAGCCAGACACTACAATCTGAGAAGGAGGCAATGGTCACCAGCGGTGGGCGACATAGTGTGGGCCAAGGAACATCACCTGTCCAAAGCGGCCGAAGGATTCGCCGCAAAACTAGCCCCGAGGTACGATGGCCCTTACCAGGTTGTAGATTTCGTCTCTCCAGTGATCTGCAAAATTCGCCACACACAGTCAAAGAAAGAAAAGACAGTTCACGTTGGCGAGCTCAAACAACAAGTAAACGAGCAGACAGCAGAAACATCAGATGTCTAACAACGGGTACGAGGCGGCAGGATTAGGCGTCAGGCCGAAGCGAGAGTCATCCATACGCCACACGGAAAGGACAATCAGGATAGAACAAGGACATGGATAAGGATCACACGTTGATCCAGACTGCGAGGCCACAGGATTAGGCTTCAGGCCGAAGCGAGAGTCATCCACACGCCACGCAGAAAGGTCAACCATAAGGGTAGGGCACAAGGACGTGGATAGGGATGGATGGTGATCCCGACCGCAAGGCAACAGGATTCAGCGTCGGGCAGTTGCCAGAGTCATCCGCGATAACGCCAGGCGGAAGGGACACTTACAAAACGGCACACGGATACGGGTAACGTAGGAGAGAGTATGCGCGGAAGGAGACAAGCAACACAAGACGCGCAGTCCAGACATACACCGCAGCATCCGGAGATTCTATACGGAATGCGCCGGACGAGCTCGACTAGTTGTTACCCGAGGAAAAGGGGAGGACGGTGCAGAATCAGATCTACACCGTAGCCAGCTGGAAACAAAAAAAAAACAGAAACACGCACCACACCAACAGTTGACTAAAAACAAGAACGGGGCATGCATAGGCCGCACCAGCAACCTGAAATTTAAAGGGGGCTTAATGCAGGAAGCAGAAAGACATCATAGATACTTACCGGCTGTCCTGGTCCTCTCCGCAACCGCTCTCAAAAGCTGCCAATGTGGAGTCAGATGCTGCCAACAGAGGACGAGTGAAGGGCGAGAGAGGACGAAAGGATGAGAAAGGAGTGAAGGAAATGCAAAAGAAACTTACCTATGAATTTCATAGTATGAAAGTTGCAAAATCACCACGAGCCAGGGAAGGGGGCGCCTCGATAGGCGATCGATTGGCACTGGACGATAGTGCGATCGATGGGCACACGACAATGGAAATATCGGCCAAGGTGGAAATATCGCAAACGAGCAGGTGGCAACGCCGCACCGTCGGTATCGATATGCGAATAAATATCGATCACGCACGAATGGTGTGACCAGGCGGAGGAAACATGGAAAGGAGTGAGACGCAGCAATGAGCAGCGAGCTGGGGATCGATAGCCCAGGAGTATCGATGTCCCAGTGGGAACACAGGAAATATCGGCGCGGGAGATTTAAAGTTGCTACGAGGAGGATGACCCCCGCTGTAGAAACTCAAGGGAGTTAAGAGCGTCGAGGGAGCATCGAGGGAGCAACGAGGGAGCGCCGCGGGAATCACAAGGACTCAAAGGCTAGGATAAGCAAGGAAACGCCGGAGAGTAGGAACCAGTCTTAAATGTTTCCCGAAGTAAGGGGGGAATGTGAGGAGTTGAATAACTCCCCACAAATAGAAGCAGCAGCAGATGGCCGGTCGCTTACCAGATACGCGGCGAATTCGCGTAGTAACGGCGCGGCGGGGAGAACGAGAGAGTTTGGAGACCAAGGGTGGAGATCGAGAGAGTTTGGAGACCAACGAAGGAGAGCGAGAGAGTTTGGAGACCAATGAAGGAGAGCGAGAGAGATTGGAGACCAAGGATGGAGAGCGAGAGAGTTTGGAGACCAATGAAGGAGAGCGAGAGAGATTGGAGACCAAGGATGGAGATCGAGAGAGAATGGAGACTTCGCGGGCAGAGCAAGAGTGCCGTACGCAGAAGGGGATAACGGAACTCCACTGGACTTTGGACTCTCCCGTGAACTTTGGACCGGGAGAGGAAGTGCCACATCTCGGCAGTGGAGCGGCACACAGGCGTGCCACAAGCGGCACGGGAATCAGCGGAACGGCAGCACTGGGCGGAACATCTATTGGAAGCGGTACATAAAGGACAAGTGGGTCATCCAGGAGGCATGAACTTTGGACCCAGAGTGGAGAGATCCAGCGGGCCGTGCGCGAAAGGGAAATAACGGTGCTTGGAGGCCCTATATAAGGCCGCAGAGCGCTGGCAGCTGGATCAGTCGATCAAGAGGAGTCAAGCCTTCAAGATCAGTCAAAGTACCAAGTGAGCAATCAGTCAAGCAAGTAATCTACGAGGGAGCTACAACCAAGCGAGTCGTCGGAAGCAGCGCCGTGGGAAGCATAGAAGGAGCAAGATCGCCACGTCGAGACGTTCGGGATTAGGACATCAGGAATCTCCGAATTGAGACACAGGTGGCTGAGTTCTGAAAGGCATCACGCGGCTAAGTCAAGGCGTTTGTTTTCTAACTTTGTCACGACCACACCCTGGCGAGTCGCCCGGCGGGTCTGTCAGAGACAAGCAAAAGAGTCCTACGACGAAGAGCCGTCAGCTTGGGGAGGAAAGTTGTCTGCGACCCAGCGTACCTTGCCCGACCAAGCAGGACCTGGCGTGACGGACGAGCGGTAGATCGATTTGTGGTTTCGAAAGGCGTCAGCCTGGAGAGCCCTGCGATTACCGGCGAAGTTCCCGAGCAGCGACCGCACAGCTCCCCGAGCGCCAGAACAACGAGATACTAGCCAGAAGACAGCGCAGAGGACATCGACAGCGACGCCAGCAGACATTTCCGGCAGCCACGTTACCATCGCCGCGCGGAGCTTATTGGGGAGCGCAGGAGCGTCGCGGACGTCACGCATTAGGGTGAAGCCGGGTGGAACGTTCGTCTGCGCTAGGCGTAAAGCGAAGTGAACCGCTAGGCAGTCTTGACTGTCAGCGCGAACTGAGCAAGAACCTAGCGGGACCGTCCGGGACAGAGCAAGGGACAGTATTGCCTCGAAAGGCGTCAGCCTGGAGAGCAAGGCTTGTTCACCCTAGTCTGAGAACGGTGACGCTTCCCTAAGCCCACAAGGCCGAATTCTCTGCGGGTCTAAGGCGCAACAAGCGACCCCGAGGCAACGCGTCGGCAAGCAAGCAGAGGCGGCCACTACGAGCGTCCCGAGACCCAGGATCCAGAGGAGGACGAGTCAACGCGTCGAGAAGCCAGAAGGAGGAGCACCAGCAGCCGGCGGAACCAGAACAAGGAGATACAGAAGCCAGCATAGCCACACACCCGCTGTACCAATACCACGAGAATAAATCACACTGTTACCATTTGAACACTTTGTTTTCTCACTGATCTACGGGCAATCACGTCATATAAATTTGGTGGGACGAACACACAATCTTCTGAGCTAGCCGCACGAATCTCGTAGCGAGCAGACATACAAAATCAGTTCGTTACAGTGCTTAATATCGAACTCTAACATAAAATCGTCAAATTCCTTGGAAGTGAAACAGCTACCTCTATCTGAAATAATGCACTTGGGCTTGCTGTATGCTCTAAAATAATCCTTGAGTGCTATGATAACTTCTCGGGTATTTGTTGTCTTTGTGGTATATAAACGTACAAACTTGGTAAAACCGTCAACGACGACAAATATATGTTTCTTTGATCATCCTAAATCAACTGGACCATAATGGTCAATGTGGATAAGTTCAAAGGGCTTACTACCTTTTGGAATTGAATGTAAAAATCCTTCTTTACCTGTATTAGGGGAAAATTCTACACATTTTAGGCAGTTATTTATATGGCTCATACACTTCTCCTTGGCGTTTGGAAACCAATAACTTTTTGCAATAATATCTAACATTTTGTCTCTCCCTATGTGACCGATTTCATTGTGGTATTTGAAGAGTATATGCTCTTCCATATCAATAGGTACATAAAATAACAATCTTTCATCGTTACTTTTTCTATAGACTATTCCGTTTCTCATTTCAAACAATTTATGCTCATGTTCCTCTAACTGTTTCTTTATCTTCTGAACTTTTGGGTCCTTGGCTTGGCAAATAACCAGGTTGTCTTCGAATGAATTTGTTTCTACTATTAAAATGTTTGTACACCTGCTAAGGGCGTCAACGTGTTGCATTCTGTTTCCTTCCCTATGTATTAGATCGTAGTCATAATTTTGCAGCTCTAATTTTATTAAGTGTTAACGTGAGAGAGTTACAGTCAGTTATAATGTTGAAATGCCTACCAAATAAATATATCCTAAATCTACGCAATGCGTGAATAATGGCCATGGTTTCAAGCTCAAAACTATGGTATTTCGATTCAGCAATGCTGGTGCGTTTGGAAAAATAAAAAATGGGGTGCAATTTTCCATCTTCTTTCTTTTGGAGTAGTACGGCTCCGAAACCAAGAGCGCTGGCATCGCAATGTAGCTCTACTTCGTCTTTGTGGTTATATAAGGCTAGCACTGGCGCTTCAACTAACTTATTTTTAAGCATCATAAAGCAGCTCATTTCCTTTTCTCCAAAATGGAATTTCTCGTCTTTTCTCAAGAGATCATATAAAGGTTTGGCTAGAGTCGAAAAATCTTTAATGAATCTACGGAAATAAGAACATAAGCCCAAAAAACTTTGGATATGTTGCGTTTTGTCTGGTATCGGAAAATTTTGAATTGCCTCTATTCCTTTATCATCAGCTCTGATGCCCTCGCCGTTTATAATGAAACCCAAATGTTTAATGCTTTGTTGCAGGAACTCACATTTATCCATACGTAGCTCCAACTTATTCTTTGCTAATCTGTGAAACACCTCCTTTAAAATCTGAAAATGTTCATTAACATCTTTGCTAGCGATCATAATGTCGTCCATGTACACAATTACTTGATCCTTTCTAATAAGATCATCGAAGATTTTATTTATAAATCTTTGAAAAACTGCTGAAGCCGTTTTCAGTCCCATTGGCATTCTAAGAAATTCAAATTGGCCTAACGGTGTTGCAAAAGAAGTATACTTAATTGATTCTTTATTGACAAAAACGTGAAAGTAACCGTTTTTTAGATCAAGTTTTGAAAATACTTTTTTACTAGCTAACTTGTCTAACAGGTCATCGATAAGCGGTATAGGGTAATTGTCTTTAATTAAAACCCTGTTGAGTTTTCTAAAATCTATGCAAAGTCGTATGTCCCCGGTTTTTTTCTTCACTAAAACTATGGGAGAAGCAAATTCAGACTGGCTTGGCTGAATGATCCCGTTCTCTAAATAATCGTCCAAAAGTTTTTGCAGTTTTTCTTTTTCCGCGTAGGCAAGCCGCCGCGGAGCACAGCTAAACGGTTTCGAGCTTTCTAAATTAAGTTTTATCTCACTTTTAATAAACGGTTCCTTTGGTTTCTCTACCCTAATGTAATTGTATTCAATTATCTTCTTTAATTGAGGTAGAAGATCTTGGTTATCAATTGTACCGCATATGTAATCAGTGTCTTCGTCATCCATATAGTTTATGCTAAGCATTTCACGAATCGTTTTAGACATATTGCTTTCATTTTTGTTATTGACTATACCGCCCTCACTAACTTCGTCGATGGACGGACCGGTTGCCTTACTGACTATAGGGTCGTCTTTATTCCTGATCGAAACTCTTATTGCTCCACAATCTCTAAAACTAACTGTTTCAGTACCTGTACTACCACTTTTTTGTATAACTGTATCATCAACTTCTTCGCTAAATGAATCAATTATTGAATTACTAATTGTATTACCAATTGTTTTTCTAACTGTATCTTTTACTGTTTCTTTAACTTTATCATTAATTGGTTTGCTAACTGTATCACTAACTGTTTCCCTAACTGTTTCCCTAACTGTATCACTAACTGTTTCACTAACTGTTTCACTAACTGTATCACTAACTGTTTCACTAACTGTATCACTAACTGTTTCACTAACTGTTTCACTAACAGTTTCTCCAACTGTATCACTAACTGTTTCTCTAACTGTATCACTAACTGTTTCCTTCAGAATTTCGATAGCACTTTCCGGCTCCTTGCTAGCATCTAAATTATGCGTTAATTTGAATTCCCAGGCATTGCATACTCTTTCATTACAATCGGCATTCGTAGGCTCAATTGTGATCATTTTTAAGGCGCTTAAATCTAATTCTAAATCGCAAGCATCCATAAAATTCCTCCCAAGAACAACCTCATGGCTCATAGACTCATTGGGCACAATATAAAGGTAAAAATAACATTTCGATCGATTTTTAATTATGTAACAAAGTATTCTTCCATAAATTTTCAGTTGGTTTTTATTCAGCCCAAAGTAGTTTTCAGAGACGGACTCCATCTTAATTTTAGAGGAAATAACAGCTGTTTTGGCGAATGATATTGGGCTGCCAGTGTCTATGAGGCATGCTGCAATTAATGGGGTTTTAGGACTGTTGTAAAAAAATATTTGTATAAATCTTACGTATTTATTTGCATTTGCGCTTTTACGCTCAGGGCACTGACCCACAAAGTGTCCAAATTTGCCACATGCGTAGCATGATCCGGGCTCTCGTTTCGGTTTCTGACAGTCCTTGGCGTAGTGGCCCTTTGAGTTGCAATTGGCGCAACGGAAGTCCTTTGTGTCTGCAATCTTTCCGGAAGAGTGCTGCGAAGAATTGACCTCCTGCTTTCGTTCAGGTAAACGGATTGCAGAGAAGGCTTTCAAAATCTGCCCAGGTTCGGCGAAACATTGTATGCGAGCTTGGTCGCGTAGCCCTGGTGCTGGAATTCCTTCGATGATGTTTTCGAGGAGCTCCTCCTTGTCGATGTTTATATCGTTGGCCAGCATAACTTTCTCCTCGAAATAAGAAGCGAACCTTTCTCCTGAACGCCACTGACGATTTTGGAACGCGTTCCTCAGCTCCCCCTTTGACATCTTAGTTGCAAATGCTAGGATCAGCTGCTCACAAAGGTGGTCGGTTGGCTCCAAAATGCGTGTTGCGTTTGCGTGCAGCCAAACTTGGGCTTTTCCTTTTAGTTTGGCAATAAGAAGCATGCGCACACCAAACGAGTCCAAGTTGTACACCTGCGCAATGTTTTGCAGCTGTGTGACCCAGTTACGGGCACACGAGTTGCCGTCGTAGTCCATCGTTACTTCCTTTGCCAATGCGAGTGTTGTTGCGGGAGATTGTAACAATTTGTTTACATTTGCAAACTGGCATTGATCAGCACTGTCTGTGGCGTGCTTTCCAACACTAGAGTTATCGATATCAAAGTTATCCCTGGCGCTGTTAACCCTGGGGCTGTTAGCGTTAACAGCGTCAATGCAAGCGAAACTGTTAGGGTTGCCAGAAGTTTCGATGTTGCATTCGATGACGTCATGGACTTCCTGAGCATGATTTGGCTTGTCCCTGGTGACGTCAGCGATCTCCGCCTGAAGCTGTTGCAATATGGCCTTGTTTGCGGCGATTTCGTCGAGAATTTTCTGCAGCTTCACCCTTTCGACATCTACCAGAGAAACGTTCTCCGTGCGTATATCGTCCACTGCCTGTGACGTCATCGTACCAGAGTCGAACAGAGCTTCCTGTGCGCCTTCCAAATGTTGTTGCAGCGGCAATGATGCGGCTCCCTCTAATTCGGTTTCTAGCGGCTGCTGGCTGTTGAATGAGGCTCCATTTGGTGGATCACCACGAGCTTCTGATGATAGGGTCTGCAGACGCGCCATCAATTCTGCTTTCGAGCCTGAGGTTTGCAGCCCGAGCACATTTAGCCAGTTTTTTAACTGAACGACCGTGAATTGATTTAAATCTATGTCAGGCATTTTGAGTAAGAACCACTTCTGATATTGTAATAGGCAATAAATGTACTCCGGCGATAGCTTTAGTTTTAACTCTTTATTTCTTAATTTCACAACCGCTTCCTTCGAACGTATAACACAGAGTGTCGCAACGATTCTCCCTCTTCCTACTTCTCGCTCATCCGTGTGAGCGAGGCAGGTATACGTATCTGCGATCTCCTATGCTGCAGTACTTGGTAGAAAGGGATGACAATATAACGTTTACAGTTAACTTAAACTAGGTTTCCCGCTTATTCTATAGTACAGTGGGTGTCGTGTTAATATATTACATCATATGTCGTACAGTGGGCCATGTCAGTATATGTCCTACTACAAATATGACCGTTTTTATGTCATTGATTTTTATTTTGCGAAGGTTTACAGAAATGGGCCTCCTTTCCATCTTTAAAAGCCCATTACTTGGTCAAATGAACTCGGAATTCGATATGGCACATATTTATGGGCTTTTGGAATGATTATGTTCTTATCTGCATTAATATATACAACTTTGAAGGTAATAAAAAATATGACCGTTTTTATGTCATTGATTTTTATTTTGCGAAGGTTTACTGAAATGGGCCTCCTTTCCATCTTTAAAAGCCCATAACTTGGTCAAATGATCTCGGATTTCGATATGGCATAGCTTTATGGGCTTGTGGAATGATTATGTTGTTATCTGCATTAATAAATATAACTTTAAAGGTAGTACAAAACATGACCGTTTTTATGTCGTTGATTTTACTTTTGCTAAGGTTTACTGAAATGGGCCTCCTTTCCATTTTAAAAGCCCATAATTTGGTCAAATGAACTCGGAATTCGATATGGCATACCTTTATGGGCTTGTGAAATGATTATGGTGTTATCTGCATTAAAATATATAACTTTAAAGGTAGTAAAAAATATGACCGTTGTAACGAACTGATTTTTGTATGTCTGCTCGCTACGAGATTCGTGCGGCTAGCTCAGAAGATTGTGCGTTCGTCCCACCAAATTTATATGACGTGATTGCCCGTAGATCAGTGAGAAAACAAAGTGTTCAAAGGGTAACAGTGGGATTTATTCTCGTGGTATTGGTACAGCGGGTGTGTGGCTATGCTGGTTTCTGTGTCTCCTTGTTCTGGTTCCGCCGGCTGCTGGTGCTCCTCCTTCTGGCTTCTCGACGCGTTGACTCGTCCTCCTCTGGATCCTGGGTCTCGGGACGCTCGTAGTGGCCGCCTCTGCTTGCTTGCCGACGCGTTGCCTCGGGGTCGCTTGTTGCGCCTTAGACCCGCAGAGAATTCGGCCTTGTGGGCTTAGGGAAGCGTCACCGTTCTCAGACTAGGGTGAACAAGCCTTGCTCTCCAGGCTGACGCCTTTCGAGGCAATACTGTCCCTTGCTCTGTCCCGGACGGTCCCGCTAGGTTCTTGCTCAGTTCGCGCTGACAGTCAAGACTGCCTAGCGGTTCACTTCGCTTTACGCCTAGCGCAGACGAACGTTCCACCCGGCTTCACCCTAATGCGTGACGTCCGCGACGCTCCTGCGCTCCCCAATGAGCTCCGCGCGGCGATGGTAACGTGGCTGCCGGAAATGTCTGCTGGCGTCGCTGTCGATGTCCTCTGCGCTGTCTTCTGGCTAGTATCTCGTTGTTCTGGCGCTCGGGGAGCTGTGCGGTCGCTGCTCGGGAACTTCGCCGGTAATCGCAGGGCTCTCCAGGCTGACGCCTTTCGAAACCACAAATCGATCTACCGCTCGTCCGTCACGCCAGGTCCTGCTTGGTCGGGCAAGGTACGCTGGGTCGCAGACAACTTTCCTCCCCAAGCTGACGGCTCTTCGTCGTAGGACTCTTTTGCTTGTCTCTGACAGACCCGCCGGGCGACTCGCCAGGGTGTGGTCGTGACAAAGTTAGAAAACAAACGCCTTGACTTAGCCGCGTGATGCCTTTCAGAACTCAGCCACCTGTGTCTCAATTCGGAGATTCCTGATGTCCTAATCCCGAACGTCTCGACGTGGCGATCTTGCTCCTTCTATGCTTCCCACGGCGCTGCTTCCGACGACTCGCTTGGTTGTAGCTCCCTCGTAGATTACTTGCTTGACTGATTGCTCACTTGGTACTTTGACTGATCTTGAAGGCTTGACTCCTCTTGATCGACTGATCCAGCTGCCAGCGCTCTGCGGCCTTATATAGGGCCTCCAAGCACCGTTATTTCCCTTTCGCGCACGGCCCGCTGGATCTCTCCACTCTGGGTCCAAAGTTCATGCCTCCTGGATGACCCACTTGTCCTTTATGTACCGCTTCCAATAGATGTTCCGCCCAGTGCTGCCGTTCCGCTGATTCCCGTGCCGCTTGTGGCACGCCTGTGTGCCGCTCCACTGCCGAGATGTGGCACTTCCTCTCCCGGTCCAAAGTTCACGGGAGAGTCCAAAGTCCAGTGGAGTTCCGTTATCCCCTTCTGCGTACGGCACTCTTGCTCTGCCCGCGAAGTCTCCATTCTCTCTCGATCTCCATCCTTGGTCTCCAATCTCTCTCGCTCTCCTTCATTGGTCTCCAAACTCTCTCGCTCTCCATCCTTGGTCTCCAATCTCTCTCGCTCTCCTTCATTGGTCTCCAAACTCTATCGCTCTCCTTCGTTGGTCTCCAAACTCTCTCGATCTCCACCCTTGGTCTCCAAACTCTCTCGTTCTCCCCGCCGCGCCGTTACTACGCGAATTCGCCGCGTATCTGGTAAGCGACCGGCCATCTGCTGCTGCTTCTATTTGTGGGGAGTTATTCAACTCCTCACATTCCCCCCTTACTTCGGGAAACATTTAAGACTGGTTCCTACTCTCCGGCGTTTCCTTGCTTATCCTAGCCTTTGAGTCCTTGTGATTCCCGCGGCGCTCCCTCGTTGCTCCCTCGATGCTCCCTCGACGCTCTTAACTCCCTTGAGTTTCTACAGCGGGGGTCATCCTCCTCGTAGCAACTTTAAATCTCCCGCGCCGATATTTCCTGTGTTCCCACTGGGACATCGATACTCCTGGGCTATCGATCCCCAGCTCGCTGCTCATTGCTGCGTCTCACTCCTTTCCATGTTTCCTCCGCCTGGTCACACCATTCGTGCGTGATCGATATTTATTCGCATATCGATACCGACGGTGCGGCGTTGCCACCTGCTCGTTTGCGATATTTCCACCTTGGCCGATATTTCCATTGTCGTGTGCCCATCGATCGCACTATCGTCCAGTGCCAATCGATCGCCTATCGAGGCGCCCCCTTCCCTGGCTCGTGGTGATTTTGCAACTTTCATACTATGAAATTCATAGGTAAGTTTCTTTTGCATTTCCTTCACTCCTTTCTCATCCTTTCGTCCTCTCTCGCCCTTCACTCGTCCTCTGTTGGCAGCATCTGACTCCACATCGGCAGCTTTTGAGAGCGGTTGCGGAGAGGACTTCGCATTCGCTTCGCAACCAGGACAGCCCGTAAGTATTTACGATGTCTTTCTGCTTCCTGCATTAAGCCCCCTTTAAATTTCAGGTTGCTGGTGCGGCCCATGCATGCCCCGTTCCTTTTCTTGTTTTTAGTCGACTGTTGGTGTGGTGCGTGTTTCTGTTTTTTTTTTTTTTTGTGACCAGCTGGCTACGGTGTAGATCTGATTCTGCACCGTCCTCCCCTTTTCTTCGGGTAACAACTAGACGAGCTCGTCCGGCGCATTCCGTATAGAATCTCCGGATGCTGCGGTGTATGTCTGGACTGCGCGTCTTGTGTTGCTTGTCTCCTTCCGCGCATACTCTCTTCTACGTTACCCGTATCCTTGTGCCGTTTTGTAAGTGTCCCTTCCGCCTGGCGTTATCGCGGATGACTCTGGCAACTGCCCGACGCTGAATCCTGTTGCCTTGCGGTCGGGATCACCATCCATCCCTATCCACGTCCTTGTGCCCTACCCTTATGGTTGACTTTTCTGCGTGGCGTGTGGATGACTCTCGCTTCGGCCTGACGCCTAATCCTTTGGCCTCGCAGTCTGGATCAACGTGTGATCCTTATCCATGTCCTTGTTCTATCCCGATTGTCCTTTCCGTGTGGCGTATGGATGACTCTCGCTTCGGCCTGACGCCTAATCCTGCCGCCTCGTACCCGTTGTTAGACATCTGATGTTTCTGCTGTCTGCTCGTTTACTTGTTGCTTGAGCTCGCCAACGTGAACTGTCTTTTCTTTCTTCGACTGTGTGTGGCGAATTTTGCAGATCACTGGAGAGACGAAATCTACAACCTGGTAAGGGCCATCGTACCTCGGGGCTAGTTTTGCGGCGAATCCTTCGGCCGCTTTGGACAGGTGATGTTCCTTGGCCCACACTATGTCGCCCACCGCTGGTGACCATTGCCTCCTTCTCAGATTGTAGTGTCTGGCTTGGTCCTGGGACGCCTTTTCCATATTTCGCCGCACGATCTCGAATACCTCTTTTAGTTTGTTGGCATTTTCCTCAGGGGTCTCCGTAGCTCGTCCAGTGCCTAGGGTTTCCTTATCATATAGGCTACTGGGTAGACGTGGTTCCCTTCCCTGGGTAAGAAACGCCGGTGTATGGCCAGTGGATTCCGATGTGCTCGTGTTCAATGCTAGCATAATCTCCGGCCACTTCTCGTCCCAGTTTCTCTGGTCCTGCCCTGCGAACTGCGCAATCATGGTCTTGACCGTTCTGTTCGCTCGTTCGGTCGGATTTTCTTGTGGTGTGTATGGTGCAGTGAACTGTTGTCTGATACCCATCTCGGCCAGAAAACTCTTGAAGATACGGCTTGTAAACTGCACTCCGTTGTCCGTTATGACCACCTTCGGGACCCCGTACCTTGCGATTATGCGCTCCCTAAACGCCTTCTTGAGCGACTCTGCTGTCGCACTGCGTAGGGGCACCAGTTCCGTCCATTTCGAAAACCTGTCTATCATGACCAGCAGCATTTGGTTCCCGTGCTTAGATCTTGGTAGGGGTCCAACAAAGTCTGCACATACCGTGGCCCATGGTTCCTCCGGCACTTGGGTCAACATCTTCCCGGCCGCCTGCATCTGATTGGGCTTAAACCGCATGCAAATCTCGCATTTTCGTACGTGGGCTCGGGCGTCTCTATGCATGCCTGGCCAGTAGTATCGGGCTGCCAACCGTGCAATTGTCCTTCGGCTTCCTACGTGTCCCGCGGACGGTGCGTCGTGGTTTTCCCTCAACACTGTTTCTCGTAGTGACTTCGGGACGCACATCTTCCATGACGCGACGTCTTCACTGCCTGCTCGGTGAGGTATGTTTCTGTACAGTGTCTCACCATCCATAACATAGTCCGGGTACTTCTGCGGTTGGGTCCTTATCTTTTCACCCATGTCCTTGATCCAGCTGCACTCTCCTGAGGTTATTGTTGCCGATGCCTCTTTTACTCCTCGTAGCGTCTCTGGTAGTGGTTGTCTTGATAATGCGTCGGCCACCACGTTTAGCTGGCCCTTTCTGTACGCTATCTCAAAGTCGTACTGTTGTAGCTCCAGGGCCCATCTGGCGATCCTTCCTGAAGGGCTTTCGATGCTGTTGAGCCACTTCAGGGCCATGTGGTCGGTTACTACCTTAAAGTGGTAACCTTCCAGATATGGCCTGAGCTTCCGGATCGCCCAGACGATCGCCAAGCACTCCTTCTCCGTTGTCGAGTAGTTCTTCTCCGCGCCGTTCAGTGTTCGGCTCGAGTAGGAGATTACTCTTTCGCCCTTTTCGGTGTCCTGGGTCAGTATCGCTCCGATGCCGTAGTCGCTGGCGTCTGTTTGCAGGATGAAAGTTCTACTGAAGTCCGGGCATGCTAGCACTGGATCTGCCACGAGTCTTGCCTTAACCTCCTCAAACGCCATCTGGTGCTCTGGTGTCCACTCCCACTTACTGCCTTTGCGCAGCAGGTCGTTCAGGGGTTTGACGATTCTGGAAAAATCTGGTACAAACCGGCGGTACCACGACGCTACTCCTAGGTATTGCCGGAGCTCTTTGACAGTCGATGGCGGTTCTAGTTCGGCGATGGCGGCTACTTTTTCTGGATCTGTTCCTATTCCCTCGCTAGTCACTCGATGACCCAGGTACAGCAGCTCCTTTTTGAAGAATTGGCATTTTTCTGGATTCAGCCTCAGATTTGCCTCCTTTAGACGCCGGAACACTTCCTTCAGGTTTCTTTTGTGTTCTTCCAGCGTGCGACCGATCACTATTATGTCATCCTGGTAAGCGAATGCGTGAGGTGACATCTCGGGGCCGATTACTTGGTCCAAGACTCGCTGAAACGTTGCCGACGCCGAGTGAAGTCCGAACGGCATTACCCTCCACTGAAACAGACCTTTGCCTGGTACCGTAAATGCTGTATATTGCCTGCTACTTTCTTCTAGTGGGATCTGCCAGTATCCATCCTTCAGGTCCAAACTGCTGATGTACAGCGCTTCTCTTAGTTGATCTAGGATGTAGTTTATGCGGGGCATTGGGTAGGCATCCTTCACTGACTTCGCGTTGATCTGCCTGAAGTCGACACACAGTCTCCACTTGCCTGTCTTCTTTTTCACCATCACGATGGGGGAGCTGTATGGGCTCTTTGAATGCTCTATGAACCCCATTTGGAGAAGCTCGTCCACCTTTGCGTTGATTTCCCCTTGAATTTTTGGGTTCTTTGGGTAGTATCTCTGCTTGATTGGCTTGTCGTCCTTCATTTTGATCTGGTGTTCTGCCATATTCGATGTTCCCGACATTGTGCTGAAGTCTGCCAGCTCTGTTTCAAGGAACGCTGTAGTATCGTCCAACTCGTTTACTTGTTGAACGACTGCTACTGATAGCTTTTCCTCGAGCCATCCATTGTGTCGGTTCCTGGCTGGTATTATTATTTCGTGTCCAGCACACCTTATCTCGGTTCCGACTTGTTTCAGGAAGTTCCATCCCAACACTAATGGATCCACTACCCCGGGTAAAATCAACAGGCTCATGGTCACTTGTTTGTTGCCGAATTTGACCTCCACCTCGAGCTGCGCATTAATTCCGCCGCACCTTCCATCTGCCAACCTAACTTGCCGTCTCGTCCTTGTAATCTGTCCTAGAGCAGCAATATTGTCCGCCAATTCTTCGCTAACGAAGCTTGCCGTTGCTCCGGTGTCGATTGTGGCTTTGTAGCTTTTCCCACCAATCATCACAGCTGCGGACAACTGCTGCTCCTCCTCGATTAGCTCGCCCGTTAGTTTGGAGAGGTGGCATTGTGCGATCCCCGCTCGCCTCTCTGCGGCTGAGATCGCTGGCCATTTCCCGATCGTTGGCAGCAATCGACGCTTCTAACACCCACCTTGCCGCATATCCAGCAAAACAGCAGCCGCTGGTTACGACATCCTCTAGCCCAGTGTCCGTTCCCACCGCATTTCCGACAGGCCTCCTGCGGGTCTGTGATATGGGTGGCATCTTGTGGCCTCTGTGTGTTGCTTGGTGGCCTCCACAAGGTATTGTTTGGCTGTCTCTGTTGCTGTGGGGGTGGTGCCCAATGGCCTCCGCGTGGTGCGTTGTCGGTGTTGCCTGCTGTCGTCTGGCTTGGTGTGGTGGTGACCATTGGTCGTTTCCTCGTGTGTCCTGGTTATCTTCCTCCTCGCATCTCCTGCATGTCACCTGTGTTGGTGACGCCGACTTTGTCTTTGAGAACTTGTTCTCCTGTGCGAAGACTTCCCGTTCCTTTTCCAGTTCTTCGTACTCATCGGCTAGGATCATTAGCGTGTCCAGGTCCGACACTTTGTATGCCCTTAGGAAGATCCTTAGACTAGGGGTGCAGTTTTCCTTGATGGTCCTTAGGGTCTCTTTAGCGGAGTAATTAAGTGGCCTCACCATCGTCTGCATGTCGATCATGTAGTCCTTGAACGACTCGCTGAAGCCTTGCTTCCTTTGCCGGACCTGGTCCGCCAGCCTGGTGAAGAAATCTCTTGGCAGGAAATATGTGTGGAAACTTTCAATGAATTCTGCCCAAGTTCTCCACTGCTTATTGTTGGCGATGAACCATTTCAAAGCCCTTCCTTTTAGCAACTCCGGCATCGCTCGAGGGATCATATCGAGCTCCAAACCGTACGTGTTGGCGGACCATTCTACCTGCTCCAGGAACTCGAATGGTTTTTCCGCCCCGTCGAACCTGAACGACCATTCGCGGACCTGCTTAGCGACCTTTGCATAGTCCGACTGGCTTGGTCTCGGGATCAGCGCTGCTGCTTTCTTTTCTTGGCTTGACTCTCTCGTGTGGGCCTCTTTCTGTATGTTGTCAACGCTCAGGCTTGCCACCAGGTTGTCCCCTTCAGCGTTCGTTAACGTAATGCTTGGGCCGGCTCTGTCGTAGTATGTCGCCTCTAGCTCGGCCCAGATGTCGACGAGTTGTGGGTCGTTCTCTGTTTCGGAGTAGTATTCCGATAGTGCCTTCCTCATGTCGTCTAGCCTGCCCTCCAGGGCGACGTTGAGCCTCTGTGCGACATGGGCGAAGTCTTCCTTCTTGAGGCGGTAAATCCACTTCTTTCCCATTTTTACTGTGCTGTTCTCACTGTTGGGACAATCACGTTGGGCGCCAGATGTAACGAACTGATTTTTGTATGTCTGCTCGCTACGAGATTCGTGCGGCTAGCTCAGAAGATTGTGCGTTCGTCAACCCAAATTTATATGACGTGATTGCCCGTAGATCAGTGAGAAAACAAAGTGTTCAAAGGGTAACAGTGGGATTTATTCTCGTGGTATTGGTACAGCGGGTGTGTGGCTATGCTGGTTTCTGTGTCTCCTTGTTCTGGTTCCGCCGGCTGCTGGTGCTCCTCCTTCTGGCTTCTCGACGCGTTGACTCGTCCTCCTCTGGATCCTGGGTCTCGGGACGCTCGTAGTGGCCGCCTCTGCTTGCTTGCCGACGCGTTGCCTCGGGGTCGCTTGTTTCGCCTTAGACCCGCAGAGAATTCGGCCTTGTGGGCTTAGGGAAGCGTCACCGTTCTCAGACTAGGGTGAACAAGCCTTGCTCTCCAGGCTGACGCCTTTCGAGGCAATACTGTCCCTTGCTCTGTCCCGGACGGTCCCGCTAGGTTCTTGCTCAGTTCGCGCTGACAGTCAAGACTGCCTAGCGGTTCACTTCGCTTTACGCCTAGCGCAGACGAACGTTCCACCCGGCTTCACCCTAATGCGTGACGTCCGCGACGCTCCTGCGCTCCCCAATGAGCTCCGCGCGGCGATGGTAACGTGGCTGCCGGAAATGTCTGCTGGCGTCGCTGTCGATGTCCTCTGCGCTGTCTTCTGGCTAGTATCTCGTTGTTCTGGCGCTCGGGGAGCTGTGCGGTCGCTGCTCGGGAACTTCGCCGGTAATCGCAGGGCTCTCCAGGCTGACGCCTTTCGAAACCACAAATCGATCTACCGCTCGTCCGTCACGCCAGGTCCTGCTTGGTCGGGCAAGGTACGCTGGGTCGCAGACAACTTTCCTCCCCAAGCTGACGGCTCTTCGTCGTAGGACTCTTTTGCTTGTCTCTGACAGACCCGCCGGGCGACTCGCCAGGGTGTGGTCGTGACAAAGTTAGAAAACAAACGCCTTGACTTAGCCGCGTGATGCCTTTCAGAACTCAGCCACCTGTGTCTCAATTCGGAGATTCCTGATGTCCTAATCCCGAACGTCTCGACGTGGCGATCTTGCTCCTTCTATGCTTCCCACGGCGCTGCTTCCGACGACTCGCTTGGTTGTAGCTCCCTCGTAGATTACTTGCTTGACTGATTGCTCACTTGGTACTTTGACTGATCTTGAAGGCTTGACTCCTCTTGATCGACTGATCCAGCTGCCAGCGCTCTGCGGCCTTATATAGGGCCTCCAAGCACCGTTATTTCCCTTTCGCGCACGGCCCGCTGGATCTCTCCACTCTGGGTCCAAAGTTCATGCCTCCTGGATGACCCACTTGTCCTTTATGTACCGCTTCCAATAGATGTTCCGCCCAGTGCTGCCGTTCCGCTGATTCCCGTGCCGCTTGTGGCACGCCTGTGTGCCGCTCCACTGCCGAGATGTGGCACTTCCTCTCCCGGTCCAAAGTTCACGGGAGAGTCCAAAGTCCAGTGGAGTTCCGTTATCCCCTTCTGCGTACGGCACTCTTGCTCTGCCCGCGAAGTCTCCATTCTCTCTCGATCTCCATCCTTGGTCTCCAATCTCTCTCGCTCTCCTTCATTGGTCTCCAAACTCTCTCGCTCTCCATCCTTGGTCTCCAATCTCTCTCGATCTCCACCCTTGGTCTCCAAACTCTCTCGTTCTCCCCGCCGCGCCGTTACTACGCGAATTCGCCGCGTATCTGGTAAGCGACCGGCCATCTGCTGCTGCTTCTATTTGTGGGGAGTTATTCAACTCCTCACACCGTTTTTATGTCATTGATTTTTTTTTGCGAAGGTTCACAGAAATGGGCCCCCTTTCCATCTTTAAAATCCCATAACTTGGTCAAATGAACTTTGATTTCGATATGACATACCTTTATGGCCTTTGGAATGATTATGTTGTTATCTGCATTTAAATATATAACTTTAAAAGTAGTAAAAAATATTACCGTTTTTATGTCATTGATTTTAATTTTGCGAAGGTTTACTGAAATGGGCCTTCTTTCGATCTTTAAAAGCCCATAACTTGATCAAATGAACTCGGACTTCGATATGGCACATCTTTATGGGCTTTTGGAATGATTATGTTGTTATCTGCATTAATATATACAACTTTAAAGGTAGTAAAAAATATGACCCTTTTTATGTCATTGATTTTAATTTTGCGAAGGTTTACTGAAATGGACCTTCTTTCCATCTTTAAAAGCCCATAACTTGGTCAAATGAACTAGGAATTCGATATGGCATACCTTTATGGGTTTGTGGAATGATTATGTTGTTATCTGCATTAATAAATATATAACTTTAAAGGTAGTAAAAAATATTACCGTTTTTATGTTATTGATTTTAATTTTGCGAAGGTTTACATAAATTGGCCTCCTTTCCATCTTTAAAAGCCAATAACTTGGTCAAGTGAACTCGGAATTGGATATGGCATACCTTAATGGGCTGGTGGAATGATTATGTTGTTATCTGCATTAAAATATAAAACTCAAAGGGTAGTAAAAAATATGACCGCTTTTATGTCATTGATTTTAATTTTGCGAAGGTTTACTGAAGTGGGCCTTTTTTCCATCTTTAAAAGCCCATAACTTGATCAAATGAACTCGGACTTCGATATGGCACATCTTTATGGGCTCGTGGAATGTTTATGTTCTTATCTGCATTAATATATACAACTTTAAAGGTAGTAAAAAATATGACCGTTTTTATGTCATTGATTTTAATTTTGCGAAGGTTTACTGAAATGGGCCTTCTTTCGATCTTTAAAAGCCCATAACTTGATCAAATGAACTCGGACTTCGATATGGCACATATTTATGGGCTCGTGGAATGATTATGTTCTTATCTGCATTAATATATACAACTTTAAAGGTAGTACAAAATATGACCGTTTTTATGTCATTGATTTTTTTTTTGCGAAGGTTTACAGAAACGGGCCCCTTTTCCATCTTTAAAAACCCATAACTTGGTCAAATGAACTTTGATTTCGATATGACATACCTTTATGGCCTTTGGAATGATTATGTTGTTATCTGCATTTAAATATATAACTTTAAAAGTAGTAAAAAATATTACCGTTTTTATATCATTGATTTTAATTTTGCGAAGGTTTACTGAAATGGGCCTTCTTTCGATCTTTTAAAGCCCATAACTTGATCAAATGAACTCGGACTTCGATATGGCACATCTTTATGGGCTTGTGGAATGATTATGTTCTGATCTGCATTAATATATACAACTTTAAAGATAATAAAAAATATGACCGTTTTTATGTCATTGATTTTAATATTGCGAAGGTTTACTGAAATGGGCCTTTTTTTCCATGTTTAAAAGCCTATAACTTGATCAAATGAACTCGGACTTCGATATGGCATACCTTTATGGGCTTGTGGAATGATTATGTTGTTATCTGCATTAATATATATAACTTTTGTAGCGCTTGCTTTAGCAGAAGCGGCTCCATCTGTGTTTCATAGAGACACAGGGGTGGCGCCATCTAGCATTCGTGCGCAGAAAGGTTCTGCTGAAGTTTTCGGAATGAGTGAGAGCAACAGGGGCAAATGTCAGGCTTTCTCAAGACTAGTTTTTCACCTCATACTCCGGGATTTGGGTTGCCGCCTGAATTGTGGCGTCAAAGTCGGTCTTTTCCGTTTCGGCAGCCTAAGCAAGCAGAAGTTAAATTTTCTTTACGAGTGTAATCCGCAAAAGTTTAGCGCGAGTGACTTGATCAGCCTGTTCATATTGGCGAGCCACCGGAAGGGAAAAAAGGAAAAGGAAATACATATTTAGGAAATTAATTACGGATTGGGGTGAGTTCTGGCCGTGATCGCAAGGTTTGAGGTCGAGTAAGTAATGTTGAGCTTATTCGGCAGCTACTAGCCGGCCTGCGCGGCCGCCGTGTATTCGCTCAGACCGGTGGAGGTCATCCCCTATGGTATTTGGAGCCGGACAAGCTGCTCAGAAGCCTACGTCGAGGAACGGAAAAGAGGCCCAGTTCCGGGCCCCGCCAGCAGCATTGCCTTTGGGGCGATAGGAGAAGTCCCGACCTACATCACCATTTTCGTCTTCTAGCTTATAAATAAAAGCTTTTGCTTGGGCATCGTTCGTCGTTTAAGCGAGAGCCAAGGGCAGTATTTCGATCGCGCTGTAAGACGTTCGGTCCGTCGCGGAATCGCGGCGGAGTTTTTCTTCAAGAGCCGTGAATTTGCACCGTAAAATGCCGTAGAACTAAAATAAAGTTCAAAGGGGGAAATCTAAAGAGTTAAGCCCTCCATCGGTTTTGTGACCCCGCCCGGGTGAAGCAGTTTTGAGAGAATTTGCGAGCCCTTACATTCGGACCTAACCTCCAGAGAGTATGAAAATTTGTTAAAGACCTGCCAAGGGAAAACGATTGTTATGCAACACGTTAGGTTAAGTGTAATGTTTAATGTAAAAGAATATGTTTGTTGATTGATGGCGAAGCGATTTAAAATCGGGTAAGGAGGCAGAGTCGGCGTCCGTTTTTTTTTTGTGCAGTGCTTTCTGGTCGTGTAAATTAAATCATTTTGAGTTTATCATTATCCATATATTTTCCCGCAGCAAGCCACTAACATCTTCGGTGAAAGCGCTTTCTTCGTTGGATGTTCCTGTGAGCGGTGAGTGCCTAAATTTTTACATTTGAAAAAAACAGAAAACAAACTCAAGACGATGTAAAGAGAAAAGAAGAAAGAAAAAACTAAATTACACTTTACCCAATTGGCCTGCAGTCAAAAGATCGTGATGACAAATCCTCTCCTTGTGATTTTTTATTGACAGTTTTATTTTTCTTGATTAATTGTTTCTTACCCCTTCGCATTATAAAGTCATAAAGTAAATTTAAATTAAATTTCCGCCGCAAAATCACAATTTCCTTTAAAATTATGCTCATTTAACTAAATCGTATAATTATATACTCTTGCATGCTTAGATTTAAGATATGTATTCTCTTTGTTTACTCTTTTTAGCTGGTAATAAATTTTTGTAATGTGCTAAATTATCAATCTGTTGCCGCAGCTAGAATGATTCCTCGATAGGGTAGCTCGTATAGATGGGGTCGTTCGGACGTGTGGGAGAGAACGGCCAATGGTTGGGTGGGCATGATAGAGCCTCGGAAACATCTAACGAGGTGAATGTGAGACTCGGTTAGGGTATTATTTTGCATTAATATATATAACTTTAAGGGTAGTAAAAAATATTTCCGTTTTTATGTCATTGATTTTAATTTTGCGAAGGTTTACGGAAATGGGCCTCCTTTCCATCTTTAAAAGCCCATAACTTGGTCAAATGAACTAGGAATTCGATATGGCATACCTTTATGGGTTTGTGGAATAATTATGTTGTTATCTGCATTAATAAATATATAACTTTAAAGGTAGTAAAAAATATTACCGTTTTTATGTTATTGATTTTAATTTTGCGAAGGTTTACATAAATTGGCCTCCTTTCCATCTTTAAAAGCCAATAACTTGGTCAAGTGAACTCGGAATTGGATATGGCATACCTTAATGGGCTGGTGGAATGATTATGTTGTTATCTGCATTAAAATATATAACTCAAAAGGTAGTAAAAAATATGACCGCTTTTATGTCATTGATTTTAATTTTGCGAAGGTTTACTGAAGTGGGCCTTTTTTCCACCTTTAAAAGCCCATTACTTGATCAAATGAACTCGGACTTCGATATGGCACATCTTTATGGGCTCGTGGAATGTTTATGTTCTTATCTGCATTAATATATACAACTTTAAAGGTAGTAAAAAATATGACCGTTTTTATGTCATTGATTTTAATTTTGCGAAGGTTTACTGAAATGGGCCTTCTTTCGATCTTTAAAAGCCCATAACTTGATCAAATGAACTCGGACTTCGATATGGCACATATTTATGGGCTCGTGGAATGATTATGTTCTTATCTGCATTAATATATACAACTTTAAAGGTAGTACAAAATATGACCGTTTTTATGTCATTGATTTTTTTTTTGCGAAGGTTTACAGAAATGGGCTCCATCTTTAAAAGCCCATAACTTGGTCAAATGAACTTTGATTTCGATATGACATACCTTTATGGCCTTTGGAATGATTATGTTGTTATCTGCATTTAAATATATAACTTTAAAAGTAGTAAAAAATATTACCGTTTTTATATCATTGATTTTAATTTTGCGAAGGTTTACTGAAATGGGCCTTCTTTCGATCTTTTAAAGCCCATAACTTGATCAAATGAACTCGGACTTCGATATGGCACATCTTTATGGGCTTGTGGAATGATTATGTTCTGATCTGCATTAATATATACAACTTTAAAGATAATAAAAAAAATGACCGTTTTTATGTCATTGATTTTAATATTGCGAAGGTTTACTGAAATGGGCCTTTTTTCCATGTTTAAAAGCCTATAACTTGATCAAATGAACTCGGACTTCGATATGGCATACCTTTATGGGCTTGTGGAATGATTATGTTGTTATCTGCATTAATATATATAACTTTAAAGGTAGTACAAAATATGACCGTTTTTATGTCATTGATTTTTTTTTTGCGAAGGTTTACAGAAATGGGCTCCATCTTTAAAAGCCCATAACTTGGTCAAATGAACTTTGATTTCGATATGACATACCTTTATGGCCTTTGGAATGATTATGTTGTTATCTGCATTTAAATATATAACTTTAAAAGTAGTAAAAAATATTACCGTTTTTATATCATTGATTTTAATTTTGCGAAGGTTTACTGAAATGGGCCTTCTTTCGAGCTTTTAAAGCCCATAACTTGATCAAATGAACTCGGACTTCGATATGGCACATCTTTATGGGCTTGTGGAATGATTATGTTCTGATCTGCATTAATATATACAACTTTAAAGATAATAAAAAATATGACCGTTTTTATGTCATTGATTTTAATATTGCGAAGGTTTACTGAAATGGGCCTTTTTTCCATGTTCAAAAGCCTATAACTTGATCAAATGAACTCGGACTTCGATATGGCATACCTTTATGTGGGCTTAATATATATAACTTTTGTAGCGCTTGCTTTAGCAGAAGCGGCTCCATCTGTGTTTCATAGAGACACAGGGGTGGCGCCATCTAGCATTCGTGCGCAGAAAGGTTCTGCTGAAGTTTTCGGAATGAGTGAGAGCAACAGGGGCAAATGTCAGGCTTTCTCAAGACTAGTTTTTCACCTCATACTCCGGGATTTGGGTTGCCGCCTGAATTGTGGCGTCAAAGTCGGTCTTTTCCGTTTCGGCAGCCTAAGCAAGCAGAAGTTAAATTTTCTTTACGAGTGTAATCCGCAAAAGTTTAGCGCGAGTGACTTGATCAGCCTGTTCATATTGGCGAGCCACCGGAAGGGAAAAAAGGAAAAGGAAATACATATTTAGGAAATTAATTACGGATTGGGGTGAGTTCTGGCCGTGATCGCAAGGTTTGAGGTCGAGTAAGTAATGTTGAGCTTATTCGGCAGCTACTAGCCGGCCTGCGCGGCCGCCGTGTATTCGCTCAGACCGGTGGAGGTCATCCCCTATGGTATTTGGAGCCGGACAAGCTGCTCAGAAGCCTACGTCGAGGAGCGGAAAAGAGGCCCAGTTCCGGGCCCCGCCAGCAGCATTGCCTTTGGGGCGATAGGAGAAGTCCCGACCTACATCACCATTTTCGTCTTCTAGCTTATAAATAAAAGCTTTTGCTTGGGCATCGTTCGTCGTTTAAGCGAGAGCCAAGGGCAGTATTTCGATCGCGCTGTAAGACGTTCGGTCCGTCGCGGAATCGCGGCGGAGTTTTTCTTCAAGAGCCGTGAATTTGCACCGTAAAATGCCGTAGAACTAAAATAAAGTTCAAAGGGGGAAATCTAAAGAGTTAAGCACTCCATCGGTTTTGTGACCCCGCCCGGGTGAAGCAGTTTTGAGAGAATTTGCGAGCCCTTACATTCGGATCTAACCTCCAGAGAGTATGAAAATTTGTTAAAGACCTGCCAAGGGAAAACGATTGTTATGCAACACGTTAGGTTAAGTGTAATGTTTAATGTAAAAGAATATGTTTGTTGATTGATGGCGAAGCGATTTAAAATCGGGTAAGGAGGCAGAGTCGGCGTCCGTTTTTTTTTTGTGCAGTGCATTCTGGTCGTGTAAATTAAATCATTTTGAGTTTATCATTATCCATATATTTTCCCGCAGCAAGCCACTAACATCTTCGGTGAAAGCGCTTTCTTCGTTGGATGTTCCTGTGAGCGGTGAGTGCCTAAATTTTTACATTTGAAAAAAACAGAAAACAAACTCAAGACGATGTAAAGAGAAAAGAAGAAAGAAAAAACTAAATTACACTTTACCCAATTGGCCTGCAGTCAAAAGATCGTGATGACAAATCCTCTCCTTGTGATTTTTTATTGACAGTTTTATTTTTCTTGATTAATTGTTTCTTACCCCTTCGCATTATAAAGTCATAAAGTAAATTTTCCTTTAAATTATTATTATAAATATTTCCTTTAAAATTATGCTCATTTAACTAAATCGTATAATTATATACTCTTGCATGCTTAGATTTAAGATATGTATTCTCTTTGTTTACTCTTTTTAGCTGGTAATACATTTTTGTAATGTGCTAAATTATCAATCTGTTGCCGCAGCTAGAATGATTCCTCGATAGGGTAGCTCGTATAGATGGGGTCGTTCGGACGTGTGGGAGAGAACGGCCAATGGTTGGGTGGGCATGATAGAGCCTCGGAAACATCTAACGAGGTGAATGTGAGACTCGGTTAGGATATTAGGGGAATTTTAGACTTTCCTTTCGATTTTATATGTTGTTGCTCATTTCCGAATTCAGCTTGTCCTGCACGCGAAGTTAGCTTTCAATTATCGTTAACAAATAGGCACTTCATGGGGTTAGGCATTTTTCATCCACTTCCACAGCCGACAAGCAGCCAGCCGAGTAGACCCGCGTGCGCTTGACCACCACGGTACCACCTCCGCCTGAAGTTAATTTGAATGTGGCGACTCGTTACATTTATAAATAAGTAATTCCAATAATAATGATAATAAGTCTTGGCGCCCAACTTCAAGGGCCACATAAACATTATGTGACTCATATACACCAATAAATTCGATTGGATTCAGTTTATTTAATCAGTTCCGGTTTGGCCAAAAGTCAAGCGGCGGAATATTTAATCCAATTCTGGTGCAGTCAGTAGGATTATCTGTTTCAAGTTGCTGCTGATATTTAGCAAACCAATATATTGTTTGTTAGTTTTTTTTTAGTTGTCAAAGAATAGGAAGACGGAAGAACTAATTATCAGTAATTTGGTTAACCGACCACTTTGAGGAACTTAAGAAACGACACAAACCAACTCTTGTATACCCTACAGCATAGCAACCCAAAGCGGTGGAGATCAAACGCATAGGATGTACATGGGGATTCACTTTCACAAGGAAACCCATGGCCACGGGTGATCTCTAAAGCGGAAGGTGGCAGAAAAAAAAAACAAAGTTGGCATAAACTATTGTTATTCATCCGCTTAGGATTACTGTGCTTATCTTATATGAAAGGAAGCGCAGGCCACGTATGATAGCAAGTGTCATATGCCCGACGGCAAACATAGAGAACATCGTCAGACGTTTGGAGAACAGCGTGGAGCTTTCCGCTGGCCACAGCTGGCAATAGCTCGTGTTTGTTATGCAAGTGCAATTGCAGCTGCATTGCATTGCATTTTCTTTTCGTTCTCTTTTGCTCTAGCCGAAACTATGTCTCAAGAGGAAAGTGAGTTATTTTTGAGGGAATCAGACTATGCGTGCAGGCATAATCATTTTATGAAATTTTGTAGAAGATTTTATTTGGTGCCGATATATATCTATCTTATTTATTCAATTTAATTGTTGTTTATTTTAAATTTTATGTTTGTAAGTTTGTTTTTAAATTCAAAATTTACGATTTAAAACCTTTTGGTTACATTTTCTCAAATCGGCGAGTCGACATATACACGTCAGCCGCTGGGGTCAGATACAAAATTCTATTTTTAGGCAACAAGATTTCTCTCGGTGTACGTTACGACCAGCCGAGCTTAATTAGGTTTGATCGCATGTTTTTGAAACTTGTAGGAGTTCTGATTAGCAGTTCAGTAGAAAGAGTTGACGCGATACAAGGGAGCTCAACGATTGAACAGCTGATCGCAAGCAAGGTCGTTAACCCCAAACAGAAAGGGAAAGCTTAGGAGCTTTACACTCTCTGGCATTATTATCAGCTGACATTTCCCAAAGACATTGGTTTTATAAATCGGTCTCGGGCTTAGGCACAGCTGAAAGTTCATAGAGATATTGATTCTATAAGTTAATCGGAGGTAATCTTTTATCTTTTTTTTATATTTAGGTAATTCTAATGACTATATTATTATTTTTTTTATATTATTGTTTCATTTGTCGAGTTCCAAATTAGGAATTATTGTATCGTAAAACTATCGTATTATTTCAAAGAGTTAATTTGTAGTTAGTTTCCGATTTAAAATTCATTCACTTTGTTTCCTTTATATTAAAAGGCTTATTCGTTTTAATCCCATTTAATTAATGATGAGCTCAGAAGAAAGCATGGATGCGTCTCCTTCGCCCAAGTGCGTTCTCTGTGAAAAGCCTTTAGCGGCTGCACAGCAGGCCAGGACTAGTGGTGGACATGAGTTCCAAAAAATATGCATAGAGAACTATGGTAAGACCCACAGCACTTGCCCGACTTGTAAATCAATTTGTTTCGAGAAGGTGCCTCCTGTAACAAGGGGTCAGCAGGGTAGGATGCAAACCCCACCAGTGGGTCAAACAGCGTCAGAGGCATCGGGAATTACCATGCAAAATGTAAGCAAAATTGTTGAGCAGCATGTGAAAAACATGAGTAATAGTTTGTTGACACAGCTTTCGGAAAAAATGGCGCAATTAATCGAAACTAATATTGGCGCACGTTTTCCCCAAGTATCTGAGCAGAATGTCCCGGAAGAACAAGTGCAGGAATTTCAGTCCTTGAGACCGCATTCAGCAGTGTGTTCGGACTTAGGACAGAGGCCTGATAAAGTTGGCCATATTATTAATGGATGGAAGCTGAGATTTAATGGTCACGATGGGTTAAGCGTTAATAACTTCATATATAGAGTAGAGGCGTTGACTCACCAAACTCTAGAGGGAAATTTTTCGGTGTTGTGCAGCAATGCTAGTATATTGTTCGACGGCAAGGCACGGGAGTTCTATTGGAGGTATCACAAATCTTCGAGGAGTTTGGGGTGGATCTCTTTGTGTGAAGCTTTGCGCAAGCAGTTTAGAGATACTCGAACCGATGTAGACTTTAGAGAAGCGATCCGAGATCGAAAACAACAGGAAAGAGAACATTTCGGGTATCAGGTATCAGAGTTGGTGCAGGAGAGCCTTGGAGAGGACGCAACAGAGTTTTCCGATGGCGAATTAACAGTCGAGGTCGAAGCCCTAGCATTGGTTTGTTGGAATTGCAGGAGAGAAGGCCACCGTTATGTCGATTGTGGCGAAAAGAAGAAAATCTTTTGTTATGGTTGTGGTCTTCCGAATATTTATAAGCCCTCATGCTCTAAATGTCAAAAAAACGGGATGACGAGCACACGGCCACGTCAGCAGTCGTGTGTTCCTCGCCAAAAGTCGACAATTTCCGAGATAACTCAATAACCAACATAGATTCATCGACACTAGCTAAGACAAACGAATGCGAAGCAGTTGTTAAACCCATTCGGTTCTGGCCACAGCTTGTACAGGAAAGGCAGACTAGTATGGATCCAGGTCAAAGAAAGCTCTGTTCCAGAAATGTAAACAGAATTAGAACATTTTGGCAAGCAACCAAAACAATAGAAGCCATAGGACATAAGAGCTACGATAAGCGGCCGTACGCGGAAGTTCGCTTGTTGGGTCAATGGGTGTTAGGTCTCTTAGACACGGGAGCCGCGATAAGTGCCATAGGAGGAAAATTGGCCGAACAGGTTATTAGAAACCGGATAAGGTTTAAAAAGGTTCTGGGATCTGCTAGTACTGCAGATGGTAGGAAGCAGGACGTGGTTGGCCGTTTAAAGACAATAGTCCAATATGATGACGTTGTCAAGGAGTTGGATCTACACATAATCCCATCTCTTAGTCAGGAGCTGTATTTAGGTATCGACTTTTGGAAGGCTTTCGACCTCCTGCCACCCGATATGAATATAGCTGAACTAGCAGACAATTCTCATGCCTTGTCTGACCAGCAGAGCAATGAGTTGAAGGCAGTGATCAACAAATTTCCGTCCTTCGCAATCTCTGGTTTGGGAATGGCGAGCCTCATACCGCACTCGATCGACATTGGCGATGCAAGGCCGGTTAAGCAGCGGCATTTCCCTGTATCTCCAGCGGTGGAAAAACTCTTATACGCTGAGGTGGATAGAATGCTCAAGCTTGGGGTCATCGAAGAGTCAGATAGTGCATGGTCATCGCCGGTGGTACTAGTTCAGAAACCAGGAAAGGTACGGTTATGTCTGGATAGCAGGAAAGTGAACATGGTCACCACAAAAGATGCTTACCCTCTCCCACAGATAGATGGCATTCTAAGTAGATTACCTAAGGCAAATTTTATATCCAGTCTGGATCTGAAGGATGCCTATTGGCAGATACCTTTGGATCTCGCTTCGCGTGATAAAACTGCATTCACGATACCGGGGAAACCCCTCTATCAGTACAAGGTTATGCCATTTGGCTTGACCAACGCTTCGCAGAC
The DNA here is from genome assembly GCF_043229965.1 of Drosophila suzukii. Classification (NCBI taxonomy): domain Eukaryota; kingdom Metazoa; phylum Arthropoda; class Insecta; order Diptera; family Drosophilidae; genus Drosophila; species Drosophila suzukii. Next base: position 42,889,602 of record NC_092082.1, read on the forward strand.
CATGACAAGACTCATGGATAAGGTGATACCTGCTCATCTCAGAAACGCAGTCTTCGTCTATTTGGACGATTTGCTTATTGTGTCCGACAGTTTGGAGGAGCATTTGAAAGTGTTAAGTGAAGTGGCAGGATGCATCAAATCAGCGGGTCTAACTCTGAATGTGGAGAAAAGCAAGTTCTGCATGAAGAGCGTGAAGTACCTTGGGCATATTGTAGGTGAAGGTGTTGTACGTACTGACCCAGAGAAAATAGCTGCTATGACGGAATTTCCATTGCCCAAGTCGTTAAAAGCTCTTAGAAGGTTTTTGGGAATGGTGGGATGGTATCGAAAGTTTGTAAACAATTTCGCTGCGGTTTCAGCACCCCTTACTGACCTATTGAAGCCGAAAAGGAAGTTTTCGATGACACCAGAAGGACAGCAGGCTTTCGAAAAATTGAAAGAGATGTTGAGTTCAGCTCCAGTATTGCGCAGCCCGGATTTCAGCCAACCTTTTTACATCCATTGCGATGCGAGCAAGACAGGTGTGGGCGGTGTTCTAGTACAGAAATCCGAGAATGGAGACGAATTCCCCATAGCCTTTGTGTCTAAAAAGCTGAATAAGGCGCAGAAAAATTATTCGGTGACTGAGCAGGAGTGTCTAGCTGCCATTATATGCGTTAAACGTTTCCGAGCATACGTAGAGGACCTTGAGTTCACCATAGTTACTGACCACGCATCTTTGAAGTGGCTTATGTCACAGACAGATCTGCACTCTCGGTTAGCACGATGGGCGTTAAATTTGCAGGCTTTTAACTTCAAAATTGAACACCGAAGCGGTAAGCTCAATGTCGTCCCGGACGCTTTGTCGAGGGTAAATGAGGAAGAGTAGCAGCATTAGACGCTAGTCACGGATTACTGGTGGACTTGGATTCGCCGCATTTTAAGGATGCAGATTACTTAGAGCTGATTTTGAGAGTAGAGGCCAACGCTGACAAGCTTCCGGATCTAAAAGTATCAGACGGTCTAGTGTATCGGAGAGGGGAACACACTTCAGGAGATGCTATTCACGATACCTTCTGTTGGAAATTGTGGGTACCTCAAGGTTTGGTTCCAGAGGCTTTGAAGAAGGCTCATAACCCCTTGGCATCTCATGGGGGTGTTCACAAAACGCTAGAAAGATTGAGACGATATTATTATTGGCCAGGGCTGGTAAGGGACGTCAAACAGTACATTGAAGGGTGCATCACTTGCAAAACGACAAAGGCGCCGAATAAGACATTACGTCCACCTATGGGTGCGCAGCCAGAATCTAGTAGACCTTTCCAGAAGTTGTACGTGGATTTTCTAGGGCCCTATCCTCGCTCGAGGAGTGGCAATATCGGAATTTTCATAGTTTTGGATCATTATAGCAAGTTCGTGTTCCTAAAAGCCGTGAAGAAGTTGACAGCCGATATGGTGGTAAAGTATTTGCAGCAAGACCTTTTCCATACTTTTGGGGTTCCTGAGACCATTGTGTCCGACAACGGGTCGCAATTCAAGTCTGAAGCGTTTCAGAAGCTGCTTAGAGAATACCGAGTTTCTCGCACCCTTATGGCGGTATACTCACCGCAAGCGAATGCTTCAGAACGGGTTAATCGGTCTGTCATTGCAGCCATTAGGTCATATGTACGGAGCGATCAGAAAGACTGGGATGAACAACTTAGCAGCATCTGCTGTGCGCTCAGATCGGCGATCCATTCCAGCCTGGGGACAACTCCGTACTATATGGTGTTTGGCCAGCACTTCATTGCGTCAGGGGCAACCTTTAAATTGCTGAGGGCCTTGAACTTACTAGAAGACAGGACCATGGCGTTTTCGCGGAAGGACTCATTTGAGTTGGTACGCAATAAGGCGTTGGAAGTGATAAAAAAGCAGTTCGAGAAAAATGAACGACAGTATAATCTGCGCTCGAGGCCGGTATCCTATGAAGAGGGCCAGGAAATATTCAGGAGGAATTTCAAGCAAAGCAATTTCCAGGCCGGCTACAACGCCAAATTGGGACCAGCATTTATTAAAGCTCGGGTCAAAAGGAAAATCGGGCAGGCCTATTACGATCTAGAGGATTTGCAGGGCAGATATATAGGAAGGTATCATGCGAAGGACATGAAACAATAGCGTATCCACAGCAATCGCTGGTAGGCTCATTCTTGGGAATCTGACTCCCAAGTATGATCTTAAGGGGGGGGCATTTTTGTAGCGCTTGCTTTAGCAGAAGCGGCTCCATCTGTGTTTCATAGAGACACAGGGGTGGCGCCATCTAGCATTCGTGCGCAGAAAGGTTCTGCTGCAGTTTTCGGAATGAGTGAGAGCAACAGGGGCAAATGTCAGGCTTTCTCAAGACTAGTTTTTCACCTCATACTCCGGGATTTGGGTTGCCGCCTGAATTGTGGCGTCAAAGTCGGTCTTTTCCGTTTCGGCAGCCTAAGCAAGCAGAAGTTAAATTTTCTTTACGAGTGTAGTCCGCAAAAGTTTAGCGCGAGTGACTTGATCAGCCTGTTCATATTGGCGAGCCACCGGAAGGGAAAAAAGGAAAAGGAAATACATATTTAGGAAATTAATTACGGATTGGGGTGAGTTCTGGCCGTGATCGCAAGGTTTGAGGTCGAGTAAGTAATGTTGAGCTTATTCGGCAGCTACTAGCCGGCCTGCGCGGCCGCCGTGTATTCGCTCAGACCGGTGGAGGTCATCCCCTATGGTATTTGGAGCCGGACAAGCTGCTCAGAAGCCTACGTCGAGGAGCGGAAAAGAGGCCCAGTTCCGGGCCCCGCCAGCAGCATTGCCTTTGGGGCGATAGGAGAAGTCCCGACCTACATCACCATTTTCGTCTTCTAGCTTATAAATAAAAGCTTTTGCTTGGGCATCGTTCGTCGTTTAAGCGAGAGCCAAGGGCAGTTTTTCGATCGCGCTGTAAGACGTTCGGTCCGTCGCGGAACCGCGGCGGAGTTTTTCTTCAAGAGCCGTGAATTTGCACCGTAAAATGCCGTAGAACTAAAATAAAGTTCAAAGGGGGAAATCTAAAGAGTTAAGCCCTCCATCGGTTTTGTGACCCCGCCCGGGTGAAGCAGTTTTGAGAGAATTTGCGAGCCCTTACATTCGGACCTAACCTCCAGAGAGTATGAAAATTTGTTAAAGACCTGCCAAGGGAAAACGATTGTTATGCAACACGTTAGGTTAAGTGTAATGTTTAATGTAAAAGAATTTGTTTGTTGATTGATGGCGAAGCGATTTAAAATCGGGCAAGGAGGCAGAGTCGGCGTCCGTTTTTTTTTTGTGCAGTGCATTCTGGTCGTGTAAATTAAATCATTTTGAGTTTATCATTATCCATATATTTTCCCGCAGCAAGCCACTAACATCTTTGGCGAAAGCGCTTTCTTCGTTGGATGTTCCTGTGAGCGGTGAGTGCCTAAATTTTTACATTTGAAAAAAACAGAAAACAAACTCAAGACGATGTAAAGAGAAAAGAAGAAAGAAAAAACTAAATTACACTTTACCCAATTGGCCTGCAGTCAAAAGATCGTGATGACAAATCCTCTCCTTGTGATTTTTTATTGACAGTTTTATTTTTCTTGATTAATTGTTTCTTACCCCTTCGCATTATAAAGTCATAAAGTAAATTTAAATTGAATTTCCGCCGCAAAATCACAATTTCCTTTAAAATTATGCTCATTTAACTAAATCGTATAATTATATACTCTTGCATGCTTAGATTTAAGATATGTATTCTCTTTGTTTACTCTTTTTAGCTGGTAATAAATTTTTGTAATGTGCTAAATTATCAATCTGTTGCCGCAGCTAGAATGATTCCTCGATAGGGTAGCTCGTATAGATGGGGTCGTTCGGAACGGCCAATGGTTGGGTGGGCATGATAGAGCCTCGGAAACATCTAACGAGGTGAATGTGAGACTCGGTTAGGGTATTAGGGGAATTTTAGACTTTCCTTTCGATTTTATATGTTGTTGCTCATTTCCGAACTCAGCTTGTCTAGCACGCGAAGTTAGATTTCAATTATCGTTAACAAATAGGCACTTCACGGGGTTAGGCATTTTTCATCCACTTCCACAGCCGACAAGCAGCCAGCCGAGTAGACCCGCGTGCGCTTGACCACCACGGTACCACCTCCGCCTGAAGTTAATTTGAATGTGGCGACTCGTTACACTTTAATGGTAGTAAAAAATATGACCGTTTTTATGTCATTGATATTAATTTTGCGAAGGTTTACTGAAATGGTCCTTCTTTTCATCTTTAAAAGCCCTTTGCTTGGTCAAATGACTTCGGATTTCAATATGGAATGCCTTTATAAGCTTGTGGAATGATTATGTTGTTATCTGCATTAAAGTATACAACTTTAAAGGTAGTAAAAAATATGACCGTTTTTATGTCATTGATTTTTATTTTGCGAAGGTTTACAGAAATGGGCCTCCTTTTCATCTTCAAAAGCCCATAACTTGTTCAAATGAACTCGGAGTTCGATATGGCACACCTTTATGGGCTTGTGGAATGATTATGTTGTTATCTGCATTAATATATACAACTTTAAAGGTAGTAAAAAATATGACCGTTTTTATGTCATTGATTTTAATTTTGCGAAGGTTTACTAAAATGGGCCTTCATTCCATCTTTAAAAGCCCATAACTTGGTCAAATGATCTCGGATTTCGATATGGCATAGCTTTATGGGCTTGTGGAATGATTATGTTGTTATCTGCATTAATAAATATAACTTTAAAGGTAGTACAAAACATGACCGTTTTTATGTCATTGATTTTAATTTTGCTAAGGTTTACTGAAATGGGCCTCCTTTCCATTTGAAAAGCCCATAATTTGGTCAAATGAACTCGGAATTCGATATGGCATACCTTTATGGGCTTTTGAAATGATTATGGTGTTATCTGCATAAAAATATATAACTTTAATGGTAGTAAAAAATATGACCGTTTTTCTGTCATTGATTTTTTTTTTGCGAAGGTTTAAGAAATGGGCCCCCTTTCCATCTTTAAAAGCCCATAACTTGATCAAATGAACTCGGACTTCTATATGGCACATATTTATGGGCTCGTGGAATGATTATGTTCTTATCTGCATTAATATATACAACTTTAAAGGTAGTACAAAATATGAACGTTTTTATGTCATTGATTTTTTTTTTGCGAAGGTTTACAGAAATGGGCCCCCTTTCCATCTTTAAAAGCCCATAACTTGGTCAAATGAACTTTGATTTCGATATGACATACCTTTATGGCCTTTGGAATGATTATGTTGTTATCTGCATTTAAATATATAACTTTAAAAGTAGTAAAAAATATTACCGTTTTTATGTCATTGATTTTAATTTTGCGAAGGTTTACTGAAATGGGCCTTCTTTCGATCTTTAAAAGCCCATAACTTGATCAAATGAACTCGGACTTCGATATGGCATACCTTTATGGGCTTGTGGAATGATTATGTTGTTATCTGCATTAATATATATAACTTTAATGGTAGTAAAAAATATGACCGTCTTTATGTCATTGATATTAATTTTGCGAAGGTTTACTGAAATGGTCCTTCTTTTCATCTTTAAAAGCCCTTTGCTTGGTCAAATGACTTCGGATTTCAATATGGAATGCCATTATAAGCTTGTGGAATGATTATGTTGTTATCTGCATTAAAGTATACAACTTTAAAGGTAGTAAAAAATATGACCGTTTTTATGTCATTGATTTTTATTTTGCGAAGGCTTACAGAAATGGGCCTCCTTTCCATCTTTACAGCCCATAGCTTGGTCAAATGAACTCGGAATTCGATATGGCACATCTTTATGGGCTTTTGGAATAATTATGTTCTTATCTGCATGAATATATACAACTTTAAAGGTAATAAAAAATATGACCGTTTTTATGTCATTGATTTTTATTTTGCGAAGGTTTACTGAAATGGGCCTCCTTTCCATCTTTAAAAGCCCATAACTTGGTCAAATGAACTCGGAATTCGATATGGCACATCTTTATGGGCTTTTGGAATGATTATGTTCTTATCTGCATTAATGTATACAACTTTAAAGGTAGTAAAAAATTTGATCGTTTTTATGTCATTGATTTTAATTTTGCGAAGGTTTACTGAAATGGACCTTCTTTCCATATTTAAAAGCCCATAACTTGGTCAAATGAACTCGGATTTCAATATATAACTTTAAAGGTAGTAAAAAATACTTCCGTTTTTATGTCATTGATTTTAATTTTGCGAAGGTTTACAGAAATGGGCCTCATTTCCATCTTTAAAAGCCCATAACTTGGTCAAATGAACTCGGAATTCGATATGGCATACCTTTATGGGTTTGTGGAATGATTATGTTGTTATCTGCATTAATAAATATATAACTTTAAAGGTAGTAAAAAATATTACCGTTCGATATAACTTCGATATGGCACATCTTTATGGGCTTGTGGAATGATTATGTTCTGATCTGCATTAATATATACAACTTTAAAGGTAATAAAAAATATGACCGTTTTTATGTCATTGATTTTAATATTGCGAAGGTTTACTGAAATGGACCTTTTTCCATGTTTAAAAGCCTATAACTGGATCAAATGAACTCGGACTTCGATATGGCATACCTTTATGGGCTTGTGGAATGATTATGTTGTTATCTTCATTAATATATATAACTTTAATGGTAGTAAAAAAAATGACCGTTTTTATGTCATTGATTTTAATTTTGCGAAGGCTTACTGAAATGGTCCTTCTTTTCATCTTTAAAAGCCCTTTGCTTGGTTAAATGACTTCGGATTTCAATATGGAACGCCTTTATAAGCTTGTGGAATGATTATGTTGTTATCTGCATTAAAGTATACAACTTTAAAGGTAGTAAAAAATATGACCGTTTTTATGTCATTGATTTTTATTTTGCGAAGGTTTACAGAAATGGGCCTCCTTTTCATCTTCAAAAGCCCATAACTTGTTTAAATGAACTCGGAATTCGATATGGCACACCTTTATGGGCTTGTGGAATGATTATGTTGTTATCTGCATTAATATATACAACTTAAAGGGTAGTAAAAAATATGGCCGTTTTTATGTCATTGATTTTAATTTTGCGAAGGTTTACTAAAATGGGCCTTCATTCCATCTTTAAAAGCCCATAACTTGGTCAAATGATCTCGGATTTCGATATGGCATAGCTTTATGGGCTTGTGGAATGATTATGTTGTTATCTGCATTAATAAATATAACTTTAAAGGTAGTACAAAACATGACCGTTTTTATGTCATTGATTTTAATTTTGCTAAGGTTTACTGAAATGGGCCTCCTTTCCATTTTAAAAGCCCATAATTTGGTCAAATGAACTCGGAATTCGATATGGCATACCTTTATGGGCTTGTGAAATGATTATGGTGTTATCTGCATTAAAATATATAACTTTAATGGTAGTAAAAAATATGACCGTTTTTATGTCATTGATTTTTTTTTTCGAAGGTTTACAGAAATGGGCCCCCTTTCCATCTTTAAAAGCCCATAACTTGGTCAAATGAACTTTGATTTCGATATGACATACCTTTATGGCCTTTGGAATGATTATGTTGTTATCTGCATTTAAATATATAACTTTAAAAGTAGTAAAAAATATTACCGTTTTTATGTCATTGATTTTAATTTTGCGAAGGTTTACTGAAATGGGCCTTCTTTCGATCTTTAAAAGCCCATAACTTGATCAAATAAACTCGGACTTCGATATGGCATACCTTTATGGGCTTGTGGAATGATTATGTTGTTATCTGCATTAATATATATAACTTTAATGGTAGTAAAAAATATGACCGTCTTTATGTCATTGATATTAATTTTGCGAAGGTTTACTGAAATGGTCCTTCTTTTCATCTTTAAAAGCCCTTTGCTTGGTCAAATGACTTCGGATTTCAATATGGAATGCCATTATAAGCTTGTGGAATGATTATGTTTTTATCTGCATTAAAGTATACAACTTTAAAGGTAGTAAAAAATATGACCGTTTTTATGTCATTGATTTTTATTTTGCGAAGGTTTACTGAAATGGGCCTCCTTTCCATCTTTAAAAGCCCATAACTTGGTCAAATTAACTCGGATTTCAATATAACATACCTTTATGGGCTTTTGGAATGATTATGTTGTTATCTGCATTAATATATATAACTTTAAAGGTAGTAAAAAATATTTCCGTTTTTATGTCATTGATTTTAATTTTGCGAAGGTTTACAGAAATGGGCCTCATTTCCATCTTTAAAAGCCCATAACTTGGTCAAATTAACTCGGATTTCAATATAACATACCTTTATGGGCTTTTGGAATGATTATGTTGTTATCTGCATTAATAAATATATAACTTTAAAGGTAGTAAAAAATACTACCGTTTTTATGTTATTGATTTTAATTTTGCGAAGGTTTACATAAATTGGACTCCTTTCCATCTTTAAAAGCCAATAACTTGGTCAAGTGAACTCGGAATTGGATATGGCATACCTTGATGGGCTGGTGGAATGATTATGTTGTTATCTGCATTAAAATATATAACTCAAAAGGTAGTAAAAATATGTCCGCTTTTATGTCATTGATTTTAATTTTGCGAAGGTTTACTGAAGTGGGCCTTCTTTCCATCCTTAAAAGCCCATAACTTGATCAAATGAACTCTGACTTCGATATGGCACATCTTTATGGGCTCGTGGAATGATTATGTTCTTATCTGCATTAATATATACAACTTTAAAGGTAGTAAAAAATATGACCATTTTTATGTCATTGATTTTAATTTTCCGAAGGTTTACTGAAATGGGCCTTCTTTCGATCTTTAAAAGCCCATAACTTGATCAAATGAACTCGGACTTCGATATGGCACATCTTTTTGGGCTCATGGAATGATTATGTTCTTATCTGCATTAATATATACAACTTTAAAGGTAGTAAAAAATATGACCGTTTTTATGTCATTGATTTTAATTTTGCGAAGGTTTACTAAAATGGGCCTTCTTTCCATCTTTAAGAGCCCATTACTTAGTCAAATGAACTCGGTTTTCGATATGGCATACCTTTATGGGCTTGTGGAATGATTATGTTGTTATCTGCATTAAAATATATAACTTAAAAGGTAGTACAAAATATGACCGTTTTTATGTCATTGATTTTAATTTTGCGAAGGTTTACTGAAATGGGCCTTCATTCCATCTTTAAGAGCCCATAACTTAGTCAAATGAACTCGGTTTTTATGTCATTGATTTTAATTTTGCGAAGGCTTACAGAAATGGGCCACCTTTCCATCTTTAAAAACCCATAACTTGGTCACATGAACTCGGAATTCGATATGGCATACCTTTATGGGCTTGTGGAATGATTATGTTGGTATCTGCATTAATAAATAAACCTTTAAAGGTTGTAAAAAATATGACCGTTTTTATGTGATTGATTTTAATTTTGCGAAGGTTTACTGAAATGGGCCTTCTTTCCATTTTTAAAAGCCCATAACTTGGTCAATGAACTCGGTTTTCGATATGGCATACCTTTATGGGCTTGTGAAATGATTATGTTGTTATCTGCCTTAAAATATATAACTTAAAAGGTAGTACAAAATATGACCGTTTTTATGTCATTGATCTTAATTTTGCGAAGGTTTACAGAAATGGGCCTTCATTCCATCTTTAAAAGCCCATAACTTGGTCTAATGAACTCGGATTTCGATATGGCATACCTTTATTGGCTTGTCGAATGATTATGTTGTTATCTGCATTAAAGTATTTAACTTAAGAGGTAGTAAAAAATATGACCGTTTTTATGTCATTGAACTTTATTTTGCGAAGTGCAAAAAACGATTCTACTGTCGGTCGATAGCCAAAGAGCACGATCTTGCTCACCATGCTTCCTTACGGCTACCCCTACTCCGACGGCGTGGAGTCAACAATGCAAAACCCCCCACCATCAGTTTCGACCTCTGGCGCACCAACAACATGCAACGGTAAAACTTCTGCATCCGCACTAAATTTGTCAGCAACAACTACAGCTACGGCAAAAAAACCAACGACAACCACAGCTACGACTATTATTTCGGAATCGACTGCAACCGCAGCTCTTAATACAACGGCAACAAAAACCACGACAACAAATCAAAACCAAAACAAAATTCAGCAAGCGGGTCCAGCCATACAGACCGGACTAGATCGGTACATCCACATCAAGCGTAAGCTTAGCCCGCAGAACACCGCGGTAGGTAACAAGTCAAAAATAAACCGTGTCCAAGTAGAAGATATATTACCCGGAAGATCCGACAGCAATCGATTTGCGCTTCTAGCAGAAAATGAATCAGGACGGGCTCAGGAGACCCAACCGAAACCTAAGCCCCCACCAATTTACATTAGGGAGAAAATCTCGAACGACCTGGTCAACAAAATTGTTGCGCTGACCGGAGACGGAAACTCTCATGTGGTTCCGGTCACAAAAGGGGATATCCACGAAACCAAGCTTCAGACCAAATCTGAAGAACATTTCCGAGCAGTATCCAAATACCTGGAGGAAGCTAGGAAAAGCTACTACACGTACCAACTAAAAAGCAGTAAGGGCCTGCAAGTGGTAATAAAAGGAATCGAGCCCGACGTAACCGCCAAGGAAGTTATCGATGCTCTTAAGGAAAAAGGGTTTTCTGCAAAAAACGTCAGTAACATTGTAAACAGGAAAAAAGAGCCGCAACCACTCTTCAGGGTCGAGCTGGAGCCAGACAGCAGAGTCTTGAAGAAAAATGAAGTGCACCCCATTTATAACCTGCAATACTTATTGCACCGAAGAATTAACGTGGAAGAGCCACATAAAAGGAACGGCCTAGTGCAATGCACAAATTGTCAGGAGTATGTACACACCAGGGCATACTGTTCGCTTCGAACAGTCTGTGTAGCTTGTGGAGACTTCCACAATTCAGCTAACTGCCCTGCCAACAAAGAAGACACCAAAAAGAAAAAATGCTTTTACTGCCAAGGTAACCACACGGCAAACTACAGGGGCTGTCCGGTCTACAAGGAGATGAAGGACCGCATGCGAAAAGTGATAGCAACGCGTCATCAGAACACCCAAAAGGCGTACACTTACTCGCGTACGACGCCGGAAGTATTTTTCGGCACGGCTGCAAGATCCTCCTTTGGTCAACTAAATACCCAGAAGGGATTCTCATACGCCGATGCCCTTCGATCGGGGACGGAAAACACACTCCAGTCTAATCTAGGAAACGCTCAGCAGATCCAAGAACAGTCGCAAAGCACTCTGGAAACTATGATGGTCACCATGCAACAAAGTATGATGGAACTCATGTCATTCATGAAAACGACCATGCAAACACTGGTTCAAAACCAGAACATGGTGTTACAGCTACTTGCAGCTAAGCAGTCCAAATAATCAGATGGCAAATCTACGAATAACAATGTGGAACGCCAATGGCGTTTCACGGCACAACCTTGAAGTAACACAGTTCCTGAATGAAAATCATATCGACATTATGCTACTGGTAGAGACGCACCTCACAAACAAATACAACTTCCAAATAAGGGGCTACACTTTCTACCGCACAGACCATCCAGATGGTAAAGCCCACGGCGGAACCGGCATCCTAATCAGGGAACGCATCAAGCACCATTTTCACCAAAGGTTTTCAACTAATTACTTGCAAGCCACGTCTATCAAAGTGCAGTCAGGCAACGGAAACCTCACTATAGCCGCTGTCTACAGCCCGCCTCGCTTTACAATTTCTGAAGGACAATTCATGGACTTCTACAACTAGCTTAAAGACCGCTTTATAGCTGCAGGGGACTATAATGCCAAACACACGCACTGGGGATCACGCCTTGTGACTCCCAAAGGAAGGCAATTATTCAATGAAATCATAAAACCGAAAAACCAATTAGACTATGTTTCCCCTGGCAGCCCCACGTACTGGCCAACAGACCCCAGGAAAGTTCCAGACCTAATAGACTTTGCGGTGACAAAAAACATTCCCCGCAATATAATAAGCGCCAAAGCGCTTTCGGACCTGTCGTCAGACCATTCGCCAGTGCTAATAACTCTTCTTTAAAGCACAAAAACCACAACTCACCCCCTCAGGCTGACGTCGCACAGAACCAACTGGTTAAAATATAAAAAGTATGTAAGCACACACATCAAATTAACCCCTCACTTCAACATCGAAGCGGACATCGACTGCTCTACCGATGCTCTTGAAGAAGTATTCGTGTAGGCAGCCACTATCTCAACACCACAAGGAAGGGACGTGCAAACCAACCACTTCAAAACTAACCTGCAAATTGAACGGTTAGTCCTAGAAAAGAGGCGCCTGCGACGTGCCTGGCAAACCAACAGATCGCCGTCATCAAAACAACGTCTTAAGGAAGCCACTCGCTCACTAAATCGAGCTCTAAAACAAGAAACAGAAAATGCACAGCTGCAGTACATTAAAAAACTATCGCCAACCAGTACAAAACATTCTCTTTGGAGGGCTCACCCAAATCTGAGCTCTCCAATCGAAACAGTCACTCCGATAAGAAACTCATCTGGCATCTGGGCCCGCAGCGACGAAGATAGAGCCGAAACTTTTGCTTTACATCTAAGAAACGTCTTCCAGCCGAACCCTGCCACTGGTTCATTTTTCCTACCACAAAGCGAATCTGAATCTATTTCCCTACCACCACTGTTTCAGCCAAAGGAGATCGCGAAAGTCATTGGGGAACTGAAACCGAAAAAGGCCCCTGGCGGTGACCAAATAACCCCAAAAATGTTAATTGAACTTCCAAACTCTGCCATTGAGGTTATTTGTAAGCTCTTCAATGGGATTATAACTCTCGGCTACTATCCGAAAAAATGGAAAAAATCTATTATCATTATGATACCGAAGCCCGGAAAAGACCACACAATTCCGTCATCCTACACACCAATTAGTTTATTATCGTGTCTGTCTAAGCTGTTCGAAAAATGCCTTCCTACTCGCATAGCACCATGCACAATGTTATCCCTGCTCATCAATTTGGATTTCGTCAAAACCATGGAACAATCGAACAAGTTAACAGAATAACATCAGAAATACGCACAGCCTTTGAGCATCGGGAATACTGCAGCGCAATATTCCTCGATGTATCCCAAGCCTTCGATCGAGTATGGCTAGATGGCCTCATGCACAAAATCAAAGCACACTTACCTGATTACACTCACAAGCTTCTTGAGTCGTATCTATACAACAGGTACTTCGCAGTAAGGTGCAATACAACAACATCCGACGACTACGTTATCAAAGCTGGAGTCCCGCAAGGAAGCGCGCTAGGGCCTACTCTGTTCCTCCTATACACAGCGGATATTCCCACGAACGAGCAGCTAACAACATCTACGTTCGCTGACGACACCGCAATTGTAAGTCGCTCGAGGTGCCCAGGCCGAGCCACAACACAGCTAGCAAACCACCTCCTCGTAGTAGAGAGGTGGCTATCTGATTGGCGGATTAAAATAAATGAACAAAAGTGTAAACACATAACGTTTACTCTCAACAGGCAAACATGCCCTCCACTATTATTGAATAATACGCAGATTCCCCAAGTCAACGATGTAACGTATCTCGGCGTCCACCTTGACAGACGACTAACCTGGAGAAGACACATCGAACGCAAGAAAGTACATCTAAAACTAAAGGCCAGCAGCTTCCACTGGATTCTTAACGCTCGTTCGCTCCTGCGTCTGGACTACAAGGTTTTGCTCTACAACTCCACTCTCAAGCCCATCTGGACATATGGCTCCCAGCTATAAGGGGAACGCCAGCAGAAGCAATATAGACATTATACAGCGCGTTCAATCGAAAATCCTGCGAACTATCACTGGGGCACCATGGTATATTCGCAACCAAAACATCCACAGGGACCTAAGCATTCCTACCGTAAAAGATGAAATAGACAAACAAAAAGCGTTCTACAACGAAAAACTCTCTGTGCACCCCAATCGCCTCGCAAGAGGCTTGACTTGGGTTTCCAGCCGATCCCGTCTACAACGCAACGACCTGCCAAGCCAGCTATAACTTTCGGGCCCCTTTAGCACAACATCAGTCATATGACTGTGAGTTAGATTAATTAGTCTAAGATTTGATACACTTATTGTTAGTATCCAAAGGGAGAAGATTCAATAAATAAACAGCAAAGCATTTAAAAAAAAAAAAAATTTTTTATTTTGCGAAGGTTTACAGAAATGGAAATCCTGTTCATCTTTAAAAGCCCATAACTTGGTCAAATGAACTCGGAATTCGATATGGCGTACTTTTATGGGCTTGTGGAATGATGATATTGTTATCTGCATTAATAAATATATAACTTTAAAGGTAGTACAAAACATTACCGTTTTTATGTCATTGATTTTAATTTTGCGAAGGTTTATAGAAATGGGCCTCCTTTCCATCTTTAAAAGCTCATAACTTGGTCAAGTGAGCTCGAAATTGGATGTGGCATAACTTTATGGGCTTGTGGAATGATTATGTTGTTATCTGCATTAAAATATATAACTCAAAAGGTAGTAAAATATATGAACGTTTTTATGTCATTGATTTTAATTTTGCGAAGGTTTACAGAAATGGAAATCCTGTTCATCTTCAAAAGCCCATAACTTGGTCAAATGAACTCGGAATTCGATATGACACACCTTTATGGGCTTGTGGAATGATTATGTTGTTATCTGCATTAATAAATAAACCTTTAAAGGTTGTAAAAAATATGACCGTTTTTATGTCATTGATTTTTATTTTGCGAAGGTTTACAGAAATGGGAATCCTTTCCATCTTTAAAAGCCCATAACTTGGTCAAATAAACTCGGTTTTCGATACGGCATACATTTTTGGGCTTGTGGAATGATTATGTTGTTATCTGCATTAAAATATATAACTTAAAAGGTAGTACAAAATATGACCGTTTTTATGCCATTAATTTTAATTTTGCGAAGGTTTACAGAAGTGAGCCTTCATACCATCTTTAAAAGCCCATAGCTTGGTGAAATGAGCTCGGATTTCGATATGGCATACCTTTATGGGCTTGTGGAATGATTATGTTGTTATCTGCATTAAAACATATATCTTAAAAGGTAGTACAAAATATGACCGTTTTTATGTCATTGATTTTTATTTTGCGAAGGTTTACAGAAATGGGAAACCTTTCCATCTTTAAAAGCCCATAACTTGATCAAATGAACTCGGACTTCGATATGGCACATCTTTATGGGCTTGTGGAATGATTATGTTGTTATCTGCATAAATAAATATAAAACTTTAAAGGTAGTACCAAATATTACCGTTTTTATGTCATTGATTTTAATTTTGCGAAGGTTTATAGAAATGGGCCTCCTTTCCATCTTTAAAAGCCCATAACTTGGTCAAGTGAACTCGGAATTGGATGTGGCATACCTTTATGGGCTTGTGGAATGATTATGTTGTTATTTGCATTAAAATATATAACTCAAAAGGCAGTAAAAAATATGACCGTTTTTATGTCATTGATTTTAATTTTGCGAAGGCTTACAGAAATGGGCCTCCTTTCCATCTTTAAAAGCCCATAGCTTGGTCAAATGAACTCGGAATTCGATATGGCATACTTTTATGGACTTGTGGAATGATTATGTTGTTATCTGCATTAATAAATAAACCTTTAAAGGTTGTAAAAAATATGACCGTTTTTATGTCATTGATTTTAATTTTGCAAAGGTTTACTGAAATGGGCCTTCTTTCCATCTTTAAAAGACCATAACTTGGTCAATGAACTCGGTTTTCGATATGGCATACCTTTATGGGCTTGTGGTATGATTATGTTGTTATCTGCATTAAAATATATAACTTAAAAGGTAGTATAAAATATGACCGTTTTTATGTCATTGATTTTAATTTTGCGAAGGTTTACTGAAATGGGCCTTCATTCCATCTTTAAGAGCCTATAACTTAGTCAAATAAACTCGGTTTTCGATATGGCATACCTTTATGGGCTTGTGGAATGATGATGTTGTTACCTGCATTAAAATATATATCTTTAAAGGTAGTAAAAAATTTGACAGTTTTTATGTCATTGATTTTAATTTGGCGAAGGTTCACTAAAATGGGCCTTTTTTCCATCTTTAAAAGGCTATAACTTGGGCTTGTGGAATGATTATGTTGTTATCTGCATTAAAATAAACAACCTTGATGGGAGAATATAATATGACCGTTTTTACGCCATTGATTTTAATTTTGCGAAGGTTTACTGAAATGGGCCTTCTTTCCATCTTTAAAAGCCCATAACTTGATCAAATGAACTCGGACTTCGATATGGCACATCTTTATGGGCTTGTGGAATGATTATGTTGTTATCTGCATTAATATATATAACTTTAAAGGTAGTAAAAAAATGACCGTTCTTATGTCATTGATTTTAATTTTGGGAAGGTTTACTGAAATGGGCCTTCTTTCCATCTTTTAAAGCCCATAACTGAAATGAACTCGGATTTCAATATGGCATACCTTTATGGGCTTATGGAATGATTATGTTGTTATCTGCATTAAAATATACAACTTTAAAGGTAGTAAAAAATATGACCGTTTTTATGTCATTGATTTTTATTTTGCGAAGGTTTATAGAAATGGGCCTCCTTTCCATCTTTAAAACCCCATAACTTGGTCAAGTGAACTCGGAATTGGATGTGTAGTAGGATAAGTGTCTTGTATATATTTAAGTATAACTCTTTGTTGTAAATGTATATCAACAAGTATTTGAATGTAACGGCTAGCTGTCTAATAGTCGTTAGCATCTAAAGTATCTCCTGTTGTAAAGTGGCCAACCTGGCAACTCTAAAATGTTAAGTATCGATATTGATCGCAGCCAACTTCACGTAATCGTATGTAAAACCGACGCTATGTAAAACCAGCCTATTGCGAACAAGAAGGAGAACAGTTCAGTTTAATAAAGTGTTTAATAAGTATAGCAGTTTATACTACTATAAACTTCAGAAGTGGTTCTGACCCATAAAATGGATCTAATTGATGTCCAAAAGTTCACGGTCGTCCAGCTCAAAAGGTGGTTGGCGGCATTAAACTTGCCGACGATCGGCAATAAGGCCGAACTGGCGGCACGACTAAATGGCGTGGACCCGCTAGTTCGTGGAACTCGCCCGGAGTCCCCACTGCCGCAGTACGCTGACAACGAGCTCCTGGCTGATCGGGCTCAGGAGTTAGAGCCGGAAGATGACTTGGGGGAGGATTTCTCTGCTGAGGATGCCAACCCTAGGTCGGAACTGATTCCTGCAGCGGCTTCAAGGCCCAAGGGAGACGAGTGGTTTGCTGTAGCCGAAGGAGTGTTGTCGCTACAACAAATACGCGCTGAAATCGAAGCTGGTAAGGAGCTCCAGAACATTCTTGCACAAGTAAGAGCCGCGTCGCAAGCAGTTGGCAATGACGTCATCAACATGGCCGAAAACTGCAACCAAGCAGTGAGCAGCGAGGGAGTAAAGCGAGCGGCGAAAACTTCGAGGAAGCAGTTGGCGGAAAAATACCAAGCACCGATGGAAGTGCTGATATCGATAGCGAAACCGATATCGATGTAAGAAACAGTGTTGAGCAACAACGAGTGGCAGTTGTAAACAAAGGACTAGAAGCGCCAAATGTCACTTTCATTTGCCAAGGAAATCATCATGGATTTTGATGGATCTTCTTGTGCAAACATTTGGACCCAGCAAGTACGCAACATTGCTGAAATGTACAACCTGGATGCAGTGGGCATGAAGATGGTGATTGTGTCCAAACTGAAGGGTGTCGCTCAGCGCTGGTTGCATGCAAATGCAACGCGTATTATGGAGCCGGCAGAGAATCTTTTGGAACAGCTGATTTTAGCATTCGGCGATAAGCTTTCAAAAGCAGAGGCACGACGCAAATTTGAAGATTTAAAGTGGCATCATTCCGAAAAGTTCGCGGTGTATTTTGAGGCAAAGACAATGCTAGCCAGCAGCATCAACATCGAACCGGACGAATTGGTTGATCAGATAGTCGAGGGAATACCAGCACAGAATTTGCGTGATCAAGCCCGGATCCAATGCTTCACAGATCCGATGCAAACTCTCCGTGCGTTTGCTGGTATCCGTTTGGACAAGCCAAAGGAGTTGGTGTCGAAGGAGCTGAACAGGAATAGGAGCGACAACGGAGGATTCCGCTGCGGTAATTGCAACGCCAGAGGACACATCGCTAAGAATTGTCGAAAGCCAGCAAGGGTGCCAGGATCCTGCTATGCTTGTGGCAAGTTCGGCCACTTCGTAGCCCAATGCGAGGAAAGGAAGGGAAATGCTGAAAATAAATATGTAAGGTGTATTAAAATTTATTTTGACAATCAAATTATATCTCCTATGGTTACAGCATGCATCTTAGACTCTGGCAGTCCAATTTCATTGATTAAATTATCTTTGTTGCCCAGGGAGGCCAAACTACATGAAGTTAAAGAACATTATTTTGGTATAAATAGAAGCCCATTACAAATCTATGGAAAAATTTTATGTTTTGTATTAAAAGAAAAAATAAAATGTTACTTCAATTTAACAGTTGTTGCCAATGAGTCTATGATGTATGATGTGGTTTTGGGTAGAAATTTCATGGATGCTTGCGATTTAAATTTAGATTTAAGAACTTTAAAGATGATAACTGTAGAAGATATATCAAAACATAACCCGACGAGTGCTACTAGTGATCTGTCGTTGCGCATTGCTGAAGTAAATCATAATATTGAGTGTTTAGATGACTATATAACCGAGAATGTTTTGGAATTGGCGACTGAAGCTGTAAAAGCGGAACATGCAGTCGTGAAAGATCATAATAAAAGAATAGGTCACAGGGCGATGATACAAAACAATGAAACAACGAGTCAAACAGTTACGAGACGAAACAATGAAACAATGAGTCAAACAGTTACGGGACGAAACAGTAAAACAATGAGTCAAACAGTTACGGGACGAAATAGTGAAAATGACGGTCAAACAGTTACGAGACGAAATAGTGGAAATATCGGTCAGACAGTTATGAGACTTAACAATGAAAAAACGGAATGTACAAATGTAAACAGGCAACTGGAAATTGACAATTTTGAAACCGAAATACTTAATATCGACTGTACAAACAACGAAACGATTGAATTTAACTGGGACAAAAGCATTACTTATCAAATACAATGTCGTTTCTTGAAAATAATTGAAAACAGTTATGTAAAAGCAACTAGACCTGAAAAGCCAATGATTAGAGCAGAAATGAAGCTATGCCTAGATAATGCAAAACCTTTCAGTTGTAGTCCTCGACGATTATCATATACAGAAAAGGATAAGCTTCAAAAATTACTAGACGAATATTTGAAAAGCGATATAATAAGACCAAGCGAATCAGAATTTGCATCTCCGATAGTATTAGTCAAGAAGAAAACAGGTGAAATTAGATTATGCATTGATTATAGGAAACTTAACAAAGCACTGCTAAAAGACAACTACCCACTGCCACACATCGATGATTTATTAGATAAATTAGTGGACAAAAAAGTATTCTCGAAGTTAGATCTTAAAAATGGATATTTTCATGTTTTTGTAAATGAAGAATCTGTCAAATATACTTCATTCGTGACTCCACTAGGACAATTTGAATTTTTAAGAATGCCAATGGGTATCAAAAACGCACCGGCTGTTTTTCAACGCTTTGTTAATAAAATTTTTGATGACATGATTAGAAACAACAAAGTAGTAGTGTACATGGATGATATAATGGTCGCCAGCAAAGATATTTATGAGCATTTGGAAACATTAGAAGAAATATTTAAAAGGCTTACACAGAACAGATTAGAGCTTAGAATGGATAAATGTGAGTTTTTAAAATCAAATATAAAGTATTTAGGATTTTTGATTTCCGAGAATGGCATCAGGGCAGACGATAAGGGCATTGAAGCCGTAAAAAATTTTCCAGTTCCCTCCAAGGTACAGGCAGTACAAAGTTTTTTGGGACTTTCTTCATATTTTCGAAGGTTTATAAAGGATTTCTCTACAATAGCAAAACCTTTGTACGACCTGTTAAGGAAAGACAAACCATTTCAATTTGGTGAAGTAGAGATGAATTGCTTTCTCAGTCTAAAGGAAAAACTTATTGAGTCACCAGTACTAGCGTTATATAATTACAAAGACGATACAGAATTACATTGTGACGCCAGCGCTCTGGGATTTGGTGCAGTACTGTTACAAAAGAAAGATGATGGCAAGTTACACCCTGTATTCTATTTCTCTAAGCGTACTACAGCAGATGAGGCTAAATTACATAGTTTTGAACTCGAGACTTTAGCGGTTATTTATGCTCTTCGTAGATTTAGGATATATTTGCAAGGAAAGCATGTGAGACTAGTAACCGACTGTATTGCACTTAAGTTAACACTTAATAAGGCAGAACTTAATCCGAAGATATCGAGATGGGCCTTGGAGATGGAAAACTATGATCTTGAGATATGTCACAGGGCTGGAAACAAAATGCAACATGTGGATGCTCTCAGCAGGTATAATAATATTCTAATAGTAGAAACCAACAGTTTTGAAGAAAATTTAGTCATTTGTCAAGGAAAAGATTTAAGAATTAAGAAGCTTAAAACCGTTTTAGAGAAAGCAGAACTTAAATTATTTGAAATGAGAAATGGTGTAGTGTACAGAAAAGCAAATGGCAATAGAATACTGTTTTACGTGCCAGAAGAAATGGAAAATCAGGTACTATATAAATACCATAACGAAATAGGACATGTAGGAAGAGATAAAATGATGGACATAATTTCAAAAACGTATTGGTTTCCAAGCTTGAAAGAAAAGTGTGTTGCGCATATAGAAAATTGTTTAAAATGTGTAGCGTTTTCACCAAAATCAGGTAAAGGAGAAGGTTTTTTGAACAGTATTCCCAAGGGAAGCAAACCATTCGAGTTAATACACATTGACCATTATGGTCCAGTAGACTCATCGAGAGCAAAAAAGCATATTTTTGTGGTAGTCGACGGATTTACGAAATTTGTAAGACTCTATTCAACTAAATCAACAAGTACTAGGGAGGTAATAACGGCATTAAAAGATTACTTTAGGGCATACAGTCGTCCAAAATGTATAGTTTCAGACCGCGGTAGTTGTTTTACGTCTAAGGACTTCGAAGAATTCATGGAAGAGTATAATGTGAAGCATATTAAGATAGCCACAGGCTCACCACAGGCAAATGGTCAAGTCGAAAGGATTAACAGGAGCCTTGGACCAATGATAGCAAAATTAATTGATCAAAGTAAAGGTGTATACTGGGACAATGTTATAGATAAAATAGAACATGCTCTTAATAATACGTTGCACAGAAGTATAAGACAACTTCCGAGTAAAATGCTGTTTGGAGTAGAACAAAAAGGAAAGATTGTTGATGAACTTAAGGAAAAGCTAGAGGACATAAATGAAAATACAAAATTAGATAGTTTAGCACAAATAAGAAAAAAAGCTGCGACCCACCAAAAACAAGTTCAAGATTATAACGAAAAATTATATAATAAAAGACGTGTAAAGGCTAAAGGGTATAAAAAAGGAGACTATGTAATGGTGAAGAATTTTGACTCGACTGTTGGGACTGCTAGGAAACTGATTCCCAAACATAAGGGACCATATGTGATTGCAAAAGCGATGCGCAATGACAGGTTTTTATTAAAAGACGTCGAAGGGTTTCAATTAGCACGAAGTCCTTATCTAGGTGTTTGGAGTGCCCAAAATTTAAGACATTGGATAAAGAATAAAAATAAAAGTAAAAAACAAAAATAAAAATGTAAAGTATAACAAGAAAATGAAACTTATGTAACCATAACCATAACCATTGATATAATAAGCATAACTTTTAAATCAATATATCTTGATCAGGTGATCAACCAGTCAGGATGGCCGAATTGTAGTAGGATAAGTGTCTTGTATATATTTAAGTATAACTCTTTGTTGTAAATGTATATCAACAAGTATTTGAATGTAACGGCTAGCTGTCTAATAGTCGTTAGCATCTAAAGTATCTCCTGTTGTAAAGTGGCCAACCTGGCAACTCTAAAATGTTAAGTATCGATATTGATCGCAGCCAACTTCACGTAATCGTATGTAAAACCGACGCTATGTAAAACCAGCCTATTGCGAACAAGAAGGAGAACAGTTCAGTTTAATAAAGTGTTTAATAAGTATAGCAGTTTATACTACTATAAACTTCAGAAGTGGTTCTGACCCATAAAATGGATCTAATTGATGTCCAAAAGTTCACGGTCGTCCAGCTCAAAAGGTGGTTGGCGGCATTAAACTTGCCGACGATCGGCAATAAGGCCGAACTGGCGGCACGACTAAATGGCGTGGACCCGCTAGTTCGTGGAACTCGCCCGGAGTCCCCACTGCCGCAGTACGCTGACAACGAGCTCCTGGCTGATCGGGCTCAGGAGTTAGAGCCGGAAGATGACTTGGGGGAGGATTTCTCTGCTGAGGATGCCAACCCTAGGTCGGAACTGATTCCTGCAGCGGCTTCAAGGCCCAAGGGAGACGAGTGGTTTGCTGTAGCCGAAGGAGTGTTGTCGCTACAACAAATACGCGCTGAAATCGAAGCTGGTAAGGAGCTCCAGAACATTCTTGCACAAGTAAGAGCCGCGTCGCAAGCAGTTGGCAATGACGTCATCAACATGGCCGAAAACTGCAACCAAGCAGTGAGCAGCGAGGGAGTAAAGCGAGCGGCGAAAACTTCGAGGAAGCAGTTGGCGGAAAAATACCAAGCACCGATGGAAGTGCTGATATCGATAGCGAAACCGATATCGATGTAAGAAACAGTGTTGAGCAACAACGAGTGGCAGTTGTAAACAAAGGACTAGAAGCGCCAAATGTCACTTTCATTTGCCAAGGAAATCATCATGGATTTTGATGGATCTTCTTGTGCAAACATTTGGACCCAGCAAGTACGCAACATTGCTGAAATGTACAACCTGGATGCAGTGGGCATGAAGATGGTGATTGTGTCCAAACTGAAGGGTGTCGCTCAGCGCTGGTTGCATGCAAATGCAACGCGTATTATGGAGCCGGCAGAGAATCTTTTGGAACAGCTGATTTTAGCATTCGGCGATAAGCTTTCAAAAGCAGAGGCACGACGCAAATTTGAAGATTTAAAGGGGCATCATTCCGAAAAGTTCGCGGTGTATTTTGAGGCAAAGACAATGCTAGCCAGCAGCATCAACATCGAACCGGACGAATTGGTTGATCAGATAGTCGAGGGAATACCAGCACAGAATTTGCGTGATCAAGCCCGGATCCAATGCTTCACAGATCCGATGCAAACTCTCCGTGCGTTTGCTGGTATCCGTTTGGACAAGCCAAAGGAGTTGGTGTCGAAGGAGCTGAACAGGAATAGGAGCGACAACGGAGGATTCCGCTGCGGTAATTGCAACGCCAGAGGACACATCGCTAAGAATTGTCGAAAGCCAGCAAGGGTGCCAGGATCCTGCTATGCTTGTGGCAAGTTCGGCCACTTCGTAGCCCAATGCGAGGAAAGGAAGGGAAATGCTGAAAATAAATATGTAAGGTGTATTTAAATTTATTTTGACAATCAAATTATATCTCCTATGGTTACAGCATGCATCTTAGACTCTGGCAGTCCAATTTCATTGATTAAATTATCTTTGTTGCCCAGGGAGGCCAAACTACATGAAGTTAAAGAACATTATTTTGGTATAAATAGAAGCCCATTACAAATCTATGGAAAAATTTTATGTTTTGTATTAAAAGAAAAAATAAAATGTTACTTCAATTTAACAGTTGTTGCCAATGAGTCTATGATGTATGATGTGGTTTTGGGTAGAAATTTCATGGATGCTTGCGATTTAAATTTAGATTTAAGAACTTTAAAGATGATAACTGTAGAAGATATATCAAAACAAAACCCGACGAGTGCTACTAGTGATCTGTCGTTGCGCATTGCTGAAGTAAATCATAATATTGAGTGTTTAGATGACTATATAACCGAGAATGTTTTGGAATTGGCGACTGAAGCTGTAAAAGCGGAACATGCAGTCGTGAAAGATCATAATAAAAGAATAGGTCACAGGGCGATGATACAAAACAATGAAACAACGAGTCAAACAGTTACGAGACGAAACAATGAAACAATGAGTCAAACAGTTACGGGACGAAACAGTAAAACAATGAGTCAAACAGTTACGGGACGAAATAGTGAAAATGACGGTCAAACAGTTACGAGACGAAATAGTGGAAATATCGGTCAGACAGTTATGAGACTTAACAATGAAAAAACGGAATGTACAAATGTAAACAGGCAACTGGAAATTGACAATTTTGAAACCGAAATACTTAATATCGACTGTACAAACAACGAAACGATTGAATTTAACTGGGACAAAAGCATTACTTATCAAATACAATGTCGTTTCTTGAAAATAATTGAAAACAGTTATGTAAAAGCAACTAGACCTGAAAAGCCAATGATTAGAGCAGAAATGAAGCTATGCCTAGATAATGCAAAACCTTTCAGTTGTAGTCCTCGACGATTATCATATACAGAAAAGGATAAGCTTCAAAAATTACTAGACGAATATTTGAAAAGCGATATAATAAGACCAAGCGAATCAGAATTTGCATCTCCGATAGTATTAGTCAAGAAGAAAACAGGTGAAATTAGATTATGCATTGATTATAGGAAACTTAACAAAGCACTGCTAAAAGACAACTACCCACTGCCACACATCGATGATTTATTAGATAAATTAGTGGACAAAAAAGTATTCTCGAAGTTAGATCTTAAAAATGGATATTTTCATGTTTTTGTAAATGAAGAATCTGTCAAATATACTTCATTCGTGACTCCACTAGGACAATTTGAATTTTTAAGAATGCCAATGGGTATCAAAAACGCACCGGCTGTTTTTCAACGCTTTGTTAATAAAATTTTTGATGACATGATTAGAAACAACAAAGTAGTAGTGTACATGGATGATATAATGGTCGCCAGCAAAGATATTTATGAGCATTTGGAAACATTAGAAGAAATATTTAAAAGGCTTACACAGAACAGATTAGAGCTTAGAAAGGATAAATGTGAGTTTTTAAAATCAAATATAAAGTATTTAGGATTTTTGATTTCCGAGAATGGCATCAGGGCAGACGATAAGGGCATTGAAGCCGTAAAAAATTTTCCAGTTCCCTCCAAGGTACAGGCAGTACAAAGTTTTTTGGGACTTTCTTCATATTTTCGAAGGTTTATAAAGGATTTCTCTACAATAGCAAAACCTTTGTACGACCTGTTAAGGAAAGACAAACCATTTCAATTTGGTGAAGTAGAGATGAATTGCTTTCTCAGTCTAAAGGAAAAACTTATTGAGTCACCAGTACTAGCGTTATATAATTACAAAGACGATACAGAATTACATTGTGACGCCAGCGCTCTGGGATTTGGTGCAGTACTGTTACAAAAGAAAGATGATGGCAAGTTACACCCTGTATTCTATTTCTCTAAGCGTACTACAGCAGATGAGGCTAAATTACATAGTTTTGAACTCGAGACTTTAGCGGTTATTTATGCTCTTCGTAGATTTAGGATATATTTGCAAGGAAAGCATGTGAGACTAGTAACCGACTGTATTGCACTTAAGTTAACACTTAATAAGGCAGAACTTAATCCGAAGATATCGAGATGGGCCTTGGAGATGGAAAACTATGATCTTGAGATATGTCACAGGGCTGGAAACAAAATGCAACATGTGGATGCTCTCAGCAGGTATAATAATATTCTAATAGTAGAAACCAACAGTTTTGAAGAAAATTTAGTCATTTGTCAAGGAAAAGATTTAAGAATTAAGAAGCTTAAAACCGTTTTAGAGAAAGCAGAACTTAAATTATTTGAAATGAGAAATGGTGTAGTGTACAGAAAAGCAAATGGCAATAGAATACTGTTTTACGTGCCAGAAGAAATGGAAAATCAGGTACTATATAAATACCATAACGAAATAGGACATGTAGGAAGAGATAAAATGATGGACATAATTTCAAAAACGTATTGGTTTCCAAGCTTGAAAGAAAAGTGTGTTGCGCATATAGAAAATTGTTTAAAATGTGTAGCGTTTTCACCAAAATCAGGTAAAGGAGAAGGTTTTTTGAACAGTATTCCCAAGGGAAGCAAACCATTCGAGTTAATACACATTGACCATTATGGTCCAGTAGACTCATCGAGAGCAAAAAAGCATATTTTTGTGGTAGTCGACGGATTTACGAAATTTGTAAGACTCTATTCAACTAAATCAACAAGTACTAGGGAGGTAATAACGGCATTAAAAGATTACTTTAGGGCATACAGTCGTCCAAAATGTATAGTTTCAGACCACGGTAGTTGTTTTACGTCTAAGGACTTCGAAGAATTCATGGAAGAGTATAATGTGAAGCATATTAAGATAGCCACAGGCTCACCACAGGCAAATGGTCAAGTCGAAAGGATTAACAGGAGTCTTGGACCAATGATAGCAAAATTAATTGATCAAAGTAAAGGTGTATACTGGGACAATGTTATAGATAAAATAGAACATGCTCTTAATAATACGTTGCACAGAAGTATAAGACAACTTCCGAGTAAAATGCTGTTTGGAGTAGAACAAAAAGGAAAGATTGTTGATGAACTTAAGGAAAAGCTAGAGGACATAAATGAAAATACAAAATTAGATAGTTTAGCACAAATAAGAAAAAAAGCTGCGACCCACCAAAAACAAGTTCAAGATTATAACGAAAAATTATATAATAAAAGACGTGTAAAGGCTAAAGGGTATAAAAAAGGAGACTATGTAATGGTGAAGAATTTTGACTCGACTGTTGGGACTGCTAGGAAACTGATTCCCAAACATAAGGGACCATATGTGATTGCAAAAGCGATGCGCAATGACAGGTTTTTATTAAAAGACGTCGAAGGGTTTCAATTAGCACGAAGTCCTTATCTAGGTGTTTGGAGTGCCCAAAATTTAAGACATTGGATAAAGAATAAAAATAAAAGTAAAAAACAAAAATAAAAATGTAAAGTATAACAAGAAAATGAAACTTATGTAACCATAACCATAACCATTGATATAATAAGCATAACTTTTAAATCAATATATCTTGATCAGGTGATCAACCAGTCAGGATGGCCGAATTGTAGTAGGATAAGTGTCTTGTATATATTTAAGTATAACTCTTTGTTGTAAATGTATATCAACAAGTATTTGAATGTAACGGCTAGCTGTCTAATAGTCGTTAGCATCTAAAGTATCTCCTGTTGTAAAGTGGCCAACCTGGCAACTCTAAAATGTTAAGTATCGATATTGATCGCAGCCAACTTCACGTAATCGTATGTAAAACCGACGCTATGTAAAACCAGCCTATTGCGAACAAGAAGTGAAGGAGAACAGTTCAGTTTAATAAGGTGTTTAATAAGTATAGCAGTTTATACTACTATAGATGTGATTATGTTGTTATCTGCATTAAAATATATAACTCAAAAGGTAGTAAAAAATATGACCGTTTTTATGTCATTGATTTTAATTTTGCGAAGGCTTACAGAAATGGGCCTCCTTTCCATCTTTAAAAGCCCATAGCTTGGTCAAGTGAACTCGGAATTGCATGTGGCATACATTTATGGGCTTGTGGAATGATTATGTTGTTATCTGCACTAAAATATATAACTTTAAAGGTAGTAAAAAATATTACCGTTTTATGTTATTGATTTTAATTTTGCGAAGGCTTACATAAATTGGCCTCCTTTCCATCTTTAAAAGCCAATAACTTGGTCAAGTGAACTCGGAATTGGATGTGGCATACCTTAATGGGCTGGTGGAATGATTATGTTGTTATCTGCATTTAAATATATATGACCGTTTTTATTTGATTGATTTTAATTTTGCGAAGGT
Organism: Drosophila suzukii; assembly: GCF_043229965.1. Lineage (NCBI taxonomy): Eukaryota > Metazoa > Arthropoda > Insecta > Diptera > Drosophilidae > Drosophila > Drosophila suzukii. The sequence goes on from NC_092082.1 coordinate 42,917,554, forward strand.
TTACTGAAATGGACTTTCATTCCATCTTTAAGAGCCTATAACTTAGTCAAATAAACTCGGTTTTCGATATGGCATACCTTTATGGGCTTGTGGAATGATGACGTTGTTACCTGCATTAAAATATATATCTTTAAAGGTAGTAAAAAATTTGACAGTTTTTATGTCATTGATTTTAATTTGGCGAAGGTTCACTAAAATGGGCCTTTTTTCCATCTTTAAAAGGCTATAACTTGGGCTTGTGGAATGATTATGTTGTTATCTGCATTAAAATATATAACCTTGAAGGGAGAATATAATATGACCGTTTTTACGCCATTGATTTTAATTTTGCGAAGGTTTACTGAAATGGGCCTTCTTTCCATCTTTAAAAGCCCATAACTTGATCAAATGAACTCGGACTTCGATATGGCACATCTTTATGGGCTTGTGGAATGATTATGTTGTTATCTGCATTAACATATATAACTTTAAAGGTAGTAAAAAAATGACCGTTCTTATGTCATTGATTTTAATTTTGGGAAGGTTTACTGAAATGGGCCTTCTTTCCATCTTTTAAAGCCCATAACTGAAATGAACTCGGATTTCAATATGGCATACCTTTATGGGCTTATGGAATGATTATGTTGTTATCTGCATTAAAATATACAACTTTATAGGTAGTAAAAAATATGACCGTTTTTATGTCATTGATTTTTATTTTGCGAAGGTTTATAGAAATGGGCCTCCTTTCCATCTTTAAAACCCCATAACTTGGTCAAGTGAACTCGGAATTGGATGTGATTATGTTGTTATCTGCATTAAAATATATAACTCAAAAGGTAGTAAAAAATATGACCGTTTTTATGTCATTGATTTTAATTTTGCGAAGGCTTACAGAAATGGGCCTCCTTTCCATCTTTAAAAGCCCATAGCTTGGTCAAGTGAACTCGGAATTGCATGTGGCATACATTTATGGGCTTGTGGAATGATTATGTTGTTATCTGCACTAAAATATATAACTTTAAAGGTAGTAAAAAATATTACCGTTTTTTGTTATTGATTTTAATTTTGCGAAGGTTTACATAAATTGGCCTCCTTTCCATCTTTAAAAGCCAATAACTTGGTCAAATGAACTCGGAATTGGATATGGCATACCTTAATGGGCTGGTGGAATGATTATGTTGTTATCTGCATTAAAATATATAACTTAAAAGGTAGTAAAAAATATGACCGCTTTTATGTCATTGATTTTAATTTAGCAAAGGTTTACTGAAGTGGGCCTTCTTTCCATCTTTAAAAGCCCATAACTTGATCAAATGAACTCAGACTTCGATATGGCACATCTTTATGGGCTCGTGGAATGATTATGTTCTTATCTGCTTTAATATATACAACTTTAAAGGTAGTACAAAATATGACCGTTTTTATGTCATTGATTTTAATTTTGCGAAGGTTTATAGAAATGGGCCGCCTTTCCATTTTTAAAAGCCCATAACTTGGTCAAGTGAACTCGGAATTGCATGTGGCATACCTTTATGGGCTTGTGGAATGATTATGTTGTTATCTGCATTAAAATATATAACTCAAAAGGGAGTAAAAAATATGACCGTTTTTATGTCATTGATTTTAATTTTGCGAAGGCTTACAGAAATGGGCCTCCTTTCCATCTTTAAAAGCCCATAACTTGGTCAAATGAACTCGGAATTCGATATGGCTACCTTTATGGGCTTGTGGAATGATTATGTTGGTATCTGCATTAATAAATAAACCTTTAAAGGTTGTAAAAAATATAACCGTTTTTATGTGATTGATTTTAATTTTGCGAAGGTTTACAGAAATGGGCCTTCTTTCCATCTTTAAAAGGCCATAACTTGGTCAAATTAACTCGGACTTCGATATGGCACCTCTTTATGGGCTTGTGGAATGATTATGTTGTTATCTGCATTAATATATATATCTTTAAAGGTAGTAAAAAAACTGACCGTTCTTATGTCATTGATTTTAATTTTGCGAAGGTTTACTGAAATGGGCCTCCTTTCCATTTTTAAAACCCCATAACTTGGTCATATGAACTCGGTTTTCGATATGGCATACCTTAATAGGCTTGTGGAATGATTATGTTGTTATCTGCATTAAAATATATAACCTTAAAAGAAGTAAAAAATATGACCGATTTTATGCCATTGATTTTAATTTTGCGAAGGTGTACTGAAATGGGCCTTCTTTCCATCTTTAAAAGCCCATAACTTGATCAAATGAACTCGGACTTCGATATGGCACCTCTTTATGGGCTTGTGGAATGATTATGTTGTTATCTGCATTAATATATATATCTTTAAAGGTAGTAAAAAAAATGACCGTTCTTATGTCATTGATTTTAATTTTGCGAAGGTTTACTGAAATGGGCCTCCTTTCATCTTTAAAACCCCATAACTTGGTCATATGAACTCGGTTTTCGATATGGCATACATTTTTGGGCTTGTGGAATGATTATGTTGTTATCTGCATTAAAATATATAACTTAAAAGGTAGTACAAAATATGACCGTTTTTATGTCATTGATCTTAATTTTGCGAAGGTTTACAGAAATGAGCCTTCATTCCATCTTTAAAAGCCCATAACTTGGTGAAATGAGCTCGGATTTCGATATGGCATACCTTTATGGGCTTGTGGAATGATTATGTTGTTATCTGCATTAAAATATATATCTTAATAGGTAGTACAAAATATGACCGTTTTTATGTCATTGATTTTTATTTTGCGAAGGTTTACAGAAATGGGAATCCTTTCCATCTTTAAAAGGCCATAACTTGGTCAAATTAACAAGGAGTTCGATATGGCATACCTTAATGAGCTTGTGGAATGATTATGTTGTTATCTGCATTAAAATATATAACTCAAAAGGTAGTAAAAAATATGACCGTTTTTATGTCATTGATTTTAATTTTGCGAAGGCTTACAGAAATGGGCCTCCTTTCCATCTTTAAAAGCCCATAGCTTGGTCAAGTGAACTCGGAATTGCATGTGGCATACATTTATGGGCTTGTGGAATGATTATGTTGTTATCTGCACTAAAATATATAACTTTAAAGGTAGTAAAAAATATTACCGTTTTATGTTATTGATTTTAATTTTGCGAAGGTTTACATAAATTGGCCTCCTTTCCATCTTTAAAAGCCAATAACTTGGTCAAGTGAACTCGGAATTGGATATGGCATACCTTAATGGGCTGGTGGAATGATTATGTTGTTATCTGCATTAAAATATATATGACCGTTTTTATGTCATTGATTTTAATTTTGCGAAGGTTTACTGAAATGGGCCTTCATTCCATCTTTAAGAGCCTATAACTTAGTCAAATAAACTCGGTTTTCGATATGGCATACCTTTATGGGCTTGTGGAATGATGACGTTGTTACCTGCATTAAAATATATATCTTTAAAGGTAGTAAAAAATTTGACAGTTTTTATGTCATTGATTTTAATTTGGCGAAGGTTCACTAAAATGGGCCTTTTTTCCATCTTTAAAAGGCTATAACTTGGGCTTGTGGAATGATTATGTTGTTATCTGCATTAAAATATATAACCTTGAAGGGAGAATATAATATGACCGTTTTTACGCCATTGATTTTAATTTTGCGAAGGTTTACTGAAATGGGCCTTCTTTCCATCTTTAAAAGCCCATAACTTGATCAAATGAACTCGGACTTCGATATGGCACATCTTTATGGGCTTGTGGAATGATTATGTTGTTATCTGCATTAACATATATAACTTTAAAGGTAGTAAAAAAATGACCGTTCTTATGTCATTGATTTTAATTTTGGGAAGGTTTACTGAAATGGGCCTTCTTTCCATCTTTTAAAGCCCATAACTGAAATGAACTCGGATTTCAATATGGCATACCTTTATGGGCTTATGGAATGATTATGTTGTTATCTGCACTAAAATATATAACTTTAAAGGTAGTAAAAAATATTACCGTTTTTTGTTATTGATTTTAATTTTGCGAAGGTTTACATAAATTGGCCTCCTTTCCATCTTTAAAAGCCAATAACTTGGTCAAGTGAACTCGGAATTGGATATGGCATACCTTAATGGGCTGGTGGAATGATTATGTTGTTATCTGCATTAAAATATATAACTTAAAAGGTAGTAAAAAATATGACCGCTTTTATGTCATTGATTTTAATTTAGCAAAGGTTTACTGAAGTGGGCCTTCTTTCCATCTTTAAAAGCCCATAACTTGATCAAATGAACTCAGACTTCGATATGGCACATCTTTATGGGCTCGTGGAATGATTATGTTCTTATCTGCTTTAATATATACAACTTTAAAGGTAGTACAAAATATGACCGTTTTTATGTCATTGATTTTAATTTTTCGAAGGTTTATAGAAATGGGCCGCCTTTCCATTTTTAAAAGCCCATAACTTGGTCAAGTGAACTCGGAATTGCATGTGGCATACCTTTATGGGCTTGTGGAATGATTATGTTGTTATCTGCATTAAAATATATAACTCAAAAGGTAGTAAAAAATATGACCGTTTTTATGTCATTGATTTTAATTTTGCGAAGGCTTACAGAAATGGGCCTCCTTTCCATCTTTAAAAGCCCATAACTTGGTCAAATGAACTCGGAATTCGATATGGCTACCTTTATGGGCTTGTGGAATGATTATGTTGGTATCTGCATTAATAAATAAACCTTTAAAGGTTGTAAAAAATATAACCGTTTTTATGTGATTGATTTTAATTTTGCGAAGGTTTACTGAAATGGGCCTTCTTTCCATCTTTAAAAGGCCATAACTTGGTCAAATTAACTCGGACTTCGATATGGCACCTCTTTATGGGCTTGTGGAATGATTATGTTGTTATCTGCATTAATATATATATCTTTAAAGGTAGTAAAAAAACTGACCGTTCTTATGTCATTGATTTTAATTTTGCGAAGGTTTACTGAAATGGGCCTCCTTTCCATTTTTAAAACCCCATAACTTGGTCATATGAACTCGGTTTTCGATATGGCATACCTTAATAGGCTTGTGGAATGATTATGTTGTTATCTGCATTAAAATATATAACCTTAAAAGAAGTAAAAAATATGACCGATTTTATGCCATTGATTTTAATTTTGCGAAGGTTTACTGAAATGGGCCTTCTTTCCATCTTTAAAAGCCCATAACTTGATCAAATGAACTCGGACTTCGATATGGCACCTCTTTATGGGCTTGTGGAATGATTATGTTGTTATCTGCATTAATATATATATCTTTAACGGTAGTAAAAAAAATGACCGTTCTTATGTCATTGATTTTAATTTTGCGAAGGTTTACTGAAATGGGCCTCCTTTCCATCTTTAAAACCCCATAACTTGGTCAAATGAACTCGGATTTCGATATGGCATACCTTTATGGGCTTGTGGAATGTATATGGTGTCATCTGCATTAAAATATATAACTTTAAAGGTAGAAAAAAATATGACCGTTCTTATGTGATTGATTTTAATTTTGCGAAGGTTTACTGAAATGGGCCTTCTTTCCATCTTTAAAAGCCCATAACTTGGTCAATGAACTCGGTTTTCGATATGGCATACCTTTATGGGCTTGTGGAATGATTATGTTGTTATCTGCATTAAAATATATAACTTAAAAGGTAGTACATAATATGACCGTTTTTATGTCATTGATTTTAATTTTGCGAAGGTTTACTGAAATGGGCCTTCATTCCATCTTTAAGAGCCCATAACTTAGTCAAATGAAATCGGCTGTCGATATGGCATACCTTTATGGGCTTGTGGAATGATTATGTTGTTACCTGCATTAAAATATTTATCTTTAAAGGTAGTAAAAAATATGACAGTTTTTATGTCATTGATTTTAATTTGGCGAAGGTTTACTGAAAAGGGCCTTTTTTCCATCTTTAAATGGCCATAACTTGGTCAAATTAACTAGAAGTTCGATATGGCATACCTAAATGGGCTTGTGGAATGATTATGTTGTTATCTGCATTAAAATATATAACCTTAAAAGAAGTAAAAAATATGACCGTTTTTATGCCATTGATTTTAATTTTGCGAAGGTTTACTGAAAAGGGCCTTCTTTCCATCTTTAAAAGCCCATAACTTGGTCAAATGAACTCGGTTTTCGATATGGCATACATTTTTTGGCCTTGTGGAATGATTATGTTGATATCTGCATTAAAATATATAACTTAAAAGGTAGTACAAAATATGACCGTTTTTATGTCATTGATCTTAATTTTGCGAAGGTTTACAGAAGTGGGCCTTCATTCCATCTTTAAAAGCCCATAACTTGGTCAAATGAACTCGGATTTCGATATGGCATACCTTTATGGGCTTGTGGAATGATTATGTTGTTATCTGCATTAAAATGTATAACTTAGGAGGTAGTACAAAATATGACCGTTTTTATGTCATTGATTTTTATTTTGCGAAGGTTTACAGAAATGGGAATCCTTTCCATCTTTAAAAGCCCATAACTTGATCAAATGAACTCGGACTTCGATATGGCACATCTTTATGGGCTTGTGGAATGATTATGTTGTTATCTCCATTAATAAATATAAAACTTTAAAGGTTGTACAAAATATTACTGTTTTTATGTCATTGATTTTAATTTTGCGAAGGTTTATAGAAATGGGCCTCCTTTCCATCTTTAAAAGCCCAAACCTTGGTCAAGTGAACTCGGAATTGCATGTGGCATACCTTTATGGGCTTCTGGAATGATTATGTTGTTATCTGCATTAAAATATATAACTCAAAAGGTAGTAAAAAATATGACCGTTTTTATGTCATTGATTTTAATTTTGCGAAGGCTTACAGAAATGGGCCTCCTTTCTATATTGAAAAGCCCATAACTTGGTCAAATGAACTCGGATTTCGATATGGCATAGCTTTATGCGCTTGTGAAATGATTATGTTGTTATCTGCATTAATATATATAACTTTAAAGGTAGTAATAAATATGACCGTTTTTATGTCATTGATTTTCATTTTGCGAAGGTTTACTGAAATGGGCCTTCTTTCCATCTTTAAAAGCCCATAACTTGGTCAAATGAACTCGGATTTCGATATGGCATACCTTTATGGGCTTGTGGAATGATTATGGTGTCATCTGCATTAAAATATATAACTTTAAAGGTAGAAAAAAATATGACCGTTCTTATGTGATTGATTTTAATTTTGCGAAGGTTTACTGAAATGGGCCTTCTTTCCATCTTTAAAAGCCCATAACTTGGTCAATGAACTCGGTTTTCGATATGGCATACCTTTATGGGCTTGTGGAATGATTATGTTGTTATCTGCATTAAAATATATAACTTAAAAGGTAGTACATAATATGACCGTTTTTATGTCATTGATTTTAATTTTGCGAAGGTTTACTGAAATGGGCCTTCATTCCATCTTTAAGAGCCCATAACTTAGTCAAATGAACTCGGCTGTCGATATGGCATACCTTTATGGGCTTGTGGAATGATTATGTTGTTACCTGCATTAAAATATATATCTTTAAAGGTAGTAAAAAATATGACAGTTTTTATGTCATTGATTTTAATTTGGCGAAGGTTTACTGAAAAGGGCCTTTTTTCCATCTTTAAATGGCCATAACTTGGTCAAATTAACTAGAAGTTCGATATGGCATACCTAAATGGGCTTGTGGAATGATTATGTTGTTATCTGCATTAAAATATATAACCTTAAAAGAAGTAAAAAATGTGACCGTTTTTATGCCATTGATTTTAATTTTGCGAAGGTTTACTGAAATGGGCCTTCTTTCCATCTTTAAAAGCCCATAACTTGGTCAAATGAACTCGGTTTTCGATATGGCATACATTTTTTGGCCTTGTGGAATGATTATGTTGTTATCTGCATTAAAATATATAACTTCAAAGGTAGTACAAAATATGACCGTTTTTATGTCATTGATCTTAATTTTGCGAAGGTTTACAGAAGTGGGCCTTCATTCCATCTTTAAAAGCCCATAACTTGGTCAAATGAACTCGGATTTCGATATGGCATACCTTTATGGGCTTGTGGAATGATTATGTTGTTATCTGCATTAAAATGTATAACTTAGGAGGTAGTACAAAATATGACCGTTTTTATGTCATTGATTTTTATTTTGCGAAGGTTTACAGAAATGGGAATCCTTTCCATCTTTAAAAGCCCATAACTTGATCAAATGAACTCGGACTTCGATATGGCACATCTTTATGGGCTTGTGGAATGATTATGTTGTTATCTCCATTAATAAATATAAAACTTTAAAGGTTGTACAAAATATTACTGTTTTTATGTCATTGATTTTAATTTTGCGAAGGTTTATAGAAATGGGCCTCCTTTCCATCTTTAAAAGCCCAAACCTTGGTCAAGTGAACTCGGAATTGCATGTGGCATACCTTTATGGGCTTCTGGAATGATTATGTTGTTATCTGCATTAAAATATATAACTCAAAAGGTAGTAAAAAATATGACCGTTTTTATGTCATTGATTTTAATTTTGCGAAGGCTTACAGAAATGGGCCTCCTTTCTATATTGAAAAGCCCATAACTTGGTCAAATGAACTCGGATTTCGATATGGCATAGCTTTATGCGCTTGTGGAATGATTATGTTGTTATCTGCATTAATATATATAACTTTAAAGGTAGTAATAAATATGACCGTTTTTATGTCATTGATTTTCATTTTGCGAAGGTTTACTGAAATGGGCCTTCTTTCCATCTTTAAAAGCCCATAACTTGGTCAAATGAACTCGGATTTCGATATGGCATACCTTTATGGGCTTGTGGAATGATTATGGTGTCATCTGCATTAAAATATATAACTTTAAAGGTAGTAAAAAATATGACCGTTTTTATGTGATTGATTTTAATTTTGCGAAGGTTTACTGAAATGGGCCTTCTTTCCATCTTTAAAAGCCCATAACTTGGTCAATGAACTCGGTTTTCGATATGGCATACCTCTATGGCCATAACTTGGTCAAATTAACTAGAAGTTCGATATGGCATACCTAAATGGGCTTGTGGAATGATTATGTTGTTATCTGCATTAAAATATATAACCTTAAAAGAAGTAAAAAATATGACCGTTTTTATGCCATTGATTTTAATTTTGCGAAGGTTTACTGAAATGGGCCTTCTTTCCATCTTTAAAAGCCCATAACTTGGTCAAATGAACTCGGTTTTCGATATGGCATACATTTTTTGGCCTTGTGGAATGATTATGTTGTTATCTGCATTAAAATATATAACTTCAAAGGTAGTACAAAATATGACCGTTTTTATGTCATTGATCTTAATTTTGCGAAGGTTTACAGAAGTGGGCCTTCATTCCATCTTTAAAAGCCCATAACTTGGTCAAATGAACTCGGATTTCGATATGGCATACCTTTATGGGCTTGTGGAATGATTATGTTGTTATCTGCATTAAAATGTATAACTTAGGAGGTAGTACAAAATATGACCGTTTTTATGTCATTGATTTTTATTTTGCGAAGGTTTACAGAAATGGGAATCCTTTCCATCTTTAAAAGCCCATAACTTGATCAAATGAACTCGGACTTCGATATGGCACATCTTTATGGGCTTGTGGAATGATTATGTTGTTATCTCCATTAATAAATATAAAACTTTAAAGGTTGTACAAAATATTACTGTTTTTATGTCATTGATTTTAATTTTGCGAAGGTTTATAGAAATGGGCCTCCTTTCCATCTTTAAAAGCCCAAACCTTGGTCAAGTGAACTCGGAATTGCATGTGGCATACCTTTATGGGCTTCTGTAATGATTATGTTGTTATCTGCATTAAAATATATAACTCAAAAGGTAGTAAAAAATATGACCGTTTTTATGTCATTGATTTTAATTTTGCGAAGGCTTACAGAAATGGGCCTCCTTTCTATATTGAAAAGCCCATAACTTGGTCAAATGAACTCGGATTTCGATATGGCATAGCTTTATGCGCTTGTGGAATGATTATGTTGTTATCTGCATTAATATATATAACTTTAAAGGTAGTAATAAATATGACCGCTTTTATGTCATTGATTTTCATTTTGCGAAGGTTTACTGAAATGGGCCTTCTTTCCATCTTTAAAAGCCCATAACTTGGTCAAATGAACTCGGATTTCGATATGGCATACCTTTATGGGCTTGTGGAATGATTATGGTGTCATCTGCATTAAAATATATAACTTTAAAGGTAGTAAAAAATATGACCGTTTTTATGTGATTGATTTTAATTTTGCGAAGGTTTACTGAAATGGGCCTTCTTTCCATCTTTAAAAGCCCATAACTTGGTCAATGAACTCGGTTTTCGATATGGCATACCTCTATGGGCTTGTGGAATGATTATGTTGTTATCTGCATTAAAATATATAACTTAAAAGGTAGTACATAATATGACCGTTTTTATGTCATTGATTTTAATTTTGCGAAGGTTTACTGAAATGGGCCTTCATTCCATCTTTAAGAGCCCATAACTTAGTCAAATGAACTCGGCTGTCGATATGGCATACCTTTATGGGCTTGTGGAATGATTATGTTGTTACCTGCATTAAAATATATATCTTTAAAGGTAGTAAAAAATATTACAGTTTTTATGTCATTGATTTTAATTTGGCGAAGGTTTACTGAAATGTGCCTTTTTTCCATCTTTAAATGGCCATAACTTTTTCAAATTAACTAGGAGTTCGATATGGCATACCTAAATGGGCTTGTGGAATGATTATGTTGTTATCTGCATTAAAATATATAACCTTAAAAGAAGTAAAAAATATGACCGTTTTTATGCCATTGATTTTAATTTTGCGAAGGTTTACTGAAATGGGCCATCTTTCCATCTTTAAAAGCCCATAACTTGGTCAAATGAACTCGGTTTTCGATATGGCATACATTTTTGGGCTTGTGGAATGATTATGTTGTTATCTGCATTAAAATATATAACTTAAAAGGTAGTACAAAATATGACCGTTTTTATGTCATTGATCTTAATTTTGCGAAGGTTTACAGAAGTGGGCCTTCATTCCATCTTTAAAAGCCCATAACTTGGTCAAATGAACTCGGATTTCGATATGGCATACCTTTATGGGCTTATGGAATGATTATGTTGTTATCTGCATTAAAATGTATAACTTAGGAGGTAGTAGAAAATATGACCGTTTTTATGTCATTGATTTTTATTTTGCGAAGGTTTACAGAAATGGGAATCCTTTCCATCTTTAAAAGCCCATAACTTGGTCAAATGAACTCGGAATTCCATATGGCATAACTTTATGGGCTTGTGGAATGATTGTGTTGTTATCTGCATTAAAATATATAACTCAAAAGTTAGTAAAAAATATGAACGTTTTTATGTCATTGATTTTAATTTTGCGACGGTTTACTGAAATGGGCCTCCTTTTCATTTTCAAAAGCCCAAAGCTTGGTCAAATGAACTCGGAATTCGATATGGCATACCTTTATGCATTAAAATATATAACTTTAAAGGTAGTATAAAAAATATGACAGTTTTTATGTCATTGATTTTAATTTGGCGAAGGTTTACAGAAATGGGCCTTCATTCCATCTTTAAAAGCCCATAACTTGGTCAAATGAACTCGGATTTCGATATGGCATACCTTTATGGGCTTTTGGAATGATTATGTTGCTATGTGCATTAATATATATAACTTTAAAGGTAGTAAAAAAAATGGCCGTTTTTTTGTCATTGATTTTAATTTTGCGAAGGTTTACTGAAATGGGCCTTCATTCCATCTTTAAGAGCCCATAACTTAGTCAAATGAACTTGGTTTTCGATATGGCATACCTTTATGGGCTTGTGGAATGATTATGTTGTTACCTGCATTAAAATATATATCTTTAATGGTAGTAAAAAATATGACAGTTCTTATGTCATTGATTTTAATTTTGCGAAGGTTTACAGAAGTGGCCCTTCATTCCATCTTTAAAAGCCCATAACTTGGTGAAATGAGCTCGGAATTCGATATGGCATAACTTTATGGGCTTGTGGAATGATTATGTTGTTATCTGCATTAAAATATATAACTCAAAACGTAGTAAAAAATATAAACGTTTTCATGTCATTGATTTTAATTTTGCGAAGGTTTACTGAAATGGGCCTTCCTTGCATCTTTAAATGCCCATAACTTGATCAAATGAACTCGGACTTCTATATGGCACCTCTTTATGGGCTTGTGGAATGATTATGTTGTTATCTGCATTAAAATATATAACTTAAAACGTAGTAAAAAATATAAACGTTTTCATTTCATTGATTTTAATTTTGCGAAGGTTTACTGAAATGGGCCTTCTTTGCATCTTTAAAAGCCCATAACTTGATCAAATGAACTCGGACTTCGATATGGCACCTCTTTATGGGCTTGTGGAATGATTATATTGTTATCTGCATTAATAAATATATAACTTTAAAGGTAGTACAAAATATAACCGTTTTTATGTCATTGATTTTAATTTTGCAAAGGTTTACAGAAATGGGCCTCCTTTTCATCTTCAAAAGCCCATAACTTGGTCAAATGAACTCGGACTTCGATATGGCACACCTTTATGGGCTTGTGGAATGATTATGTTGTTACCTGCATTAAAATATATAACTTTAAAGGTAGTAAAAAATATGACAGTTTTTATGTCACTGATTTTAGAAGGTTTACTGAAATGGGCCTTTTTTCTATCTTTAAATGGCCATAACTTGGTCAAATTAACAAGGAGTTCGATATGGCATACCTTAATGGGCTTGTGGAATGATTATGTATTTATCTGCGTTCAAATATATATCTTAAAAGGTAGTACAAAATATGACCGTTTTTATGTCATTGATTTTAGTTCATTCTTCATTCCATCTTGAATAGCCCATAACTTAGTCAAATGAACTCGGCTTTCGATATGGCATACCTTTATGGGCTTGTGGAATGATTATGTTGTTATCTGCATTAAAATATATAACTTAAAAGGTAGTACAAAATATGACCGTATTTATGTCATTGATTTCAATTTTGCGAAGGTTTACTGAAATAGGCCTTCATTCCATCTTTAATAGCCCATAACTTAGTCAAATGAACTCGGTTTTCGATATGGCATACATTTTTGGGCTTGTGAAATGATTATGTTGTTATCTGCAGTAAAATATATAACTTAAGAGGTGGTACAAAATGTGACCGTTTTTATGTCATTGATCTTAATTTTGCGAAGGCTTACAGAAATGGGCCTTCATTCCATCTTTAAAAGCCCATAACTTGGTCAAATGAACTCGGATTTCGATATGGCATACCTTTATGGGCTTGTGGAATCATTATGTTGTTATCTGCATTAATATATATAACTTTAAAGGTAGTAAAAAAATGACCGTTTTTATGTCATTGATTTTAATTTTGCGAAGGTTTACTGAAATGGGCCTTCTTTGCATCTTTAAAAGCCCATAACTTGATCAAATGAACTCGGAATTCGATGTGGCATACCTTTATGGGCTTGTGGAATGATTATGTTGTTATCTGCATTAAAATATATAACTCAAAAGGTAGTAAAAAATATGAACGTTTTTATGTCATTGATTTTAATTTTGCGAAGATTTACAGAAATGGGCCTCCTTTTCATCTTCAAAAGCCCATAACTTATTCAAATGAACTCGGTTTTCGACATGGCATACCTTTATGGGCTTGTGGAATGATTATATTGTTATCTGCATTAATAAATATATAACTTTAAAGGAAGAACAAAATATTACCGTTTTTATGTCATTGATTTTAATTTTGCGAAGGTTTATAGAAATGGGCCTCCTTTCCATCTTTAAAAGCCCATAACTTGGTCAAGTGAACTCGGAATTGGATTTGGCATACCTTTATGGGCTTTTGGAATGATTATGTTGTTATCTGCATTAAAATATATTACTCAAAAGGTAGTAAAAAATATGACCGTTTTTATGTCATTGATTTTAATTTTGCGAAGGCTTACAGAAATGGGCCTCCTTTCCATCTTTAAAAGCCCATAACTTGGTCAAATGAACTCGGAATTCGATATGGCATACCTTTATGGGCTTGTGGAATGATTATGTTGTTATCTGCATTAATAAATAAACCTTTAAAGGTTGGAAAAAATATGACTGTTTTTTTGTCATTGATTTTAATTTTCCGAAGGTTTACTGAAATGGGCCTTCTTTCCATCTTTAAAAGCCCATAACTTGGTCAATGAACTCGGTTTTCGATATGGCATACCTTTATGGGCTTGTGGAATGATTATGTTGTTATCTGCATTAAAGTATATAACTTAAAAGGTAGTACAAAATATGACCGTTTTTATGTCATTAACTTTCATTTTGCGAAGGTTTACAGAAGTGGGCCTTCATTGCGTCTTTAAAAGCCCATAACTTGGTGAAATGAGCTCGGATTTCGATATGGCATACCTTTATGAGCTTGTGTAATGATTATGTTGTTATCTGCATTAAAATATATATCTTAAAAGGTAGTACAAAATATGACCGTTTTTATGTCATTGATTTTTATTTTGCGAAGGTTTACAGAAATGGGAATCCTTTCCATCTTTAAAAGCCCATAACTTGATCAAATGAACTCGGACTTCGATATGGCACATCTTTATGGGCTTGTGGAATGAATTTGTTGTTATCTGCATTAATAAATATAAAACTTCAAAGGTAGTACAAAATATTACCGTTTTTATGTCATTGATTTTAATTTTGCGAAGGTTTATAAAAATGGGCCTCCTCTCCATCTTTAAAAGCCCATAACTTGGTCAAGTGAACTCGGAATTGCATGTGGCATACCTTTATGGGCTTGTGGAATGATTATGTTGTTATCTGCTTTAAAATATATAACTCAAAAGGTAGTAAAAAGTATGAACGTTTTTATATCATTGATTTTAATTTTGCGAAGGCTTACAGAAATGGGCCTCCTTTCCATCTTTAAAAGCCCATAACTTGGTCAAATGAACTCGGAATTCGATATGGCATACCTTTATGGGCTTGTGGAATGATTATGTTGTTACGTGCATTAAAATATATATCTTTAAAGGTAGTTAAAAATATGACAGTTTTTATGTCATTGATTTTAATTTGGCGAAGGTTTACTGAAATGGGCCGTTTTTCTATCTTTAAAAGGCCATAACTTGGTCAAATTAACTAGGAGTTCGATATGGCATACCTTAATGGCCTTGTGGAATGATTATGTTGTTATCTGCATTAAAATATATAACTTAAAAGGTAGTACAAAATATGACCGTTTTTATGTCATTAACTTTCATTTTGCGAAGGTTTACAGAAGTGGGCCTTCATTGCGTCTTTAAAAGCCCATAACTTGGTGAAATGAGCTCGGATTTCGATATGGCATACCTTTATGGGCTTGTGGAATGATTATGTTGTTATCTGCATTAAAATATATATCTAAAAAGGTAGTACAAAATATGACCGTTTTTATGTCATTGATTTTTATTTTGCGAAGGTTTACAGAAATGGGAATCCTTTCCATCTTTAAAAGCCCATAACTTGATCAAATGAACTCGGACTTCGATATGGCACATCTTTATGGGCTTGTGGAATGAATTTGTTGTTATCTGCATTAATAAATATAAACCTTTAAAGGTAGTACAAAATATTACCGTTTTTATGTCATTGATTTTAATTTTGCAAAGGTTTATAGAAATAGGCCTCCTTTTCATCTTTAAAAGCCCATAACTTGGTCAAGTGAACTCGGAATTGGATGTGGCATAACTTTATGGGCTTGTGGAATGATTATGATGTTATCTGCATTTAAATATATTATTCAAAAGGTAGTAAAAAATATGAACGTTTTTATGTCATTGATTTTAATTTTGCGAAGGTTTACAGAAATGGGCCTCCTTTTCATCTTCAAAAGCCCATAACTTGGTCAAATGAACTCGGAATTCGATATGGCATACCTTTATGGGCTTGTGGAATGATTATGTTGTTACCTGCATTAAAATATATAACTTTAAAGGTAGTAAAAAATATGACAGTTTTTATGTCACTGATTTTAGAAGGTTTACTGAAATGGGCCTTTTTTCTATCTTTAAAAGGCCATAACTTGGCCAAATTAACAAGGAGTTCGATATGGCATACCTTAATGGGGTTGTGGAATGATTATGTTGTTATCTGCGTTCAAATATATATCTTAAAAGGTAGTATAAAATATGACCGTTTTTATGTCATTGATTTTAATTTTGCGAAGGTTTACTGAAATGGGCCTTCATTCCATCTTTAATAGCCCATAACTTAGTCAAATGAACTCGGCTTTCGATATGGCATACCTTTATGGGCTTGTGGAATGATTATGTTGTTATCTGCATTAAAATATATAACTTAAAAGGTAGTACAAAATATGACCGTTTTTATGTCATTAATTTCAATTTTGCAAAGGTTTACTGAAATAGGCCTTCATTCCATCTTTAATAGCCCATAACTTAGTCAAATGAACTCGGTTTTCGATATGGCATACATTTTTGGGCTGGTGGAATGATTATGTTGTTATCTGCATTAAAAAATATAACTTAAAAGGTGGTACAAAATGTGACCGATTTTATGTCATTGATCTTAATTTTGCGAAGGTTTACAGAAATGGGCCTTCATTCCATCTTTAAAAGCCCATAACTTGGTCAAATGAACTCGGATTTCGATATGGCATACCTTTATGGGCTTGTGGAATGATTATGTTGTTATCTGCATTAATATATATAACTTTAAAGGTAGTAAAAAAATGACCGTTTTTATGTCATTGATTTTAATTTTGCGAAAGTTTACAGAAGTGGCCATTCATTCCATCTTTAAAAGCCCATAACTTGGTGAATGGAGCTCGGATTTCGATATGGCATACCTTTATGGGCTTGTGGAATGATTATGTTGTTATCTGCATTAAAATATATATCTTAAAAGGTAGTACAAAATATGACCGTTCTTATGTCATTGATTTTTATTTTGCGAAGGTTTACAGAAATGGGAATCCTTTCCATCTTTAAAAGCCCATAACTTGATCAAATGAACTCGGACTTCGATATGGCACCTCTTTATGGGCTTGTGGAATGATTATGTTGTTATCTTCATTAATATATATAACTTTAAAGGTAGTAAAAAAAATTACCGTTCTTATGTCATTGATTTTAATTTTGCGAAGGCTTACTGAAATGGGCCTTGTTTGCATCTTTAAAAGCCCATAACTTGATCAAATGAACTCGGAATTCGATGTGGCATACATTTATGGGCTTGTGGAATGATTATGTTGTTATCTGCATTAAAATATATAACTCAAAAGGTAGTAAAAAATATGAACGTTTTTATGTCATTGATTTTAATTTTGCGAAGATTTACAGAAATGGGCCTCCTTTTCATCTTCAAAAGCCCATAACTTAGTCAAATGAACTCGGTTTTCGACATGGCATACCTTTATGGGCTTGTGGAATGATTATATTGTTATCTGCATTAAAAAATATATAACTTTAAAGGAAGAACAAAATATCACCGTTTTTATGTCATTGATTTTAATTTTGCGAAGGTTTATAGAAATGGGCCTCCTTTCCATCTTTAAAAGCCCATAACTTGGTCAAGTGAACTCGGAATTGCATGTGGCATACCTTTATGGGCTTGTGGAATTATTATGTTGTTATCTGCTTTAAAATATATAACTCAAAAGGTAGTAAAAAGTATGAACGTTTTTATATCATTGATTTTAATTTTGCGAAGGCTTACAGAAATGGGCCTCCTTTCCATCTTTAAAAGCCCATAACTTGGTCAAATGAACTCGGAATTCGATATGGCATACCTTTATGGGCTTGTGGAATGATTATGTTGTTACCTGCATTAAAATATATATCTTTAAAGGTAGTTAAAAATATGACAGTTTTTATGTCATTGATTTTAATTTGGCGAAGGTTCACTGAAATGGGCCGTTTTTCCATCTTTAAAAGGCCATAACTTGGTCAAATTAGCTAGGAGTTAGATATGGCATACCTTAATGGCCTTGTGGAATGATTATGTTGTTATCTGCATTAAAATATAAAACCTTAAAAGAAGTAAAAAGTATGACCGTTTTTATGCCATTGATTTTAATTTTGCGAAGGTTTACTGAAATGGGCCTTCTTTTCATCTTTAAAAGCCCATAACTTGATCAAATGAACTCGGACTTCGATATGGCACCTCTTTATGGGCTTGTGGAATGATTATGTTGTTATCTGCATTAAAATATATATCTTAAAAGGTAGTACAAAATATGATCGTTTTTATGTCATTGATTTTTATTTTGCGAAGGTTTACAGAAATGGGCCTTCATTCCATCTTTAAAAGCCCATAACTTGGTCAAATGAACTCGGATTTCGATATGGCATACCTTTATGGGCTTGTGGAATGATTATGTTGTTATCTGCATAAAAATATATAACTTAAGAGGTAGTAAAAAATATGACCGTTTTTATGTCATTGATTTTTATTTTGCGAAGGTTTACAGAAATGGGAATCCTTTCCATCTTTAAAAGCCCATAGCTTGGTCAAATGAACTCGGAATTCGATATGGCATAACTTTATGGGCTTGTGGAATGATTATGTTGTTATCTGCATTAAAATATATAACTCAAAAGGTAGTAAAAAATATGAACGTTTTTATGTCATTGATTTTAATTTTGCGAAGGCTTACTGAAATGGGCCTCCTTTTCATCTTCAAAAGCCCATAACTTGGTCAAATGAACTCGGAATTCGATATGGCATACCTTTATGGGCTTGTGGAATGATTATGTTGTTATCTGCATTAAAATATATAGCTCAAAAGGTAGTAAAAGATATGAACGTTTATATGTCATTGATTTTAATTTTGCGAAGGTTTACTGAAATGGGCCTTCTTTGCATCTTTAAAAGCCCATAACTTGATCAAATAAACTCGGACTTCGATATGGCACCTCTTTATGGGCTTGTGGAATGATTATATTGTTATCTGCATTAATAAATTTATAACTTTAAAGGTAGTACAAAATATTACCGTTTTTATATCATTGATTTTAAATTTGCGAAGGTTTATAGAAATTGGCCTCCTTTCCATCTTTAAAAGCCCATAACTTGGTCAAGTGAACTCGGAATTGGATGTGGCATAACTTTATGGGCTTGTGGAATGATTATGTTGTTATCTGCATTTAAATATATAACTCAAAAGGTAGTAAAAAATATGAACGTTTTTATGTCATTGATTTTAATTTTGCGAAGGCTTACAGAAATGGGCCTCCTTTTCATCTCAAAAGCCCATAACTTGGTCAAATGAACTCGGAATTCGATATGGCACCCCTTTATGGGCTTGTGGAATGATTATGTTGTTACCTGCATTAAAAAATATAACTTTAAAGGTAGTAAAAAATATGACAGTTTTTATGTCACTGATTTTAATTTGGCGGGTTTACTGAAATGGGCCTTTTTTCCATCCTTAAAGGGCCATAACTTGGTCAAATTAACAAGGAGTTCGATATGGCATACCTTAATCGGCTTTTGGAATGATTGTGTTGTTATCTGCATTAATATATATAACTTTAAAGGTAGTAAAAAATTGACCGTTCTTATGTCAGTGATTTTAATTTTGCGAAGGTTTAAAGAAGTGGCCCTTCATTCCATCTTTAAAAGCCCATAACTTGGTGAAATGAGCTCGGATTTCGATATGGCATACCTTTATGGGCTTGTGGAATGATTATGTTGTTATCTGCATTAAAATATATATCTTAAAAGGTAGTACAAAATATGATCGTTTTTATGTCATTGATTTTTATTTTGCGAAGGTTTACAGAAATGGGAATCCTTTCCATCTTTAAAAGCCCATAACTTGATCAAATGACTTGGACTTCGATATGGCACATCTTTATGGGCTTGTGGAATGATTATGTTGTTATCTGCATTAATAAATATAAAACTTTAAAGGAAGAACAAAATATAACCGTTTTTATGTCATTGATTTTAATTTTGCGAAGGTTTATAGAAAAGGGGCTCCTTTCCATCTTTAAAAGCCCATAACTTGGTCAAGTGAAATCGGAATTGGATGTGGCATACCTTTATGGGCTTTTGGAATGATTATGTTGTTATCTGCATTAAAATATATAACTCAAAAGGTAGTAAAAAATATGACCGTTTTTATGTCATTGATTTTAATTTTGCGAAGGCTTACAGAAATGGGCCTCCTTTCCATCTTTAAAAGCCCATAACTTGGTCAAATGAACTCGGAATTCGATATGGCATACCTTTATGGGCTTGTGGAATGATTATGTTGTTATGTGCATTAATAAATAAACCTTTAAAGGTTGTAAAAAATATGACTAGTTTTATGTCATTGATTTTAATTTTGCGAAGGTTTACTGAAATGGGCCTTCTTTCCATCTTTAAAAGCCCATAACTTAGTCAAATGAACTCGGATTTCGATATGGCATACCTTTATGGGCTTGTGGAATGATTATGTTGTTATCTGCATAAAAATATATAACTTAAGAGGTAGTAAAAAATATGACCGTTTTTATGTCATTGATTTTTATTTTGCGAGGGTTTACAGAAATGGGAATCCTTTCCATCTTTAAAAGCCAATAACTTGGTCAAATGAACTCGGAATTCGATATGGCATAACTTTATGGGCTTGTGGAATGATTATGTTGTTATCTGCATTAAAATATATAACTCAAAAGGCAGTAAAAAATATGAACGTTTTTATGTCATTGATTTTAATTTTGCGAAGGCTTACTGAAACGGGCCTCCTTTTCATCTTCAAAAGCCCATAACTTGGTCAAATGAACTCGGAATTCGATATGGCATACCTTTATGGGCTTGTGGAATGATTATGTTGTTATCTGCATTAAAATATATAACTCAAAAGGTAGTAAAAGACATGAACGTTTTTATGTCATTGATTTTAATTTTGCGAAGGTTTACTGAAATGGGCCTTCTTTGCATCTTTAAAAGCCCATAACTTGATCAAATAAACTCGGTCTTCGATATGGCACCTCTTTATGGGCTTGTGGAATGATTATATTGTTATCTGCATTAATAAATTTATAACTTTAAAGGTAGTACAAAATATTACCGTTTTTATATCATTGATTTTAATTTTGCGAAGGTTTATAAAAATGGGCCTCCTTTCCATCTTTAAAAGCCCATAACTTGGTCAAGTGAACTCGGAATTGGATGTGCCATAACTTTGTGGGCTTGTGGAATGATTATGTTGTTATCTGCATTTAAATATATAACTCAAAAGGTAGTAAAAAATATGAACGTTTTTATGTCATTGATTTTAATTTTGCGAAGGCTTACAGGGCCTCCTTTTCATCTTCAAAAGCCCATAACTTGGTCAAATGAACTCGGAATTCGATATGGCATACCTTTATGGGCTTGTGGAATGATTATGTTGTTACCTGCATTAAAAAATATAACTTTAAAGGTAGTAAAAAATATGACAGTTTTTATGTCACTGATTTTAATTTGGCGAGTTTACTGAAATGGGCCTTTTTTCCATCCTTAAAAGGCCATAACTTGGTCAAATTAACAAGGAGTTCGATATGGCATACCTTAATCGGCTTTTGGAATGATTGTGTTGTTATCTGCATTAATATATATAACTTTAAAGGTAGTAAAAAAATGACCGTTCTTATGTCATTGATTTTAATTTTGCGAAGGTTTACAGAAGTGGCCCTTTATTCCATCTTTAAAAGCCCATAACTTGGTGAAATGAGCTCGGATTTCGATATGGCATACCTTTATGGGCTTGTGGAATGATTATGTTGTTATCTGCATTAAAATATATATCTTAAAAGGTAGTACAAAATATGATCGTTTTTATGTCATTGATTTTTATTTTGCGAAGGTTTACAGAAATGGGAATCCTTTCCATCTTTAAAAGCCCATAACTTGATCAAATGAACTCGGACTTCGATATGGCACATCTTTATGGGCTTGTGGAATGATTATGTTGTTATCTGCATAAATAAATATAAAACTTTAAAGGAAGAACAAAATATAACCGTTTTTATGTCATTGATTTTAATTTTGCGAAGGTTTATAGAAATGGGCCTCCTTTCCATCTTTAAAAGCCCATAACTTGGTCAAGTGAACTCGGAATTGCATGTGGCATACCTTTATGGGCTTGTGGAATTATTATGTTGTTATCTGCTTTAAAATATATAACTCAAAAGGTAGTAAAAAGTATGAACGTTTTTATATCATTGATTTTAATTTTGCGAGGGCTTACAGAAATGGGCCTCCTTTCCATCTTTAAAAGCCCATAACTTGGTCAAATGAACTCGGAATTCGATATGGCATACCTTTATGGGCTTGTGGAATGATTATGTTGTTACCTGCATTAAAATATATATCTTTAAAGGTAGTTAAAAATATGACAGTTTTTATGTCATTGATTTTAATTTGGCGAAGGTTTACTGAAATGGGCCGTTTTTCCATCTTTAAAAGGCCATAACTTGGTCAAATTAGCTAGGAGTTAGATATGGCATACCTTAATGGCCTTGTGGAATGATTATGTTGTTATCTGCATTAAAATATAAAACCTTAAAAGAAGTAAAAAGTATGACCGTTTTTATGCCATTGATTTTAATTTTGCGAAGGTTTACAGAAATGGGCCTTCATTCCATCTTTAAAAGCCCATAACTTGGTCAAATGAACTCGGATTTCGATATGGCATACCTTTATGGGCTTGTGGAATGATTATGTTGTTATCTGCATAAAAATATATAACTTAAGAGGTAGTAAAAGATATGACCGTTTTTATGTCATTGATTTTTATTTTGCGAAGGTTTACAGAAATGGGAATCCTTTCCATCTTTAAAAGCCCATAGCTTGGTCAAATGAACTCGGAATTCGATATGGCATAACTTTATGGGCTTGTGGAATGATTATGTTGTTATCTGCATTAAAATATATAACTCAAAAGGTAGTAAAAAATATGAACGTTTTTATGTCATTGATTTTAATTTTGCGAAGGCTTACTGAAATGGGCCTCCTTTTCATCTTCAAAAGCCCATAACTTGGTCAAATGAACTCGGAATTCGATATGGCATACCTTTATGGGCTTGTGGAATGATTATGTTGTTATCTGCATTAAAATATATAGCTCAAAAGGTAGTAAAAGATATGAACGTTTTTATGTCATTGATTTTAATTTTGCGAAGGTTTACTGAAATGGGCCTTCTTTGCATCTTTAAAAGCCCATAACTTGATCAAATAAACTCGGACTTCGATATGGCACCTCTTTATGGGCTTGTGGAATGAAATATATAACTCAAAAGGTAGTTAAAAATATGACCGTTTTTATGTCATTGATTTTAATTTTGCGAAGGCTTACAGAAATGGGCCTCCTTTCCATCTTTAAAAGCCCATAACTTGGTCAAATGAACTCGGAATTCGATATGGCATACCTTTATGGGCTTGTGGAATGATTATGTTGTTATCTGCATTAATATATATAACTTTAAAGGTAGTAAAAAAAATGACCGTTCTTATGTCATTGATTTTAATTTTGCGAAGGTTTACTGAAATGGGCCTTCTTTGCATCTTTAAAAGCCCATAACTTGATCAAATGAACTCGGAATTCGATGTGGCATACCTTTATGGGCTTGTGGAATGATTATGTTGTTATCTGCATTAAAATATATAACTCAAAAGGTAGTAAAAAATATGAACGTTTTTATGTCATTGATTTTAATTTGGCGAAGGTTTACTGAAATGGGCCTTTTTTCCATCTTTAAAAGGCCATAACTTGGTCAAATTAACAAGGAGTTCGATATTGCATACCTTAATGGGTTTGTGGAATGATTATGTTGTTATCTGCATTAATAAATAAACCTTTAAAGGTTGTAAAAAATATGACCGTTTTTATATCATTGATTTTAATTTTGCGAAGGTTTACTGAAAAGGGCCTTCTTTCCATCTTTAAAAGCCCATAGCTTGGTCAATGATCTCGGTTTTCGATATGGCATACCTTTATGGGCTTGTGGAATGATTATGTTGTTATCTGCATTAATATATATAACTTAAAAGGTTGTTTAAAATATGACCGTTTTCATGTCATTGATTTTAATTTTGCGAAGGTTTACTGAAATGGTCCTTCATTCCATCTTTAAGAGCCCATAACTTAGTCAAATGAACTCGGTTTTCGATATGGCATACCTTTATGGGCTTGTGGAATGATTATGTTGTTACCTGCATTAAAATATATAACTTTAAAGGTAGTAAAAAATAGTGCAGTTTTTATGTCATTGATTTTAATTTGGCGAAGGTTTACTGAAATGGTCCCTTTTTCCATCTTTAAAAGGCGACAACTTGGTCAAATTAACAAGTAGTTCGATATGGCATACCTTAATGGGCTTGTGGAATGAATATGTTGTTATCTGCATTAATATATATAACTTAAAAGGTTGTACAAAATATGACCGTTTTTATGTCATTGATTTTAATTTTGCGAAGGTTTACTGAAATGGTCCTTCATTCCATCTTTAAGAGCCCATAACTTAGTCAAATGAACTCGGTTTTTGATATGGCATACCTTTATGGGCTTGTGGAATGATTATGTTGTTATCTGCATTAAAATATATAACTTTAAAGGTAGTAAAAAATATGGCAGTTTTTATGTCATTGATTTTAATTTGGCGAAGGTTTACTGAAATGGTCCCTTTTTCCATCTTTAAAAGGCGACAACTTGGTCAAATTAATAAGTAGTTCGATATGGCATACCTTAATGGGCTTGTGGAATGATTATGTTGTTATCTGCATTAATATATATAACTTAAAAGGTTGTACAAAATATGACCGTTTTTATGTCATTGATTTTAATTTTGCGAAGGTTTACTGAAATGGTCCTTCATTCCATCTTTAAGAGCCCATAACTTAGTCAAATGAACTCGGTTTTTGATATGGCATACCTTAATGGGCTTGTGGAATGATTATGTTGTTATCTGCATTAATAAATAAACCTTTAAAGGTTGTAAAAAATATGACCGTTTTTATGTCATTGATTTTAATATTCCGAAGGTTTTTTGAAATGGTCCTTCTTTCCATCTTTAAGAGCCCATAACTTAGTCAAATGAACTCGGTTTTCGATATGGCATACCTTTATGGGCTTGTGGAATGATTATGTTGTTACCTGCATTAAAATATATAAAGGTAGTAAAAAATATGACAGTTTTTATGTCATTGATTTTAATTTGGCGAAGGTTTACTGAAATGGGCCCTTTTCCATCTTTAAAAGGCCATAACTTGGTCAAATTAACAAGGAGTTCGATATGGCATACCTTAATGGGCTTGTGGAATGATTATGTTGTTCTCTGCATTAAAATATATAACCTTAAAGGAAGTAAAAAATATGACCGTTTTTATGCCATTGATTTTAATTTTGCGAAGGTTTACTAAAATGGGCCTTCTTTCCATCTTTAAAAGCCCATAACTTTAACATTAATATATATAACTTTAAAGGTATTAAAATAATGACCGTTCTTATGTCATTGATTTTAATTTTGCGAAGGTTTAATGAAATGGGCCTTCTTTCCATCTTTAAAAGCCCATAACTGAAATGAACTCTGATTTCAGTATGGCATACCTTTATGGGCTTATGGAATGATTATGTTGTTATCTGCATTAAAATATACAACTTTAAAGGTAGTAAAAAATATGACCGTTTTTATGGCATTAATTATACCCGTTACTCGTAGAGTAAAAGGGTATACTAGATTCGTCGGAAAGTATGTAACAGGCAGAAGGAAGCGTTTCCGACCACATAAAGTATATATATTCTTGATCAGGATCACTAGCCGAGTCGATCTAGCCATGTCCGTCTGTCCGTCTGTCCGTCTGTCCGTCTGTCCGTCTGTCCGTCTGTCTGTCCGGATGAACGCTGAGATCTCGGAAACTATGAGAGCTAGGCTATTGAGATTTGGCGTACAGATTCCTGAGCTTCTTACGCAGCGCAAGTTTGTTTCAGTAGACTGCCACGCCCACTCTAACGCCCACAAACCGCCCAAAACTGTAACTCCTACAGTTTTGATGCTAGATAGAAAATTTTAACTGAAATGTATTGTTCTCATCAAAACCTATCGATTGACCTAAAAAAAGTTTGCCACGCCCACTTTAACGCCCACAAACCACGAAAACCTGTGACGCCCACAATTTGCATGCTAGATACAAAAATTAAACTGAAATGTATTGGTGTCGTCAATACCTATCGATTGATCCAAAAATAAATTTGACACGCCCACTCTAACGCCCATAACGCTTACATCTGTATACCGCCGGTAGGTGGCGCATTTTAATCTCGCTTTGCTGCTTGCATATCTCCATTTCCCTTTGAGTAACGGGTATCTGATAGTCGAGGTACTCGACTATAGCGTTCTT
Source organism: Drosophila suzukii (assembly GCF_043229965.1). Classification (NCBI taxonomy): domain Eukaryota; kingdom Metazoa; phylum Arthropoda; class Insecta; order Diptera; family Drosophilidae; genus Drosophila; species Drosophila suzukii. The sequence continues at coordinate 42,943,932 of NC_092082.1, forward strand.
CCTTGTTTTTATTTTGCGAAGGTTTACAGAAATGGGAATTCTTTCCATCTTTAAAAGCCCATAACTTGGTCAAATGAACACGGTTTTCGATATGGCATACACTTTTGGGCTTGTGGAATGATTATGTTGTTATCTGCATTAAAATATATAACTTAAAAGGTAGTACAAAATATGACCGTTTTTATGTCATTAATTTTAATTTTGCGAAAGTTTACAGACGTGGGCCTTCATTCCATCTTTAAAAGCCCATAACTTGGTGAAATGAGCTCGGATTTCGATATGGCATACCTTTATGAGCTTGTGGAATGATAATGTTGTTATCTGCATTAAAATACATATCTTAAAAGGTAGTTAAAAATATGACCGTTTTTATGTCATTGATTTTAATTTTGCGAAGGTTTACTGAAATGGGCCTTCTTTCCATCTTTAAAAGCCCATAACTGAAATGAACTCGGATTTCAATATGACCTTTATGCGCTTGTGGAATGATTATGTTGTTATCTGCATTAAAATATATACCTCAAAAGGTAGTAAAAAATATGAACGTTTTTATGTCATTGATTTTAATTTTGCGAAGGTTTACTGAAATGGGCCTTCTTTCCATCTTTAAAAGCCCATAACTGAAATGAACTCGGATTTCAATATGGCATACCTTTATGGGCTTATGGAATGATTATGTTGTTATCTGCATTAAAATATACAACTTTAAAGGTAGTAAAAAATATGACCGTTTTTATGTCATTGATTTTTATTTTGCGAAGTTTTACAGAAATGGGAATCCTTTCCATCTTTAAAAGCCCATAACTTGGTCAAATGAACTCGGTTTTCGAACTGGCATACATTTATGGGCTTGTGGAATGATTATGTTGTTTCCTGCATTAAAATATATAACTTAAAAGGTAATACAAAATATGACCGTTTTTATGTCAATAATTTCAATTTTGCGAAGGTTTACATAAGTGGGCCTTCATTCCATCTCTAAAAGCCCATAACTTGGTGAAGTGAGCTCGGATTTCGATATGGCATACCTTTATGAGCTTGTGGAATGATTATGTTGTTATCTGCATTAAAATATATATCTTAAAAGGTAGTACAAAATATGACCGTTTTTATGTCATTGATTTTTATTTTGCGAAGGTTTACAGAAATGGGAATCCTTTCCATCTTTAAAAGCCCATAGCTTGATCAAATGAACTCGGACTTCGATATGGCACATCTTTATAGGCTTGTGGAATGATTATGTTGTTATCTGCATTAATATATATAATCTTAAAGGTAGTAAAAAAAATGACCGTTCTTATGTCATTGATTATAATTTTGCGAAGGTTTACTGAAATGGGCCTTCTTTCCATCTTTAAAAGCCCATAACTGAAATGAACTCGGATTTCAATATGGCATACCTAAATGGGCTTATGGAATGATTATGTTGTTATCTGCATTAAAATATACAACTTTAAAGGTAGTAAAAAATATGACCGTTTTTATGTCATTGATTTTAATTTTGCGAAGGCTTACAGAAATGGGCCTCCTTTGGATCTTTAAAAGCCCATAACTTGGTCAAATGAACTCGGAATTCGATATGGCATACCTTTATGGGCTTGTGGAATGATTATGTTGTTATCTGCATTAATAAATATATAACTTTAAAGGTAGTACAAAATATTACCGATTTTATGTCATTGATTTTAATTTTGCGAAGGTTTGTAGAAATGGGCCTCCTTTCCATCTTTAAAAGCCCATAACTTGGTCAAGTGAATTCGGAATTCGATATGGCATACCTTTATGGGTTTGTGGAATGATTATGTTGTTATCTGCATTAAAATATATACCTCAAAAGGTAGTAAAAAATATGAACGTTTTTATGTCATTGATTTTAATTTTGCGAAGGTTTACTGAAATGGGCCTCCTTTTCATCTTCAAAAGCCCATAACTTGGTCAAATGAACTCGGACTTCGATATGGCACATCTTTATGGGCTTGTGGAATTATTATGTTGTTATCTGCATTAATATATATAACTTTAAAGGTAGTAAAAAAAATGACCGTTCTTATGTCATTGATTTTAATTTTGCGAAGGTTTACTGAAATGGGCCTTCTTTCCATCTTTAAAAGCCCATAACTGAAATGAACTCGGATTTCAATATGGCATACCTTTATGGGCTTATGGAATGATTATGTTGTTATCTGCATTAAAATATACAACTTTAAAGGTAGTAAAAAATATGACCGTTTTTATGTCATTGATTTTTATTTTGCGAAGTTTTACAGAAATGGGAATCCTTTCCATCTTTAAAAGCCCATAACTTGGTCAAATGAACTCGGTTTTCGAACTGGCATACATTTATGGGCTTGTGGAATGATTATGTTGTTTCCTGCATTAAAATATATAACTTAAAAGGTAATACAAAATATGACCGTTTTTATGTCAATAATTTCAATTTTGCGAAGGTTTACATAAGTGGGCCTTCATTCCATCTCTAAAAGCCCATAACTTGGTGAAGTGAGCTCGGATTTCGATATGGCATACCTTTATGAGCTTGTGGAATGATTATGTTGTTATCTGCATTAAAATATATATCTTAAAAGGTAGTACAAAATATGACCGTTTTTATGTCATTGATTTTTATTTTGCGAAGGTTTACAGAAATGGGAATCCTTTCCATCTTTAAAAGCCCATAGCTTGATCAAATGAACTCGGACTTCGATATGGCACATCTTTATAGGCTTGTGGAATGATTATGTTGTTATCTGCATTAATATATATAATCTTAAAGGTAGTAAAAAAAATGACCGTTCTTATGTCATTGATTATAATTTTGCGAAGGTTTACTGAAATGGGCCTTCTTTCCATCTTTAAAAGCCCATAACTGAAATGAACTCGGATTTCAATATGGCATACCTAAATGGGCTTATGGAATGATTATGTTGTTATCTGCATTAAAATATACAACTTTAAAGGTAGTAAAAAATATGACCGTTTTTATGTCATTGATTTTAATTTTGCGAAGGCTTACAGAAATGGGCCTCCTTTGGATCTTTAAAAGCCCATAACTTGGTCAAATGAACTCGGAATTCGATATGGCATACCTTTATGGGCTTGTGGAATGATTATGTTGTTATCTGCATTAATAAATATATAACTTTAAAGGTAGTACAAAATATTACCGATTTTATGTCATTGATTTTAATTTTGCGAAGGTTTGTAGAAATGGGCCTCCTTTCCATCTTTAAAAGCCCATAACTTGGTCAAGTGAATTCGGAATTCGATATGGCATACCTTTATGGGTTTGTGGAATGATTATGTTGTTACCTGCATTAAAATATATAACTTTAAAGGTAGTAATAAATATGACAGTTTTTATGTCATTGATTTTAATTTGGCGAAGGTTTACTGAAATGGGCCTTTTTTTCATCTTTAAAAGGCGATAACTTGGTCAAATTAACAAGGAGTTCGATATGGCATAGCTTAATGGGCTTGTGGAATTATTATGTTGGGCCTCCTTTCCATCTTTAAAAGCCCATAACTTGGTCAAGTGAATTCGGAATTCGATATGGCATACCTTTATGGGTTTGTGGAATGATTATGTTGTTACCTGCATTAAAATATATAACTTTAAAGGTAGTAATAAATATGACAGTTTTTATGTCATTGATTTTAATTTGGCGAAGGTTTACTGAAATGGGCCTTTTTTTCATCTTTAAAAGGCGATAACTTGGTCAAATTAACAAGGAGTTCGATATGGCATAGCTTAATGGGCTTGTGGAATGGTTATGTTGTTATCTGCATTAATAAATAAACCTTTAAAGGTTGTATAAAATATGACCGTTTTTATGTCATTGATTTTAATTTTGCGAAGGTTTACTGAAATGGGCCTTCTTTCCATCTTTAAAAGCCCATAACTTGGTCAATGAACTCGGTTTTCGATATGGCATACCTTTATGGGCTTGTGGAATGATTATGTTGTTATCTGCATTAATATATATAACTTAAAAGGTTGTACAAAATATAACCGTTTTTAAGTCATTGATTTTAATTTTCCGAAGGTTTACTGAAATGGTCCTTCATTCCATCTTTAAGAGCCCATAACTTAGTCAAATGAACTCGGTTTTCGATATGGCATACCTTTATGGGCTTGTGGAATGATTATGTTGTTACCTGCATTAAAATATATAACTTTAAAGGTAGTAAAAATAAAAAATATGACAGTTTTTATGTCATTGATTTTAATTTGGCGAAGGTTTAGTGAAATGGGCCCTTTTCCATCTTTAAAAGGCCATAACTTGGTCAAATTAACAAGGAGTTCGATATGGCATACCTTAATAAGCTTGTGGAATGATTATGTTGTTATCTGCATTAAAATATATAACCTTAAAGGAATAAAAAATATGACCGTTTTTATGCCATTGATTTTAATTTTGCGAAGGTGTAGCGTGTAACGTTCGACTGAACTGTTTTGAATCGAGGGATCTGTACTTGCGGGGCACGCTATAGGTTCCGGCACTAACTCGTCGGCTTTGGGGGTGTTGTTCTTGCTTTATACTGACCCTGACACTATCTACACATTATTATTGACAGACTAAGAATTGAGCGTGCTTGCGACAAAATTATAAGTTAGTTAACTAAACCGGAAGAAATATAAATAAATTCGGAAAGAATTAGAATTTAAAGACTCAAGAAAAGAAAAGAAAGGGAGAAATCTTAATGCAGCGAAGACACGGATTTTATTGTGCTCGCATGTTGCCCACCCTACCTATGATCACGCGCCCCAAGAGCATGAATCTGGTGACCCCTTTTGTACCCTACGACCGAGAAAACATCAGCGGAGTTCAGTAAATTTTGGAGTCTTAGCTTCCATTTTTATAATAAATTCGAGGAAAGAAAACATAATTAATAGTAATTCAGTAATAGTAATTGAGGATAAAAATAGTAATAATGTTTAAACAATGGTATATAATATTAATTAAGAGAACATATATATATGGTTTTGTAAGATAAGGCGGTTGTTTCAAAGTTTAGAATTTCAATTCGTTTCAGGGTGAGCTATTAATTTAATTTGCTTGGTTTAATTTAATTAGGATTAATAAAATATTTTTTTGATAAAATTTAAAATTAAATTCAAGTTAATTCTCTTTAAGTACTTAATATTTGTTGGATAATATTTTCGTTAATTTAATGCTTCATTAGATTCGGGATTCATTTATTATCATTTCTGGCCGTTCGAATAAAAGTCTGGTTTAGTTTTCAAAAGATAAAGGTGGATATATGAAATAAACGTTTAGTTTTCAAACTCACGGCAACTTTTCCATCGGCGAAAGATCGATCTTCCGACGCAGGTGTGCTGGAAAAAGATTATGGTGTTTTGCACCATAGGGTTAAAGTGACCTAAGAATATATTTGTGAAAACCATTTAAAAAGAAACTTTCCTGCCATTATGTCCCGATTCTTTAGAGGCACAAAATTGTTATTTAAGTTTAGGTAGTATCTACAATAAACTAATTAAGATTCGCTCCATTATATTTTAAAATTTCCCTAGATATTTTTCCCCAGGGGGTTCACTGTGGTTGCAGGTTAAATATGCTCGCAATTGGGGCAAAAGATTGGGTTGATCGCCAGAGATAATACAAAGAAATAGCAGAGGGTTAAACCCCGTTAAAATTTTCGCATATGTGCATGGGGCTGCTGCTGATGTGTATGTGCGGCCTAGAGATTTCCCGCGGTGTAGCTGCGTAAGTGTGCGCCAAAAGATTACACGTCCATGTGTATAAGTAGCGGCTCGTAAATGCGCGCATGTGCAAAAGGGTTAGCTGCGCATGCTTGTTCGTTGGTGCAGGGTTAGGTACACATGACGTTTATGGGGGTGCTCCACGGTGCAGGCGCCGGATTTCGGTGGTACCTGGTTATGTACGCTTGTAGCTAGGGGGTGCTCCTCGGTACGTGCACGTGGGTTTCCGTTGGTGATACCTAGTTTACATGCTCCTCGTCTCGACGACCTAACATACTGCTAACTGGGCACAACCTGACGATTGGGGAACGGTTACAGCAAATACCAAAAAATACACTGTTCTCGAGAATATCTACCTTACGATTGTGCTCCGAAAACATCTTGGGGGCTTTGGGATTTTTTCCCTGGCCGTTGCCGGCAGAAACCTCGCCAATCCAACCAAAAAAAATAATATAACTTGCTGCTGGCCTGCTGGCCGGAACACTTTCGTAGCCGGGACGACTCTAAGTTTTTCCTCTTCAGCTGCCTGAAACACGGGCGGGGTTAGACACAGAAAGAAAACCAATTCGCCGGGAAACTTACTCGATCTAAGCTTTGGCGGGTGTCTTTACTTACATTTTTCACTATCGAATCGCAATACTTGCAAGATGCACGCGTACCCGAGTTAAAGATTCTAACTTATTTGGGACTGGGAATTTAATTTTTTTAGTGCATGTGCACTCGGCGACTGCTCGATTGAAAAGAAATAGAACGGAACCGGGTAATGTGGGTCTAGGCTGCCAGCGGAAATGCATCGCAGCCGGTAATCACGCCATGTTGGTAATTAACCTTTCCAGAGCTCCCCTGGTGCAGCTGATCATGCCAGCCGTGGACAGTTGGTATTCCCAAAAAAAATACTAACTAACATCTGTGGTTTGAAACCAAGCATAATAGCGACTAACATCTGTGGTTTGAAACCAAGCATAATAGCGCTACCCTAGTACAGCTGATTACTATCGGTCAGTTGTCATCTCAAAAAAAATACTAAACCGGGCTTACTAATATTTGTGGTTTGAAACTAAGCTAAGCTCAAAAAAAAAACCTAAACGAAAAATATTTTTCTGGGCCGAACTAAAAGGAAAAATTTCGTTGCTTCAGTCGCCGCTACAAAGGATCGATCATCTAATACGTTTAATTTCCTTAACAACGAGTAAGTGGAACCGGAGGTAATCATGTGCTGGCCGAAAACCATGTAGTATGGAGAGGTACCTATACTAGCATGAACCGATGATCTCAAAGCACAACATATCCTACCTAGATACTCGTCCCAGTCCTTCTGATCAGGACGCAAATAAGCCCTAATTGCAGAGATTACAGAACGATTTACGCGCTCATACGCGTTAGCCTGGGGTGAATGCACTGCAGTCAGTGTGTGCGTAACCCCGTACTGTTGCATAAGCTTCTGAAAAGCATGAGAGCGAAATTGCGAGCTGTTGTCGGACAACACCGTTTCCGGAGCTCCATACGCCATAAACAACTCCCCTTCGAGGTACTTTATAACGACACTAGTTTCAATCTTTCGAACTGCTTTTAGAAACACATACTTGGAAAAATGATCTAAAACGATAAAAATACCAATGTTCCCACTTCTTGACCTAGGATAAGGTCCAAGGAAGTCAATAAAAAGACGTTGGAAAAATCGCTGACTTTCAGGGGCTTTTCCTAAGGGAGGACGCAGTACGAAATTTGGAGCTTTTGTGGTTTTACACACTTCACAGGCATTTATATAAGTCTTTATATCCGACACAAGGCCAGGCCAGAAATAGTATCGCCTAACTCTCTCAATCGTTTGTGTGCCACAATGTGACGACAAAGGGCTATCGTGCGCTCGCGAAAGGATTTCGGGCACTAATTCTCTGGGTATCCACAGCTTCCACGCGTACTCATCGTGAACTTGCTCTCCTGTCAAGTGTTCAGCTTTGCGATAAACGTAACCGCTGTCGGTCTTAAGATCGGGAAAACTAGCTTGGTTTGCCGCTACTTTCTCTACAAGATCAACATACCCAGCGGACTTAAAATGTTCCGAACTAAGATCAACGAGCAACTTTTCACGCAAGTCTAAGGCGGCTACTGTATCCTCGTTAACGCGAGACAGTGAATCGGGAACTATGTTAAGGGATCCCTTACGATGCTCAATATCGAAACTGTACCTCTGCAACGCTAATGCCCATCGAGCTAAGCGAGAATTTAGGTCATGATTAGACATTAACCACTTCAAAGATGCGTGGTCGGTTATGATTTTAAATTTATGTCCTTCCACATAGGCCCTAAAAATTTTAAGAGCTACAATCGCTGCTAGGCATTCTTGTTCAGTGACCGTATAGTTACGCTGAGCCTTGTTCAATTTCTTCGAAATGAACGCAATCGGACGCTCGTCTCCTTCCTCAGAGACTTGTACTAAAACTGAACCTACACCGGTTTTACTTGCATCGCAATGTATCGCAAAGGGTTTAGAAAAATCGGGGCTACATAAAACCGGAGCCTCACTAAGACACCGTTTTAACTGTTCAAAAGCTTTAATTGCCTCATCAGTCAAACTAAACCTCCTTTTCGTGGTCATCAAATCAGTCAGAGGAGTGGATAGTGATGCAAAATTTGGAACAAACTTGCTGTACCACCCACACAAACCCATAAAACTTCTCAAGCTGCGCAAAGTCCTGGGAGCGGAAAATTCGTGATGGCAGTCACCTTTTCAGGATCGGTGCGTATTCCACCGTCACCTATTATATGGCCTAAATAGCGCACACGCAGCATGCAGAAGTGACTTTTGCCAATATTGATTGTCAAACCGGCACGCCTTATGTGAAGAGCTACCTCTCTAAGCACTTCGAGATGCCTTTCAAAGCTTGCAGAAATTACCAATAAGTCGTCTAAGTAAATGAACACCTCGTTCCTGAGATGAGCCGGGACGACCTTGTCCATCAACCGCGACATTGTGCTCGTGGCATTGCACAGCCCGAACGGCATGACTTTAAATTGGTAGAGGGGTCTACCTGGTACTGTGAAGGCCGTCTTGTCTCGAGATGGAACATCTAAAGGCACCTGCCAATAAGCATCCTTAAGATCAAGACTAGATATGTACTCTGCCTTTGGCAAACGGCTTAAAATGCCACTAATTTGGGGAAGTGGGTATGCATCCTTTTCGGTGAAACTGTTTACCTTACGACAATCCAGACAAATTCTAACTTTTCCAGGTTTTGTTACCATTACGATTGGAGAAGACCAAGCACTTTCTGACTCCTCTATCACTCCCAATTGTATCATTCTATCGATCTCGGCGTACATAGCCCTTTCTACTGCGGGAGAAACAGGGAAATGACGTTGTTTTATTGGTTTAGCCATACCCACATCGATCGAATGCTCAATAAAATTGGTCTTGCCGAGACCTTCTTGAGTAAACGAGGGAAAACAACTGATTACGTTTATTAGTTTGGCTCTCTCAGCCTCGGACAAATCATGTTGATCGGTTTCGACCTTTCCGTTACTTTCCGTTACAGATTCTAGCTCGGAAATATTTAAACATTTTGGAAGCAGATCGAACAACCTCCAGAAATCTATTCCCAAATACAAATCTTGTTTCAGTGAGGGTATTATATAAATCGTCCATGGATTTTTGACGTTGTTATATTCAACATCCAATTTTAATCGTCCTACTATCTGTTGAGATCTTCCATCTGCAGTAGCTGCATTAGCTGTTATCGTTTTGTAATCGTACTTGTCTAATACTTCACTAGCTAACTGTCCTCCAACACAACTAATCGCTGGGCCAGAATCTAATAATCCATAAACGGTACGATTGAGAAGACGAATTGGCTAGAATGGGCGAGGATCCTTAGGCCTTTCGAGGTACGCTACACCGAGTTTACATTTCCTAACATTCACGTCGACGACAAATCTCTCTTAATTCCGAAACTGATCTAATCTCGATATTTAAAAGTTCATGTCTAATTTCGGGACGTAGGTTGTTCTTGAGGACCCGTACTAATTTATGCGGCGTCCATGGAACTTCTAGCTGATCAACTAGTCCTGATAGAGTCTCATAAAAGCAATCGAAAGTTTCATTCGACTTTTGCTTAGTATTCCGTATCAGTTCCTCTATATCCCCATCATCCCTACTTGGTCTAAACTGTTGACGTAAGGCTGCACAAAATGCGTCCCAGACAACTTCGCCGTGTGCTTTGTGATATCGCCAATAAAACTCGTTGGCTTTCCCTTCAAAAAGCACGCTTGCATTTTTACAAAGTACCGTGAAATTTCCTTCTAACGTTTCCTTTGTGAGTGTCTCAACTCTGTATATAAAATTGTCGACAGACACCCCTACTCCAGAATATTTAATTTATTTATTTAATCAGACGTGGTGCATCTTTGATAACCTGGAGAGACCGTAAGAAGCCGGGAATTTTCCAGTGGTTCATTCGTTAAATCGGACTGACTATCCATACTTTCTATGCCTCGAGCAGCAGGTTGTTGAATGTTACCATTGCTACTAATTTGCGACGCCAAAGCACTTGTTATACTGTCTGTCAATGAACTTTGAATCAATTCTGTCACTTTTTCCGAAAGGGTAGTGAGTAGTCTCCGCTCCATGGTAAGTAAAGTCATAGCGTTAGCGGTTATGAAGCCCGCCGCATTATTACTGGAATTTGTATTAACTCCTGATGTGGATGGTCCCTCATCCGTTGCTGATTTATCACTACTCTCTAAAGGCTGCTTACTTTTTGATCGACTGCGAGTTTGTAGCCCTGAACTATCAAGTGGCTTACCGACTGCAGGCCTACAAGCTGATTTGCATACTGGACATTGTGCGCTTTTCTTAAAATGCGCTTCTATGCACTTCCTGTGAAATTCATGTTGACACGAGGCTATGAAAATTTCGGCGACGGTAATATTGGATTTATCCCCTTATTCGGCGATCGGTCCACACCCATAATGCACACCGATAAAAATGTTCTCAGGACAATTTCCAAAAAAAAATTCTTGCGCCAACGTTAACCAACTACAACCAAAGTTTTAATCAAGTAAGAGGGTTTATGTTTCTATAAACAAAAATTGTTAAACAAAAAAAAAATTTATATACGGAAACGATATTACTTGTTTCTATAAACAAAATTTTAAGCCCAAAAAAAAAAATATATATACGGAAAAAGATATTAACTGAACTCCTTGCTAGATGTCCTACGAGTCGAGGGTGTTTTATTTATTTTAAGTTTCTCGGAAATTATTGAAATTACAGAAATAAAAGATTGTTTAGGCTTTATAAAAAAAACCTTTTCTAAAAAATACAAAAGGAGGGAAGTAGTTACTTTCTTATTTCGGACAGCGGACAGCGACCTGTTCAAAACATATTCGCATGTATTCCAGCCTATGAAAAGGGATACGGCACTGTTTCAAGTGATGCCAGTATTTTCCGAACAGTTAAATTAATGTCTATCTTTAATTTACAGAGCATGGTTAGTTCAACGACTTGGTATTTTAAGCTGGGACAGAAGACCTAAGTTGATTTTTGGATTTTCTGTTTTCCTCAGACTAATAGACACATCATCATCTCTGCTAAATTTAGGAAAATTCTTTAGTTAGCTTATAATTCCGGACAGCATTGAATGCTTATATTCACAAAGCATGTTTTCCAAGAACTAAAAAAAATAAAAAGAGAATTCTTAGAAAAAAATAAGAAAGAAAGTTTTAAAGACATTGAATTTATCTACCAGTGAGTCTTAATGAATAAAAATTACTCAGTAAGGCCCCTACACGTTGAGCGCAACTTTTTCCTATTAATAATAATGAATTATAAAGGTTTACTGAAATGGGCCTTCTTTCCATCTTTAAAAGCCCATAACTTGATCAAATGAACTCGTACTTCGATATGGCACATCTTTATGGGCTTGTGGAATGATTATGTTGTTATCTGCATTAATATATATAACTTTAAAGGTATTAAAAAAATGACCGTTCTTATGTCATTGATTTTAATTTTCGAAGGTTTACTGAAATGGGCCTTCTTTCCATCTTTAAAAGCCCATAACTGAAATGAACTCTGATTTCAATATGGCATACCTTTATGGGCTTATGGAATGATTATGTTGTTATCTGCATTAAAATATACAACTTTAAAGGTAGTAAAAAATATGACCGTTTTATGTCATTGATTTTTATTTTGCGAAGGTTTACAGAAATGGGAATTCTTTCCATCTTTAAAAGCCCATAACATGGTCAAATGAACACGGTTTTCGATATGGCATACACTTTTGGGCTTGTGGAATGATTATGTTGTTATCTGCTTTAAAATATATAACTTAAAAGGTAGTACAAAATATGACCGTTTTTATGTCATTGATTTTAATTTTGCGAAGGTTTACTGAAATGGGCCTTCATTCCATCCTTAAAAGCCCATAACTTGGTGAAATGAGCTCGGATTTCGATATGGCATACCTTTATGAGCTTGTGGAATGATTATGTTGTTATCTGCATTAAAATATATATCTTAAAAGGTAGTTAAAAATAACCGTTTTTAAACTTATGATTATTTTGTTATCTGCATTAATATATATAACTTTAAAGGTAGTAAAAAAAATGACCGTTCTTATGTCATTGATTTTAATTTTGCGAAGGTTTACTGAAATGGGAATCCTTTCCATCTTTAAAAGCCCATAACTTGGTCAAGTGAACTCGGAATTGGATGTGGCATACCTTTATGGGCTTGTGGAATAATAATGTTGTTATCTACATTAAAATATATAACTCAAAAGGTAGTAAAAAATATGACCGTTTTTATGTCATTGATTTTAATTTTGCGAAGGCTTACAGAAATGGGCCTCCTTTCCATCTTTAAAAGCCCATAACTTGGTCAAATGAACTCGGAATTCGATATGGCATACCTTTATGGGCTTGTGGAATGATTATGTTGTTATCTGCATTAATAAATAAACCTTTAAGGGTTGTAAAAAATATGACCGTTTTTATGTCATTGATTTTAATTTTGCGAAGGTTTACTGAAATGGGCCTTCTTTCCATCTTTAAAAGCCCATAACTGAAATGAACTCTGATTTCAATATAGCATACCTTTATGCGCTTGTGGATTGATTATGTTGTTATCTGCATTAAAATATATAACTTAAGAGGTAGTAAAAAATATGACCTTTTTTATGTCATTGATTTTTATTTTGCGAAGGTTTACTGAAATGGGCCTTCATTCCATCTTTAAGAGCCCATAACTTAGTCAAATGAACTCGGTTTTCGATATGGCATACCTTTATGGGCATGTGGAATGATTGTGTTGTTACCTGCATTAAAATATATAACTTTAAAGGTAGTAAAAAATATGACAGTTTTTATGTCATTGATTTTAATTTGGCGAAGGTTTACTGAAATTGACCTTTTTTCCATCTTTAAAAGGCCATAACTTGGTCAAATTAACTAGGAGTTCGATATGGCATAGCTTAATGGGCTTGTGGAATGATTATGTTGTTATCTGCATTAAAATATATAACCTTAAAGGAAGTAAAAAATATGTCATTGTCATTTATGTCATTGATTTTTATTTTGCGAAGGTTTACAGAAATGGGAATCCTTTCCATCTTTAAAAGCCCATAACTTGATCAAATGAACCCGGACTTCGATATGGCACATCTTTATGGGCTTGTGGAATGATTATGTTGTTATCTGCATAAATATATATAACTTTAAAGGTAGTAAAAAAAATGACCGTTCTTATGTCATTGATTTTAATTTTGCGAAGGTTTACTGAAATGGGCCTTCTTTCCATCTTTAAAAGCCCATAACTGAAATGAACTCTGATTTCAATATAGCATACCTTTATGCGCTTGTGGAATGATTATGTTGTTATCTGCATTAAAATATATAACTTAAGAGGTAGTAAAAAATATGACCGTTTTTATGTCATTGATTTTTATTTTGCGAAGGTTTACAGAAATGGGCCTTCATTCCATCTTTAAGAGCCCATAACTTAGTCAAATGAACTCGGTTTTCGATATGGCATACCTTTATGGGCATGTGGAATGATTGTGTTGTTACCTGCATAAAAATATATAACTTTAAAGGTAGTAAAAAATATGACAGTTTTTATGTCATTGATTTTAATTTGGCGAAGGTTTACTGAAATTGACCTTTTTTCCATCTTTAAAAGGCCATAACTTGGTCAAATTAACTAGGAGTTCGATATGGCATAGCTTAATGGGCTTGTGGAATGATTATGTTGTTATCTGCATTAAAATATATAACCTTAAAGGAAGTAAAAAATATGTCATTGTCATTTATGTCATTGATTTTTATTTTGCGAAGGTTTACAGAAATGGGAATCCTTTCCATCTTTAAAAGCCCATAACTTGATCAAATGAACCCGGACTTCGATATGGCACATCTTTATGGGCTTGTGGAATGATTATGTTGTTATCTGCATAAATATATATAACTTTAAAGGTAGTAAAAAAAATGACCGTTCTTATGTCATTGATTTTAATTTTGCGAAGGTTTACTAAAATGGGCCTTCTTTCCATCTTTAAAAGCCCATAACTGAAATGAACTCGGATTTCAATATGGCATACCTTTATGGGCTTATGGAATGATTATGTTGTTATCTGCATTAAAATATACAACTTTAAAGGTAGTAAAAAATATGACCGTTTTTATGTCATTGATTTTAATTTTGCGAAGGCTTACAGAAATGGGCCTCCTTTCGATCTTTAAAAGCCCATAACTTGGTCAAACGAACTCGGAATTCGATATGGCATAGCTTTATGGGCTTGTGGAATGATTATGTTGTTATCTGCATTAAAATATATAACTTAAAAGGTAGTACATAATATGACCGTTTTTATGTCATTGATTTTAATTTTGCGAAGGCTTACAGAAATGGGCCTCCTTTCGATCTTTAAAAGCCCATTACTTGGTCAAACGAACTCGGAATTCGATATGGCATAGCTTTATGGGCTTGTGGAATGGTTATGTTGTTATCTGCATCATAATATATAACTTAAAAGGTAGTACAAAATATGACCGTTTTTATGTCAATGATTTTAGTTTTGGGAAGGTTTACAGAAATGGGCCTTCATTCCATCTTTAAAAGCCCATAACTTGGTCAAATGAAATCGGATTTCGATATGGCATACCTTTATGGGCTTGTGGAATGATTATGCTGTTATCTGCATTAAAATATATAACTTAAAAGGTAGAAAAAATCTTTAATAGCCCATAACTTGGTCAAATGAACTCGGATTTCGATATGGCATGCCTTTATGGGCTTGTGGGATGATAATGTTATCTGCATTAAAATACATAACTTTTAAGGTAGTAGAAAATACGACCGTTTTTATGTCATTGATTTTAATTTTGCGAAGGTTTACTGAAATGGGCCTTCATTCCATCTTTAAGAGCCCATAACTTGGTCAGATCAACTCGGTTTTCGATATGGCATACCTTTATGGGCTTGTGGAATGATTATGTTGTTATCTGCATTAAAATAAATACCTTAAAAGGTAGTACAAAATATGACCGTTTTTATGTCATTGATCTTAATTTTGCGAAGGTTTACAGAAATGGGCCTTCATTCCATCTTTAAGGGCCCATAACTTGGTCAAATGAACTCGGTTTTCGATATGGCATACCTTTATGGGCTTGTGGAATGGTTATGTTGTTACCTGCACTAAAATATATAACTTAAGAGGTAGTAAAAAATATGACCGTTTTTATGTCATTGATTTTTAATATGCGAAGGTTTACAGAAATGGGAATCCTTTCCATCTTTAAAAGCCCATAACTTGGTCAAATGAACTCGGAATTCGATATGGCATACCTTTATGGGCTTGTGGAATGATTATATTGTTATCTGCATTAATAAATATATAACTTTAAAGGTAGTACAAAATATTACCGTTTTTATGTCATTAATTTTATTTTTGCGAATGTTTATAGAAATGGGCCTCCTTTCCATCTTTAAAAGCCCATAACTTGGTCAAGTGAACTCGGAATTGGATGTGGCATATTTTTATGGGCTTGTGGAATGATTATGTTGTTATCTGCATTAAAATATTTAACTCAAAAGGTAGTAAAAAATATGAACGTTTTTATGTCATTGTTTTTAATTTGGCGAAGGTTTATAGAAATGGGCCTTCTTTCCATCTTTAAAAGCCCATAACTTGTTTAAATGAACTCGGAATTCGATATGGCATACCTTTATGGGCTTGTGAAATGATTGTGTTGTTATCTGCATAAATAAATAAACCTTTAAAGGTTGTAAAAAATATGACCGTTTTTATGTCATTGATTTTAATTTTGCGAAGGTTTACTGAAATGGGCCTTCTTTCCATCTTTAAAAGCCCATAACTTGGTCAATGAACTCGGTTTTCGATATGGCATACCTTTATGGGCTTGTGGAATGATTATGTTGTTGTCTGCATTAAAATATATATCTTAAAAGGTAGTACAAAATTCGACCGTTTTTATGTCATTGATTTTAATTTTGCGAAGGTTTACTGAAATGAGCCTTCATTCCATCTTAAAGAGCCCATAACTTGGTCAAATGAACTCGGTTTTCGATATGGCATACCTTTATGGGCTTGTGGAATGGTTATGTTGTTACCTGCATTAAAATATATAACTTTAAAGGTAGTAAAAAATATGACCGTTTTTATGTCATTGATTTTAATTTGGCGAAGGTTTACTGAAATTGACCTTTTTTCCATCTTTAAAAGGCCATAACTTGGTCAAATTAACTAGGAGTTCGATATGGCATAGCTTAATGGGCTTGTGGAATGATTATGTTGTTATCTGCATTAAAATATATAACCTTAAAGGAAGTAAAAAATATGACCGTTTTTATGCCATTGATTTTAATTTTGCGAAGGTTTACTGAAATGGGCCTTATTTCCATCTTTAAAAGCCCATAACTTGATGAAGTGAACTCGGACTTCGATATGGCATATCTTTATAGGCTTGTGGAATGATTATGTTCCTAACTGCATAAATATATAACTTTAAAGGTAGTAAAAAATATGACCTTTTTTATGTCATTGATTTTAATTTGGTGAAAGTTTACTGAAATTGACCTTTTTTCCATTTTGCGAAGGTTTACTGAAATGGGCCTTATTTCCATCTTTAAAAGCCCATAACTTGATGAAGTGAACTCGGACTTCGATATGGCATATCTTTATAGGCTTGTGGAATGATTATGTTCCTAACTGCATAAATATATAACTTTAAAGGTAGTAAAAAATATGACCTTTTTTATGTCATTGATTTTAATTTGGTGAAGGTTTACTGAAATTGACCTTTTTTCCATCTTTAAAAGGCCATAACTTGGTCAAATTAACTAGGAGTTCGATATGGCATAGCTTAATGGGCTTGTGGAATGATTATGTTGTTATCTGCATTAAAATATATAACCTTAAAGGAAGTAAAAAATATGACCGTTTTTATGTCATTGGTTTTAATTTTGCGAAGGTTTACTGAAATGGGCCTTCATTCCATCTTTAAGAGCCCATAACTTGGTCAAATGAACTCGGTTTTCGATATGGCATACCTTTATGGGCTTGTGGAATGATTATGTTGTTACCTGCATTAAAATATATAACTTTAAAGGTAGTAAAAAATATGATCGTTTTTATGTCATTGATTTTAATTTTGCGAAGGTTTATAGAAATGGGCCTTCTTTCCATCTTTATAAGCCCATAACTTGGTCAAATGAACTCGGATTTCAATATGGCATACTTTTATGGGCTTGTAAAATTATTGTGTTGTTATCTATCCTTAAACCTTAAAGGAAGTAAGAAATATGACCGTTTTTATGTCATTGATTTTAATTTTGCAAAGGTTTTCTGAAATGGTCCTTATTTCCATCTTTAAAAGCCCATTACTTGATCAAATGAACTCGGACTTCGATATGGCGAATCATTATGGGCTTGTGGAATGATTATGTTGTTATCTGCATTAATATATATAACTTTAAAACAGTAAAAAATATGACCGTTTTTATGTCATTGATTTTAATTTTGCAAAGGATTACTGAAATGGGCCTTATTTCCATCTTTAATAGCCCATAACTTGATGAAGTGAACTCGGACTTCGATATGGCATATCTTTATAAGCTTGTGGAATGATTATGTTCTTATCTGCATAACCCTTACGCCCATAAACCGCCCACAAACTTCAAAAAATAGTAAATATGAACGTGGATATCTCGGAAACTATCAAAGATAGAGAATTGGGATTTAGATTCCGTAGCCTTATACGCAGCGCAAGTTTGTTACGCGAATATGCCACGCTCTATCTTACGCTCACAAACCGCAAAAACCTGTGACGGCCACAAATTTTATGCTAGATAAAAAATTTTAACTAAAATGTATTGGTCTCGTCAATACCTATCAATTGGTCCAAAAAAAAAAAAAAATTTGCCACGCCCACTCTAACGCCCATAACGCTTAAATCTGTATACCGCCGGTAGGTGGCGCATTTTAATCTCGCTTTGCTACTTGCATATCTCTATTTAGCTGAGTAACGGATATCTGATAGTCGAGGTACTCGACTATAGCGTTCTTCCTTGTTTTAATTTTGCGAAGGTTTACTGAAATGGGCATTCTTTCCATCTTTAAAAGCCCATAACTTGGTCCATTGAACTCGGATTTCGATATGGCATACCTTAGTGGGCTTGTGGAATGTTTATGTTGTTATCTGCATTAAAATATATAACCTTAAATGAAGTAAAAAATATTAATGTTTTTATGTCATTGATTTTAATATTGCGAAGGTTTACTGAAATGGGCCTTCTTTCCATCTTTAAAAGCCCATAACTTGATCAAATAAACTCGGAATTCGATATGGCACATCTTTATGGGCTTGTGGAACGATTATGTTGTTATCTGCATTAATATATATAACTTTAAAGGTATTACAAAATATGACCGTTTTTATGTCATTGATTTTAATTTTGCGAAGGTTTACTGAAATGGTCCTCCTTTCCATATTTAAAAGCCCATAACTTGGTCAAATGATCTCGGTTTTCGATATGGCATACCTTTATGGTCTTGTGGAATGATTATGTTATTATCTGCATAAAAATATATAAAATAAAAGGTAGTAAAAAATATGACCGTTTTTATGTAATTGATTTTAATTTTGCGAAGGTTTACTGAAATGGGCCTTCATTCCATCTTTAAGAGCCCATAACTTGGTCAAATGAACTCGGTTTTCGATATGGCATACCTTTATGGGCTTGTGGAATGATTATGTTGTTATCTGCATTAAAATAAATAACTTTAAAGGTAATAAAAAATATGACCGTTTTTATGTCATTGATTTTAATATTGCAAAGGTTTACAGAAATGGGCATTCATTCCATCTTTAAAAGCCCATAACTTGATCAAATGAACTCGGATTTCGATATGGCAGACCTTTATGGGCTTGTGGAATGATTATGTTGCTATCTGCAATTATATATACAACTTTAAAGGTAGTAAAAAATATGACCGTTTTTATGTCATTGATTTTAATATTGCGAAGGTTTACAGAAGTGGGCCTTCATTCCATCTTTAAAAGCCCATAACTTGGTCAAATAAACTCGGAATTCGATATGGCACACCTTTATGGGCTTGTGGAATGATTATGTTGTCATCTGCATTACTAAATATATAACTTAAAAGGTAGTAAGAAATATGACCGTTTTTATGTCATTGATTTTAATTTTGCGAAGGTCTACAGAAATGGGCCTTCATTCCATCTTTAGGAGAACATAACTTGGTCAAATTAACTCGGTTTTCGATATGGCACATCTTTATGGGTTGTGGATTGTGGATTATGATGCAGATAACAACATAAACAACATAACTGAAATGAACTCGGATTTCAATATGGCATACCTTTATGGGCTTATGGAATGAATATGTTGTTATCTGCACTAAACTATACAACTTTAAAGGTAGTAAAAAATATTACCGTTTTTATGTCATTGATTTTTATTTTGCGAAGGTTTACAGAAATGGGAATCCTTTCCATCTTTAAAAGCCCATAACTTGGTCAAATGAACTCGGAATTCCAAATGGCATACCTTTATGGGCTTGTGGAATGATTATGTTGTTATCTGCATTAAAATATATAACTCAAATGGTAGTAAAAAATATGACCGTTTTTATGTCATTGATTTAATTTTGCGATGGTTTACTGAAATGGGCCTTCTTTCCATCTTTAAAAGCCCATTACTGAAATGAACTCGGATTTCAATATGGCATACCTTTATGGGCTTATGGAATGATTATGCTGTTATCTGCATTAAATTATACAACTTTAAAGGTAGTAAAAAATATGACCGTTTTTATGTCATTGATTTTTATTTTGCGAAGGTTTACAGAAATGGGAATCCTTTCCATATTTAAAAGCCCATAACTTGGTCAAATGAACTCGGATTTCGATATGGCATGCCTTTATGGGCTTGTGGAATGATAATGTTATTGCATTAAAATATATAACCTTAAAGGTAGTAAAAAATATGACCGTTTTTATGTCATTGATTTTATTTTTGCGAAGGTTTACTGAAGTGGGCCTTCATTCCATCGTTAAAAGCCCGTAATTTGATCAAATGAACTCGGAATTCGATATGGCACATCTTTATGGGCTTATGGAATGATTATGTTGTTATCTGCATTAAAATATATAACTTAAAAGGTAGTACAAAATATGACCGTTTTTATGTCATTGATTTTAGTTTTGCGAAGGTTTACAGAAATGGGCCTTCATTCCATCTTTAAAAGCCCATAACTTGGTGAAATGAACTCGGAATTCGATATGGCATACCGTTATGGGCTTGTGGAATGATTATGTTGTTATCTGCATTACTAAATATATTACTTAAAAGGTAGTAAAAAATATGACCGTTTTAATGTCACTGATTTTAATTTTGCGAAGGTTTACTGGGCCTTCTTTCCATCTTAAAAAGCCAATAACTTGATCATATGAACTCGGACTTCGATATGGCACATTTTTATGGGCTTGTGGATTGTTTATGTTCTTATCTGCATTAATATATACAACTTTAAAAGTAGTAAAAAATATGACCGTTTTTATGTCATTGATTTTAATTTTGCGATGGTTTACTGAAATGGGCCTTCTTTCCATCTTTAAAAGCCCATAACTGAAATGAACTCGGATTTCAATATGGCATACCTTTATGGGCTTATGGAATGAATATGTTGTTATCTGCATTAAAATATACAACTTTAAAGGTAGTAAAAAATATGACCGTTTTTATGTCATTGATTTTTATTTTGCGAAGGTTTACAGACATGGGAATCGTTTCCATCTATAAAGGCCCATAACTTGGTCAAATGAACTCGGTTTTCGATATGGCATACATTTTTAAGCTTGTGGAATGATTATGTTGTTATGTGCATTAAAATATATAACTTAAAAGGTATTACAAAATATGTCCGTTTTTATGTCATTGATTTTAGTTTTGCGAAGGTTTACAGAAATGGGCCTTCATTCCATCTTTAAGAGCCCATAACTTGGTCAAATGAACTCGGTTTACGATATGGCATACATTTTTAAGCTTGTGGAATGATTATGTTGTTATGTGCATTAATAAATATAAAACTTTAAAGGTAGTACAAAATATTACCTTTTTTATGTCAGTGATTTTAATTTTGCGAAGGTTTATAGAAATGGGCCTCCTTTTCATCTTTAAAAGCCCATAACTTGGTCAAGTGAACTCGGAATTGGATGTGGCATACCTTTATGGGCTTGTGGAATGATTATGTTGTTATCTGCATTAAAATATACAACCTTAAAGGTAGAAAAAAATATGACCGTTATTATGTCATTGATTTTAATTTTTCGAAGGTTTACAGAAATGGGAATCGTTTCCATCTATAAAGGCCCATAACTTGGTCAAATGAACTCGGTTTTCGATATGGCATACATTTTTGGGCTTGTGAAATGATTATGTTGTTATCTGCATTAAAATATATAACTTAAAAGGTATTACAAAATATGACCGTTTTTATGTCATTAATTTTAATTTTGCGAAGGCTTACAGAATTAGGCCTTCATTCCATCTTTAAAAGCCCATAACTTGGTGAACTGAGTTCGGATTTCGATATGGCATACCTTTATGGGCTTGTGGAATGATTATGTTGTTATCTGCATTAAAATATTTATCTTAAAAGGTAGTACAAAATATGACCGTTTTTATGTCATTGATTTTTATTTTGCAAAGGTTTACAGAAATGGGAATCCTTTCCATCTTTAAAAGCCCATAACTTGGTCAAATGAACTCGGGTTTCGATATGGCATACATTTTTGGGCTTGTGAAATGATTATGTTGTTATCTGCATTAAAATATATAACTTAAAAGGTATTACAAAATATGACCGTTTTTATGTCATTAATTTTAATTTTGCGAAGGCTTACAGAATTAGGCCTTCATTCCATCTTTAAAAGCCCATAACTTGGTCAAATGAACTCGGGTTTCGATATGGCATACCTTTATGGGCTTGTGGAATGATTATGTTGTTATCTGCATTAAAATATTTATCTTAAAAGGTAGTACAAAATATGACCGTTTTTATGTCATTGATTTTTATTTTGCAAAGGTTTACAGAAATGGGAATCCTTTCCATCTTTAAAAGCCCATAACTTGGTGAAATGAGCTCGGATTTCGATATGGCATACCTTTATGGGCTTGTGGAATGATTATGTTGTTATCTGCTTTAATAAATAAACCTTTAAAGGTTGTAAAAAATATGACCGTTTTTATGTGATTGATTTTAATTTTGCGAAGGTTTACTGAAATGGGCCTTCTTTCCATCTTTAAAAGCCCATAGCTCTACCTTTATGGGCTTGTGGAATGATTATGTTGTTATCTGCATTAAAATAAATAACTTAAAAGGTAGTAAAAAATATGACCGTTTTTATGTCATTGATTTTAATTTTGCGAAGGTTTACTGAAATGGGCCTTCTTTCCATCTTTAAAAGCCCATAACTTGATAAAATGAACTCGGACTTCGATATGGCACATCTTTATGGGCTTGTGGAATAATTATGTTGTTATCTGCATTAATATAAAAACTTTAAAGGTAGTAAAAAAAATGACCGTTCTTATGTCACTGATTTTAATTTTGCGAAGGTTTACTGAAATGGGCCTTCTTTCCATCTTTAAAAGCCCATAACTTGGTCAAATGAACTCGGTTTTCGATATGGCATACATTTTTAAGCTTGTGGAATGATTATGTTGTTATCTGCATTAAAATGTATAACTTAAAAGGTAGTACAAAATATGACCGTTTTTATGTCATTGATCTTAAATTTGCGAAGGTTTACAGAAATGGGCCTTCATTCCATCTTTAAAAGCCCATAACTTGGTCTAATGAACTCGGATTTCGATATGGCATACCTTTATGGGCTTGTGGAATGATTATGTTGTTATCTGCATTAAAATATATAACTTAAGAGGTAGTAAAAAATATGACCGTCTTTATGTCATTGATTTTTATTTTGCGCAGTTTTACAGAAATGGGAATCCTTTTCATCTTTAAAAGCCCATAACTTGGTCAAATGAACTCGGAATTGGATGTGGCATAACTTTATGGGCTTGTGGAATGATTATGTTGTTATCTGCATTAAAATATATAACTCAAAAGGTAGTACAAAATATGAACGTTTTTATGTCATTGATTTTAATTTTGCGAAGGTTTACAGAAATGGGCCTCCTTTTCATCTTCAAAAGCCCATAACTTGGTCAAATGAACTCGGAATTCGATATGGCACACCTTTATGGGCTTCTGGAATGATTATGTTGTTATCTGCATTAATAAATAAACCTTTAAAGGATGTAAAAAATATGACCGTTTTTATGTCATTGATTTTAATTTTGCGAAGGTTTACTGAAATGGGCCTTCTTTCCATCTTTAATAGCCCATAACTTGGTCAATGAACTCGGTTTTCGATATGGCATACCTTTATGGGCTTGTGGAATGATTATGTTGTTATCTGCATTAATATATATAACTTAAAAGGTTGTACAAAATATGACCGTTTTTATGTCATTGATTTTAATTTTGCGAAGGTTTACTGAAATGGGCCTTCATTTCATCTTTAAGAGCCCATAACTTCGTCAAATGAACTCGGTTTTCGATATGGCATACTTTTGTGGGCTTGTGGAATGATTATGTTGTTACCTGCATTAAAATATATTACTTTAAAGGTAATAAAAAATATGACAGTTTTTATGTCATTGATTTTAATTTGGCGAAGGTTTACTGAAATGGGCCTTTTTTCCATCTTTAAAAGGCCATAACTTGGTCAAATTAACAAGGAGTTCGATATGGCATACCTTAATGGGCTTGTGGAATGATTATGTTGTTATCTGCATTAAAATATATAACCTTAAAGGAAGTAAAAAATATGACCGTTTTTATGCCATTGATTTTAATTTTGCGAAGGTTTACTGAAATGGGAATCCTTTCCATCCATAAAAGCCCATAACTTTGTCAAATGAACTCGGTTTTCGATATGGCATACATTTATGGGCTTGTGGAATGATTAGGTTGTTATCTGCATTACAATATATAACTTAAAAGGTAGTACAAAATATGACCGTTTTTATGTCATTAATTTTAATTTTGCGAAGGTTTACTGAAATGGGAATCCTTTCCATCTATAAAAGCCCATAACTTGCTCAAATGAACTCGGTTTTCGATATGGCATACATTTATGGGCTTGTGGAATGATTATGTTGTTATCTGCATTACAATATATAACTTAAAAGGTAGTACAAAATATGACCGTTTTTATGTCATTAAATTTAATTTTGCGAAGGTTTACAGAAGTAGGCCTTCATTCCATCTTTAAAAGCCCATAACTTGGTGAAATGAGCTCGGATTTCAATATGGCATACCTTTATGGGCTTGTGGAATGATTATGTTGTTATCTGCATTAAAATATATATCTTAAAAGGTAGTACAAAATATGACCGTTTTTATGCCATTGATTTTAATTTTGCGAAGGTTTACTGAAATGGGAATCCTTTCCATCTATAAAAGCCCATAACTTGCTCAAATGAACTCGGTTTTCGATATGGCATACATTTTTAAGCTTGTGGAATGATTATGTTGTTATCTGCATTAAAATATATATCTTTAAAGGTTGTACAAAATATGACCGTTTTTATGTCATTGATTTTAATTTTGCGAAGGTTTACTGAAATGGGCCTTCATTTCATCTTTAAGAGCCCATAACTTCGTCAAATGAACTCGGTTTTCGATATGGCATACTTTTGTGGGCTTGTGGAATGATTATGTTGTTACCTGCATTAAAATATATTACTTTAAAGGTAATAAAAAATATGACAGTTTTTATGTCATTGATTTTAATTTGGCGAAGGTTTACTGAAATGGGCCTTTTTTCCATCTTTAAAAGGCCATAGCTTGGTCAAATTAACAAGGAGTTCGATATGGCATACCTTAATGGGCTTGTGGAATGATTATGTTGTTATCTGCATTAAAATATATAACCTTAAAGGAAGTAAAAAATATGACAGTTTTTCTGTCATTGATTTTAATTTGGCGAAGGTTTACTGGAATGGGCCTTTTTTCCATCTTTAAAAGGCCATAACTTGGTCAAATTAACTAGGAGTTCGATATGGTATACCTTAATGGGCTTGTGGAATGATTATGTTGTTATTTGCATTAAAATATATAACCTTAAAAGAAGTAAAAAATATGACCGTTTTTATGCCACTGATTTTAATTTTGCGAAGGTTTACAGAAATGGGCCTCCTTTTCATCTTCAAAAGCCCATAACTTGGTCAAATGAACTCGGAATTCGATATGGCACACCTTTATGGGCTTCTGGAATGATTATGTTGTTATCTGCATTAATAAATAAACCTTTAAAGGATGTAAAAAATATGACCGTTTTTATGTCATTGATTTTAATTTTGCGAAGGTTTACTGAAATGGGCCTTCTTTCCATCCATAAAAGCCCATAACTTTGTCAAATGAACTCGGTTTTTGATATGGCATACATTTATGGGCTTGTGGAATGATTAGGTTGTTATCTGCATTACAATATATAACTTAAAAGGTAGTACAAAATATGACCGTTTTTATGTCATTAATTTTAATTTTGCGAAGGTTTACAGAAGTAGGCCTTCATTCCATCTTTAAAAGCCCATAACTTGGTGAATTGAGCTCGGATTTCAATATGGCATACCTTCATGGGCTTGTGGAATGATTATGTTGTTATCTGCATTAAAATATATATCTTAAAAGGTAGTACAAAATATGACCGTTTTTATGCCATTGATTTTAATTTTGCGAAGGTTTACTGAAATGGGCCTTCTTTCCATCTTTAATAGCCCATAACTTGGTCAATGAACTCGGTTTTCGATATGGCATACCTTTATGGGCTTGTGGAATGATTATGTTGTTATCTGCATTTATATATATAACTTAAAAGGTTGTACAAAATATGACCGTTTTTATGTCATTGATTTTAATTTTGCGAAGGTTTACTGAAATGGGCCTTCATTTCATCTTTAAGAGCCCATAACTTCGTCAAATGAACTCGGTTTTCGATATGGCATACTTTTGTGGGCTTGTGGAATGATTATGTTGTTACCTGCATTAAAATATATTACTTTAAAGGTAATAAAAAATATGACAGTTTTTATGTCATTGATTTTAATTTGGCGAAGGTTTACTGAAATGGGCCTTTTTTCCATCTTTAAAAGGCCATAACTTGGTCAAATTAACAAGGAGTTCGATATGGCATACCTTAATGGGCTTGTGGAATGATTATGTTGTTATCTGCATTAAAATATATAACCTTAAAGGAAGTAAAAAATATGACAGTTTTTCTGTCATTGATTTTAATTTGGCGAAGGTTTACTGGAATGGGCCTTTTTTCCATCTTTAAAAGGCCATAACTTGGTCAAATTAACTAGGAGTTCGATATGGTATACCTTAATGGGCTTGTGGAATGATTATGTTGTTATTTGCATTAAAATATATAACCTTAAAAGAAGTAAAAAATATGACCGTTTTTATGCCACTGATTTTAATTTTGCGAAGGTTTACTGAAATGGGCCTTCTTTCCATCTTTAAAAGCCCATAACTTGGTCAAATGAACTCGGTTTTCGATATGGCATACATTTTTAAGCTTGTGGAATGATTATGTTGTTATCTGCATTAAAATATATATCTTTAAAGGTAGTAAAAAATATGACAGTTTTTATGTCATTGATTTTAATTTGGCGAAGGTTTACTGAAATGGGCCTTTTTTCCATCTTTAAAAGGCCATAACTTGGTCAATTTAACTAGGAGTTCGATATGGCATACCTTAATGGGCTTGTGGAATGATTATGTTGTTATTTGCTTTAAAATATATAACCTTAAAAGAAGTAAAAAATATGGCCGTTTTTATGCCATTGATTTTAATTTTGCGAAGGTTTACTGAAATGGGCCTTCTTTCCATCTTTAAAAGCCCATAACTTGGTCAAATGAACTCGGTTTTCGATATGGCATACATTTTTAAGCTTGTGGAATGATTATGTTGTTATCTGCATTAAAATATATAACTTAAAATATAAAATATATAAATATATTACTTTAAAGGTAGTACAAAATATGACCGTTTTTTTGTCATTGATCTTAATTTTGCGAAGGTTTACAGAAATGGGCCTTCATTCCATCTTTAAAAGCCCATAACTTGGTCTAATGAACTCGGATTTCGATATGGCATACCTTTATGGGCTTGTGGAATTATTATGTTGTTATCTGCATTAAAATATATAACTTAAGAGGTAGTAAAAAATATGACCGTTTTTATGTCATTGATTTTTATTTTGCGAAGGTTTACAGAAATGGAAATCCTGTTCATCTTTAAAAATCCCTAAACTTGGTCGAATGAACTCGGAATTTTATGGGCTTGTGGAATGATGATATTGTTATCTGCATTAATAAATATATAACTTTAAAGGTAGTACAAAATATTACCGTTTTTATGTCATTGATTTTAATTTTGCGAAGGTTTATAGAAATGGGCCTCCTTTCCATCTTTAAAAGCCCATAACTTGGTCAAGTGTGCTCGGAATTGGATGTGGCATAACTTTATGGGCTTGTGGAATGATTATGTTGTTATCTGCATTAAAATATATAACTCAAAAGGTAGTAAAAAATATGAACGTTTTTATGTCATTGATTTTAATTTTGCGAAGGTTTACAGAAATGGGCCTCCTTTTCATCTTCAAAAGCCCATATCTTGGTCAAATGAACTCGGAATTCGATATGGCACACCTTTATGGGCTTGTGGAATGATTATGTTGTTATCTGCATTAATAAATAAATCTTTAAAGGTTGTAAAAAATATGACCGTTTTTATGTCATTGATTTTAATTTTGCGAAGGTTTACAGAAGTAGGCCTTCATTCCATCTTTAAAAGCCCATAACTTGTTGAAATGAGCTCGGATTTCGATATGGCATACCTTTATGGGCTTGTGGAATGATTATGTTGTTATCTGCATTAAAATATATATCTTAAAAGGTAGTACGAAATATGACCGTTTTTATGTCATTGATTTTTATTTTGCGAAGGTTTACAGAAATGGGAATCCTTTCCATCTTTAAAAGCCCATAACTTGGTCAAATGAACTCGGGTTTCGATATGGCATACATTTTTGGGCTTGTGGAATGATTATGTTGTTATCTGCATTAAAATATATAACTTAAAAGGTTGTACAAAATATGACCGTGAGAAGGGTAGCTTTTTGAGTGGTGTAGGTTTTATTTAGGATAGTTGTGTTGGATATAAGGTTACATATAGAAATTATAACTATAAGTGTCCTGCGCACGTTCTGCTCTGCTCTGTCTCGACTACTTTACATTAGTAGAGTCTGGTAACATTATCAAAAAAGGACTTATTCTACACTAATATTGAAGGTTTGGTATATACTATATTAGGCGCTGTTCACAGTCGGCCTCTCCTGACAAATCTATGCGTCCTCGCAGGATTCATGGGGTGGATCATCTTCAAAGTCGTCATCTTCATCGGGCTCCTCCGGTGGCAGCTCACACCAGCGCACTATGGGGAATTTGCTCACTTTTTGTGGCATTAATTAATATCTTAAGAACAAAGCAACATTTAAAAGTTTTGTTTTTAGAATTAAGTATATAAAATTTAAAGGAAGTAAATTAAAAAAAGATGGGCGTGGTCCCGCCTTTTTTTTAAGAAAAAAAAATTTTTTTTTCTTGTCAATAAAATAAAAAAAATTTTTTTTCTTGAATTTTTTTTTAAGAGACCAAACTGATTTAAAAAAAAAATTTTGCCTTTTTTTATTTCCCATTTTTTTAGTGAAATTGTAATTTTTTGTGTTGTGATCACTATAATTCTTAACAAAAATACTAAAATCCTATATATCAACGTTAAGTAAGTGAAATGATGTTGTAAAATAATTTTAAAATAATCGTTATTTAATAAGAAATATAACTGCACACTGTTTTTCTTAAGATAACATCGAAACTGGCATTTACCAGACAAAAATGAGGAAAATATACCATATTAGGTAGAGGTCTTTAAAGCTAAATTTTAGAGAAAGTGCGCAAAAGTGCACTTTTATCCTAACCGAGCTCAATGAGAATTAAATTCTCTACAAGATAAAAAAGGTTTCAGAGGTGGAAATAGCTGGAATCACTTTGTAGCTCTATTTAAAAATACAAATTAACTTAAAGATTTTGATTTTTTTGAGGTTAGAACTAGAACACGAATATACGAGCACCACAATCAATAAATACAATATTAAGGTCACAAACACAAGTTACAAGTCCCTCTGATTGGATGGTATTTCAAAAACCCCAGAGCTATGTTTAATTTTACACTTTTTGACAATTTAAACTATTAAGAATAATAGGCGCTTTACCAGCGCTGCCACCTCGTTGAAATAAAAACAGGCTTTAACAGCTGATAACTTAACAGTGGTGCGTACTGTTAAACTTTTCTGTTAGTAACATTAGATATTGATGTTATCGTGATGCATTCTGATAAACAAAACCTATTTTTAACGACTTTTAAAAAATGGGTTTTGGCCAAAAAAAAGTGGTCAAATTCCCCATAGTGCAGCGCTTCATCTTGTCGGACGAATACACCGACTTGTAGTGTCTCTGCTTTCGTTGTGCGTGAGGGATATCTTCTACAAGATATCTGTCGTTCGGCAGGACCTTGGTGATTATAAAAGGTCCTTTGTAGCGCGGCTCCTATTTGCGTGATGTGCCCGTGCTGAATGGCTCATTCTCGACCAGCACAAGGTCTCCAAGGCTGTAAACAGTTGGCTTCGCATGCTTGGCTTCGTAGCGTTTCTTGGCGGCAGCTCGGTGATCGTTGACAGTTCTCGCAGCATCTGCTCTAAGTTGATCCAATTCCGCATCGGTTAGCATCTTGGCTTTGAATAATGTTGGTTATCGCGTTCTTTAGGATATCTCGAGGTTCATACCCGTACAGGAGCTGAAAGGGAGAGCATTTAGTAGTACTATTTACCATGGTATTAATGCTCCACTGGATTGATCGGATATTGTCATCCCAACGCTTATCGATGTCATTAGAAGGCAACAACATTGACAAAATGATGCGATTTGTGCGCTCTGCGTGACCATTGGCTCTGGGTGTCCTTACTGCATTTAAAATGTGCTTTACATTGTTTGACTTGCTGTACCACGATCTGTTACAATTCGATCTGGCATTCCCAGGTAGCTGGTTACATCTTGCAGGACATCCAGGACGTGTTTAGTGGCTGTACTTTTCACCGCTCGTACAATGGTGAATTTGGTGAATGCATCGACTATTACAAGAATATGCTCGTTTCTCTTGGAACTCTTCGAAAATGGACCCAAATGGTCCATGTGTATCGTGGAAAAGGGAATCGGCTTGATGTCATCGTAGTGGTACTGACCTTCCTGACGTCCACCTGGTGTTTTATAAAACGCACAGCCCACACAGGATTTTATGTAGCTTTTGACATTGTTTCGCATTCGGGGAAACCAAAATAAGTTTAGAATTCTTGCCATAGTCTTATCCGTGCTCATATGTCCGGCCTTATCGTGACATTCATGTAAAATGTGGAATCTCAACTGCTTCGGCACAACCCATAATAAATTGTTGCCATGTTTTCGAAACAAGCGATCTTGCTCGATCACATACTCGTCGCTCTCAGATTTCTTTTCAAATTTCATGCTTGCGACAATTTTCTGTATTTTCTCGTCCTGTAGTTGTATGGAAAATAGCCAGTCCTCTGCGTCGATTATCGTTTTTGCTATTTTCAGACTTGCGGTATCCATCTCTCGAGCATCTTCGAACGGAGCTCGACTGAGTGCGTCTACGTGGTTCATCTGTGTTCCTGCTCTGTGAACGATATCTATGTCGAATTCTTGAATGCGTAACCACCATCTTGCAATCCGGGTTATCAGTTCTCGTTTCTCCATCGACGTCTTTAGGGCATTGCAGTCGGTGATAACCTTTATCTTTTTGCCATAAATGTAGTATTTGAATCGCTCCAACGATTCCACGACGGCTAGAGCCTCAAGTTCGTAGCTGTGGTAATTTTTCTCCGGCTTAGAAGTAGCTCGGCTATAATAAGCGATTGGTTTCAGCTGGTCCTCCTCACGTTGTAGCAAAACTCCGGCTAAACCAACGGCGCTGGCATCGGTATGTAATTCATGTTCTGCGTCTAGACGATAGCTGGTGACAACTGGATTTGATATTAGACATTTTTTTAATTCGTCGAAGGCTTCTTCTTGTGGCGCTTTCCAAGAAAACGGCTGATCCTTGCGCAATAGGATTCCTAATGGCGCTGAAATGATGGCATACCCAGGAACGAATTTGCGGAAATAACCAGTGAGACCCAAAAACTTTCTCACATCGGTAACATTGGCTGGTTTCGGGAACATTCTGATGGCGTTCGTCTTAATTTCTCCAGGACTGATTCCTTCTGCGTGTATCTGGTGACCAAGGAATGTTATTGACTGCTTATATAACTCACATTTGTCCAGGTTTAGCGTTAGTCCGCACTCCTTTAAAACTTTTAGGATCCTCTCAAGCTTCTCGTACATCTTATCAAATGTTTGACTGCCAATAAGGATGTCGTCCATGTAGTGTATCATGTCGCCTTTCTGCACTCTCTTTTGTAACTCTGCCATGAGTCGATTAAAAACCGCAGGTGCGTTCTTTAATCCGAACGGAAGTCGCTTGAATTCGTATAATCCATCTGTGGTGATGAATGCAGTAAATTTTCGGCTCTCTGGGACTATCTCTATCTGATAGTATCCACTGTTGAGGTCAAGGGATGAGAAATACTTAAATCTTTTCGCCTGCTGCAGACGTTCTTCGATGTTTGGCACTGGAAAATTCTCCTTCTTGATCAGCTTGTTTAGGCGGCGGTAATCGACGCACATTCGATTGATACCATTCGGCTTCTTGATGAGCACCACCGGGCTGGCGTACTCTGATGTTGACAACGTAATGATGTCCTGCTTTAGCAGCTCGTCGACCATTCTGCTTACGATTTCTTTCTTTGGCTCGGATACTCGGTATGGGGCTTGTGCTACTACCTGATTGCTTTCGACGGTGATGTCTGCTTTGACCACGCTTGGCTTTCCTATGCCTTCCAACCCTGTCGAGAAAACATCGGCGAAGTTCTCCAGTAAGCTGCGCATCTGCTTACTTTATTTGTCGTTCTCAAAATTTTCTAGCAGCTTCCCGATATTGCTGCTTACAGGGGTTGTCGGCTGATGGACTGCTCGTTTGATTTCGTCTTCCCATCGATATCCATATCCACAGTCATCGCTTCTGTGAGGATACATGAACCTCCGCAAATGCCTCTAATCTTCATAGAGCACTTGTGGCGCTTGGCGTTAATTTGCTCGGCATTTGATTGTCGGATGAGACTGGCTTGACTACCCGTGTCGATGAAGGCGCTGTAATCGTGCGAGTGTACACAGATTTTCCTCGTGAAAAGTTTGTCCTGATTTGCGGCTCCTACACGCATGACATTGGTGGCTTGGCAACTTCCATTTGGCTCGTGGAACTTGTTGCATTTGGTACAGCGTGACTTTTTCTTCTCCTTTGGACACGAATTGGCAAAGTGTCCTTTTTCTCCGCAGTTGTAGCATATAACGGATTCCTTTGTCCTTGGTGGTTTAACATCGCTGTCTGGTTTCTGCTCGAAGTTGCTGGCTTTCGGTGAACACTCTTTCTTGCTCGTATTTGGCCGACATCGATTAACGAAATACGATTCGGCTGCATCACGAAGCTGTTTCATTGTGGCGAAATGAATTGCTGCAATACTGTTTTGCAATTCACGATGCTGTAGACCTGCGCGAACATATCTGATGATCGCTGCCTCGCTGAGCTTGTAGCGCACCCCAAGGGCTGACATCCTGAAACAGTACTCCTTTACCGTCTCCTTTGGTCGCCTGGTTGCATTGGCCATGTTGAAATGCACTTCTGCTTCGTCTGGATTTGCTCCGAACTCATCCTGTATAGCTTCGGCGAAGTTTTTCCACGTAGTGTGTAGAATGGGTGATGAATCTAGCCACATCTTGGCTGGACCTTTTAGCTTTGTATAAATGGCGAGTAACAGGAACTTCTCGTCCCACTGGTAGGCATCAACCACTTTGTTGACACGATCGATGAACTGATTGACTGAAATGGCGTTGTCGTCGTTGGGATCAAATTCTGGCAAGGTGTTGGCAATTTCCTTGACTGAAGCTTGCCTCACGTTGTTCGTAGCCTGTACAGGAATGCTCTCGTTGTTAATCTCGTTGATATCCAAATCGATTATTTGGTGCTGTTGCTGACTTCCTGCATGTGCTGGTGCTGAGTTTCCCATTTGAACGGTAACTAATTGAGCTAACATGTCCTTTAGTTCCTTCATCTCGTTTTGCAATTGTGAAATTGCCGCTGACTGTGCTGACATCGTTTCTTCTTGCTGCTTGTGGATACCCACTGCTGCTGGCAGTTCTACGTCCTCCGATTGTTCAAACTGTGTTAGTCTTTGAACCAATTCGGCTCTGGTGCCCGAAACTGACACGTTTCTAGATCTCAGCAGGAATCTTAACACGTCGCCTTTAAGTTCTGCTTTTTTCGGCATTTTAATGTTGTTTTAGCGACTAGGCTGGCAGTTCTCTTTGCGGGCGACACAACTATATGTACCTCACAAAGTTCTGCATCTGCTTTCTCCCTTGACCAATACACACAAACTCCTTGTATGCATGTATGTGCTCCGGCTTCTAGAAAATTCTGACTTGCATCGACTTGTAAAATTCACCAATACTCACAACCGCTCTGTGTGTATGTGCTTTGGCTTCTCTTGAGACTTCTGCTGCTCTTGAGACTTCTGCGGCCACAGGCTCACTAAGAATCCTGATCTAACTGATGTGCTTGACTCCACGGGTTCACTAAGATTCCCGATCTGCTTTCCTTGAATCCGCCTGCCACGTAGAACTGGAACACATCCGTAATTTGCAATTTAAGCTGTCACATAGACCTGGGAACACATCCCATTGCAAACTTTCCACGCCGACGATTCTTGCTGCTTTCTTAGAGTTCTTGGCACAACTCCTCCGCTTCACACATATCCAACCACACTGATCCCACTTCTGAACTGAGAAGGGTAGCTTTTTGAGTGGTGTAGGTTTTATTTAGGATAGTTGTGTTGGATATAGGGTTACATATAGAAATTATAACTATAAGTGTCCTGCGCACGTTCTGCTCTTGAGTACGACTCTGTCTCGACTACTTTACATTAGTAGAGTCTGGTAACATTATCAAAAAAGGACTTATTCTACACTAATATTGAAGGTTTGGTATATACTATATTAGGTGATGTTCACAACCGTTTTTATGTCATTAATTTTAATTTTGCGAAGGTTTACAGAAGTGGGCCTTAATTCCATCTTTAAAAGCCCATAACTTGATCAAATGAACTCGGACTTCGATATGGCACATCTTTATGGGCTTGTGGAATGATTATGTTGTTATCTGCATTAATAAATATAAAACTTTAAAGGTGGTACAAAATATTACCGTTTTTATGTCATTGATTTTAATTTTGCGAAGGTTTATAGAAATGGGCCTCCTTTCCATCTTTAAAAGCCCATAACTTGGTCAAATGAACTCGGGTTTCGATATGGCATACATTTTTGGGCTTGTGGAATGATTATGTTGTTATCTGCATTAAAATATATAACTTAAAAGGTAGTACAAAATATGACCGTTTTTATGTCATTAATTTTAATTTTGCGAAGGCTTACAGAAGTAGGCCTTCATTCCATCTTTAAAAGCCCATAACTTGGTGAAATGAGCTCGGATTTCGATATGGCATACCTTTATGGGCTTGTGGAATGATTATGTTGTTATCTGCATTAAAATATATATCTTAAAAGGTAGTACAAAATATGACCGTTTTTATGTCATTGTTATACCCGTTACTCGTAGAGTAAAAGGGTATACTAGATTCGT
Source organism: Drosophila suzukii (assembly GCF_043229965.1). Taxonomy (NCBI): domain Eukaryota; kingdom Metazoa; phylum Arthropoda; class Insecta; order Diptera; family Drosophilidae; genus Drosophila; species Drosophila suzukii. The sequence goes on from NC_092082.1 coordinate 42,979,198, forward strand.
CGGAAAGTATGTAACAGGCAGAAGGAAGCGTTTCCGACCCCACAAAGTATATATATTCTTGATCAGGATCACTAGCCGAGTCGATCTAGCCATGTCCGTCTGTCCGTCTGTCCGTCTGTCCGTCTGTCCGTCTGTCTGTCCGTCCGGATGAACGCTGAGATCTCGGAAACTATGGGAGCTAGGCTATTGAGATTTGGCGTGCAGATTCCTGAGCTTCTTACGCAGCGCAAGTTTGTTTCAGCACAGTGCCACGCCCACTCTAACGCCCACAAACCGCCCAAAACTGTGGCTCCTACAGTTTTGATGCTAGAATAAAAATTTTAGCTGAAATGTATTGTTCTCACCAATACCTATCGATTGACCTAAAAAAAAGTTTGCCACGCCCACTTTAACGCCCACAAACCGCGAAAACCTGTGACGCCCACAATTTTCATGCTAGATAAAAAATTTTAACTGAAATGTATTGGTCTCGTCGATACCTATCGATTGATCCAAAAAAAAATTTGCCACGCCCACTCTAACGCCCATAACGCTTAAATCGGTATACCTCCGGTAGGTGGCGCATTTTAATCTCGCTTTGCTGCTTGCATATCTCCATATAGCTGAGTAACGGGTATCTGATAGTCGAGGTACTCGACTATAGCGTTCTTCCTTGTTTTTATTTTGCGAAGGTTTACAGAAATGGGAATCCTTTCCATCTTTAAAAGCCCATAACTTGGTCAAATGAACTCGGGTTTCGATATGGCATACATTTTTGGGCTTGTGGAATGATTATGTTGTTATCTGCATTAAAATATATAACTTAAAAGGTAGTACAAAATATGACCGTTTTTAAGTCATTGATTTTAATTTTGCGAAGGTTTACTGAAATGGGCCTTCATTCCATCTTTAAGAGCCCATAACTTAGTCAAATGAACTCGGTTTTCGATATGGCATACCTTTATGGGCTTGTGGAATGATTATGTTGTTATATGCATTAAAATATATATCTTTAAAGGTAGTAAAAAATATGACCGTTTTTATGCCATTGATTTTAATTTTGCGAAGGTTTACTGAAATGGGCCTTTTTTCCATCTTTAAAAGGCCATAACTTGGTCAAATTAACTAGGAGTTCGATATGGCATACCTTAATGGGCTTGTGGAATGATTATGTTGTTATTTGCATTAAAATATATAACCTTAAAAGAAGTAAAAAATATGACCGTTTTTATGCCATTGATTTTAATTTTGCGAAGGTTTACTGAAATGGGCCTTCTTTCCATCTTTAAAAGCCCATAACTTGATCAAATGAACTCGGACTTCGATATGGCACCTCTTTATGGGCTTGTGGAATGATTATGTTGTTATCTGCATTAATATATATATCTTTAAAGGTAGTAAAAAAAATGACCGTTCTTATGTCATTGATTTTAATTTTGCGAAGGTTTACTGAAATGGGCCTTCTTTCCATCTTTAAGAGCCCATAACTTGGTCAAATGAACTCGGTTTTCGATATGGCATACATTTTTGGGCTTGTGGAATGATTATGTTGTTATCTGCATTAAAATATATAACTTAAAAGGTAGTACAAAATATGACCCTTTTTATGTCATTAATCTTAATTTTGCGGAGGTTTACAGAAATGGGCCTTCATTCCATCTTAAAAGCCCATAACTTGGTCAAATAAACTCGGATTTCGATATGGCATACCTTTATGGGCTTGTGGAATGATTATGTTGTTATCTGCATTAATATATATAACTTTAAAGGTAGTAAAAAAAATAACCGTTCTTATGTCATTGATTTTAATTTTGCGAAGGTTTACAGAAGTGGCCCTTCATTCCATCTTTAAAAGCCCATAATTTGGTGAAAGAGCTCGGATTTCGATATGGCATACCTTTATGGGCTTGTAAAATGATTATGTTGTTATCTGCATTAAAATATACATCTTAAAACGTAGTACAAAATATGACCGTTTTTTTGTCATTGATTTTTATTTTGCGAAGGTTTACAGAAATGGGCCTTCATTCCATCTTTAAAAGCCCATAACTTGATCAAATGAACTCGGACTTCGATATGGCCCTCCTTTTGGGCTTGTGGAATGATTATGTTGTTAAAATATATATCTTAAAAGGAAGTACAAAATATGACGGTTTTTATATCATTGATTTTTATTTTGCGAAGGTTTACGGAAATGGGAATCCTTTCCATCTTTAAAAGCCCATAACTTGATTAAATGAACTCGGACTTCGATATGGCACATCTTTATGGGCTTGTGGAATGATTATGTTGTTATCTGCATTAATAGAAATAAAACTTTAAAGGTAGTACAAAAAATTACCGTTTTTATGTCTTTGATTTTAATTTTGCGAAGGTTTATAGAAATGGGCCTCCTTTCCATCTTTAAAAGCCCATAACTTGTTCAAGTGAACTCGGAATTGAATGTGGCATACCTTTATGGGCTTGTGGAATGATTATTTTGTTATCTGCATTAAAATATATAACTCAAAAGGTAGTAAAATATATGACCGTTTTTATGTCATTGATTTTAATTTTGCGAAGGCTTACAGAAATGGGCCTCCTTTCCATCTTTAAAAGCCCATAACTTGGTCAAATGAACTCGGAATTCGATATGGCACCTCTTTATGGGCTTGTGGAATGATTATGTTGTTATCTGCATTAATATATATATCTTTAAAGGTAGTAAAAAAAATGACCGTTCTTATGTCATTGATTTTAATTTTGCGAAGGTTTACTGAAATGGGCCTTCTTTCCATCTTTAAGAGCCCATAACTTGGTCAAATGAACTCGGTTTTCGATATGGCATACATTTTTGGGCTTGTGGAATGATTATGTTGTTATCTGCATTAAAATATATAACTTAAAAGGTAGTACAAAATATGACCCTTTTTATGTCATTAATCTTAATTTTGCGGAGGTTTACAGAAATGGGCCTTCATTCCATCTTAAAAGCCCATAACTTGGTCAAATAAACTCGGATTTCGATATGGCATACCTTTATGGGCTTGTGGAATGATTATGTTGTTATCTGCATTAATATATATAACTTTAAAGGTAGTAAAAAAAATAACCGTTCTTATGTCATTGATTTTAATTTTGCGAAGGTTTACAGAAGTGGCCCTTCATTCCATCTTTAAAAGCCCATAATTTGGTGAAAGAGCTCGGATTTCGATATGGCATACCTTTATGGGCTTGTAAAATGATTATGTTGTTATCTGCATTAAAATATACATCTTAAAACGTAGTACAAAATATGACCGTTTTTTTGTCATTGATTTTTATTTTGCGAAGGTTTACAGAAATGGGCCTTCATTCCATCTTTAAAAGCCCATAACTTGATCAAATGAACTCGGACTTCGATATGGCCCTCCTTTTGGGCTTGTGGAATGATTATGTTGTTAAAATATATATCTTAAAAGGAAGTACAAAATATGACGGTTTTTATATCATTGATTTTTATTTTGCGAAGGTTTACGGAAATGGGAATCCTTTCCATCTTTAAAAGCCCATAACTTGATCAAATGAACTCGGACTTCGATATGGCACATCTTTATGGGCTTGTGGAATGATTATGTTGTTATCTGCATTAATAGAAATAAAACTTTAAAGGTAGTACAAAAAATTACCGTTTTTATGTCTTTGATTTTAATTTTGCGAAGGTTTATAGAAATGGGCCTCCTTTCCATCTTTAAAAGCCCATAACTTGTTCAAGTGAACTCGGAATTGAATGTGGCATACCTTTATGGGCTTGTGGAATGATTATTTTGTTATCTGCATTAAAATATATAACTTAAAAGGTAGTAAAATATATGACCGTTTTTATGTCATTGATTTTAATTTTGCGAAGGCTTACAGAAATGGGCCTCCTTTCCATCTTTAAAAGCCCATAACTTGGTCAAATGAACTCGGAATTCGATATGGCATTCCTTTATGGGCTTGTGGAATGATTATGTTGGTATCTGCATTAATAAATAAACCTTTAAAGGTTGTAAAAAATATGACCGTTTTTATGTGATTGATTTTAATTTTGCGAAGGTTTACTGAAATGGGCCTTCTTTCCATCCTTAAAAGCCCATAACTTGGTCAATGAACTCGGTTTTCGATATGGCATACCTTTATGGGCTTGTGGAATGATTATGTTATCTGCATTAAAATATATAACTTAAAAGGTAGTACATAATATGACCGTTTTTATGTCATTGATTTTAATTTTGCGAAGGCTTACTGAAATGGGCCTTCATACCATCTTTAAGAGCCCATTACTTAGTCAAATGAACTCGGTTTTCGATATGGCATACCTTTATGGGCTTGTGGAATGATTATGTTGTTACCTGCATTAAAATATATATCTTTAAAGGTATTAAAAAATATGACAGTTTTTATGTCATTGATTTTAATTTGGCGAAGGTTTACTGAAATGGGCCTTTTTTCCATCTTTAAAAGCCCATAACTTGGGCAAATGAACTCGGATTTCGATATGGCTTACCTTTATGGGCTTGTGGAATGATTATGTTGTTATCTGCATTAAAATATATAACTTAAGAGGTAGTAAAAAATATGACCGTTTTTATGTCATTGATTTTTATTTTGCGAAGGTTTACAGAAATGGGCCTTCATTCCATCTTTAAAAGCCCATAACTTGGTCAAATGAACTCGGATTTCGATATGGCATACCTTCCTTTATGGGCTTGTGGAATGATTATGTGTTATCTGCATTAAAATATATAACTTAAAAGGTAGTACAAAATATGACCGTTTTTATGTCATTGATCTTAATTTTGCGAAGGTTTACAGAAATGGGCCTTCATTCCATTTTTAAAAGCCCATAACTTGGTCAAATTAACTAGGAGTTCGATATGGCGTACCTTCCTTTATGGGCTTGTGGAATGATTTTGTGTTACCTGCATTAAAATATATAACTTAAAAGGTAGTACAAAATATGACCGTTTTTATGTCATTGATCTTAATTTTGCGAAGGTTTACAGAAATGGGCCTTCATTCCATTTTTAAAAGCCCATAACTTGGTCAAATTAACTAGGAGTTCGATACGGCGTACCTTAATGGGCTTGTGGAATGATTATGTTGTTATCTGCATTAAAATATATAACCTTAAAAGAAGTAAAAAATATGACCGTTTTTATGCCATTGATTTTAATTTTGCGAAGGTTTACTGAAATGGGCCTTCTTTTCATCTTTAAAAGCCCATAACTTGGTCAAATGAACTCGGTTTTCGATATGGCATACATTTTTGGGCTTGTGGAATGATTATGTTGTTATCTGCATTAAAATATATAACTTAAAAGGTAGTACAAAATATGACCGTTTTTATGTCATTGATCTTAATTTTGCGAAGGTTTACAGAAATGGGCCTTCATTCCATTTTTAAAAGCCCATAACTTGGGCAAATGAACTCGGATTTCGATATGGCATACCTTTATGGGCTTGTGGAATGATTATGTTGTTATCTGCATTAATATATATAACTTTAAAGGTAGTAAAAAAAATAACCGTTCTTATATCATTGATTTTAATTTTGCGAAGGTTTACAGAAATGGGCCTTCATTCCATCTTTAAAAGCCCATAACTTGATCAAATGAACTCGGACTTCGATATAGCCCTCCTTTTAAGCTTGTGGAATGATTATGTTGTTATCTGCATTAAAATATACATCTTAAAAGGTAGTACAAAATATGACCGTTTTTTTGTCATTGATTTTTATATTGCGAAGGTTTACAGAAATGGGCCTTCATTCCATCTTTAAAAGCCCATAATTTGGTTAAAGAGCTCGGATTTCGATATGGCATACCTTTATGGGCTTGTAAAATGATTATGTTGTTATCTGCATTAAAATATACATCTTAAAAGGTAGTACAAAATATGACCGTTTTTTTGTCATTGATTTTTATTTTGCGAAGGTTTACAGAAATGGGCCTTCATTCCATCTTTAAAAGCCCATAACTTGATCAAATGAACTCGGACTTCGATATGGCCCTCCTTTTGGGCTTGTGGAATGATTATGTTGTTATCTGCATTAAAATATATATCTTAAAAGGAAGTACAAAATATGACGGTTTTTATATCATTGATTTTTATTTTGCGAAGGTTTACGGAAATGGGAATCCTTTCCATCTTTAAAAGCCCATAACTTGATCAAATGAACTCGGACTTCGATATGGCACATCTTTATGGGCTTGTGGAATGATTATGTTGTTATCTGCATTAATAGAAATAAAACTTTAAAGGTAGTACAAAAAATTACCGTTTTTATGTCATTGATTTTAATTTTGCGAAGGTTTATAGAAATGGGCCTCCTTTCCATCTTTAAAAGCCCATAACTTGGTCAAGTGAACTCGGAATTGAATGTGGCATACCTTTATGGGCTTGTGGAATGATTATGTTGTTATCTGCATTAAAATATATAACTCAAAAGGTAGTAAAAAATATGACCGTTTTTATGTCATTGATTTTAATTTTGCGAAGGCTTACAGAAATGGGCCTCCTTTCCATCTTTAAAAGCCCATAACTTGGTCAAATGAACTCGGAATTCGACATGGCATTCCTTTATGGGCTTGTGGAATGATTATGTTGGTATCTGCATTAATAAATAAACCTTTAAAGGTTGTAAAAAATATGACCGTTTTTATGTGATTGATTTTAATTTTGCGAAGGTTTACTGAAATGGGCCTTCTTTCCATCCTTAAAAGCTCATAACTTGGTCAATGAACTCGGTTTTCGATATGGCATACCTTTATGGGCTTGTGGAATGATTATGTTGTTATCTGCATTAAAATATATAACTTAAAAGGTAGTACATAATATGACCGTTTTTATGTCATTGATTTTAATTTTGCGAAGGCTTACTGAAATGGGCCTTCATACCATCTTTAAGAGCCCATAACTTAGTCAAATGAACTCGGTTTTCGATATGGCATACCTTTATGGGCTTGTGGAATGATTATGTTGTTACCTGCATTAAAATATATAACTTAAGAGGTATTAAAAAATATGACAGTTTTTATGTCATTGATTTTAATTTGGCGAAGGTTTACTGAAATGGGCCTTTTTTCCATCTTTAAAAGCCCATAACTTGGGCAAATGAACTCGGATTTCGATATGGCTTACCTTTATGGGCTTGTGGAATGATTATGTTGTTATCTGCATTAAAATATATAACCTTAAAAGAAGTAAAAAATATGACCGTTTTTATGCCATTGATTTTAATTTTGCGAAGGTTTACTGAAATGGGCCTTCTTTCCATCTTTAAAAGCCCATAACTTGGGCAAATGAACTCGGATTTCGATATGGCTTACCTTTATGGGCTTGTGGAATGATTATGTTGTTATCTGCATTAAAATATATAACTTAAGAGGTAGTAAAAAATATGACCGTTTTTATGTCATTGATTTTTATTTTGCGAAGGTTTACAGAAATGGGCCTTCATTCCATCTTTAAAAGCCCATAACTTGGTCAAATGAACTCGGATTTCGATATGGCATACCTTCCTTTATGGGCTTGTGGAATGATTTTGTGTTACCTGCATTAAAATATATAACTTAAAAGGTAGTACAAAATATGACCGTTTTTATGTCATTGATCTTAATTTTGCGAAGGTTTACAGAAATGGGCCTTCATTCCATTTTTAAAAGCCCATAACTTGGTCAAATTAACTAGGAGTTCGATATGGCGTACCTTAATGGGCTTGTGGAATGATTATGTTGTTATCTGCATTAAAATATATAACCTTAAAAGAAGTAAAAAATATGACCGTTTTTATGCCATTGATTTTAATTTTGCGAAGGTTTACTGAAATGGGCCTTCTTTTCATCTTTAAAAGCCCATAACTTGGTCAAATGAACTCGGTTTTCGATATGGCATACATTTTTGGGCTTGTGGAATGATTATGTTGTTATCTGCATTAAAATATATAACTTAAAAGGTAGTACAAAATATGACCGTTTTTATGTCATTGATCTTAATTTTGCGAAGGTTTACAGAAATGGGCCTTCATTCCATTTTTAAAAGCCCATAACTTGGGCAAATGAACTCGGATTTCGATATGGCATACCTTTATGGGCTTGTGGAATGATTATGTTGTTATCTGCATTAAAATATATAACTTAAGAGGTAGTAAAAAATATGACCGTTTTTATGTCATTGATTTTTATTTTGCGAAGGTTTACTGAAATGGGCCTTCATTCCATCCTTAAAAGCCCATAACTTGGTCAAATGAACTCGGATTTCGATATGGCATACCTTCCTTTATGGGCTTGTGGAATGATTATGTGTTATCTGCATTAAAATATACAACTTAAAAGGTAGTACATAATATGTCCGTTTTTATGTCATTGATTTTAATTTTGCGAAGGTTTACTGAAATGGGCCTCCTTTCCATCTTTAAAAGCCCATAACTTGGTCAAATGAACTCGGAATTCGATATGGCATTCCTTTACGGGCTTGTGGAATTATTATGTTGGTATCTGCATTAATAAATGAACCTTTAAAGGTTGTAAAAAATACGACCGTTTTTATGTGATTGATTTTAATTTTGCGAAGGTTTACTGAAATGGGCCTTCTTTCCATCTTTAAAAGCCTATAACTTGGTCAATGAACTCGGTTTTCGATATGGCATACCTTTATGGGCTTGTGGAATGATTATGTTGTTATCTGCATTAAAATATATAACTCAAAAGGTAGTAAAAAATATAAACGTTTTTATGTCATTGATTTTAATTTTGCGAAGGTTTACTGAAATGGGCCTTCTTTGCATCTTTAAAAGCCCATAATTTGATCAAATGAACTCGGACTTCGATATGGCACCTCTTTATGGGCTTGTGGAATGATTATATTGTTACCTGCATTAATAAATATATAACTTTAAAGGTAGTACAAAATATTACTGTTTTTATGTCATTGATTTTAATTTTGCGAAGGTTTATAGAAATGGGCCTCCTTTCCATCTTTAAAAGCCCATAACTTGGTCAAGTGAACTCGGAATTGAATGTGGCATACCTTTATGGGCTTGTGGAATGATTATGTTGTTATCTGCATTAAAATATATAACTTAAAAGGTAGTACATAATATGACCGTTTTTATGTCATTGATTTTAATTTTGCGAAGGCTTACTGAAATGGGCCTTCATACCATCTTTAAGAGCCCATAACTTAGTCAAATGAACTCGGTTTTCGATATGGCATACCTTTATGGGCTTGTGGAATGATTATGTTGTTACCTGCATTAAAATATATATCTTTAAAGGTATTAAAAAATATGACAGTTTTTATGTCATTGATTTTAATTTGGCGAAGGTTTACTGAAATGGGCCTTTTTTCCATCTTTAAAAGCCCATAACTTGGGCAAATGAACTCGGATTTCGATATGGCTTACCTTTATGGGCTTGTGGAATGATTATGTTGTTATCTGCATTAAAATATATAACTTAAGAGGTAGTAAAAAATATGACCGTTTTTATGTCATTGATTTTTATTTTGCGAAGGTTTACAGAAATGGGCCTTCATTCCATCTTTAAAAGCCCATAACTTGGTCAAATTAACTAGGAGTTCGATACGGCGTACCTTAATGGGCTTGTGGAATGATTATGTTGTTATCTGCATTAAAATATATAACCTTAAAAGAAGTAAAAAATATGACCGTTTTTATGCCATTGATTTTAATTTTGCGAAGGTTTACTGAAATGGGCCTTCTTTTCATCTTTAAAAGCCCATAACTTGGTCAAATGAACTCGGTTTTCGATATGGCATACATTTTTGGGCTTGTGGAATGATTATGTTGTTATCTGCATTAAAATATATAACTTAAAAGGTAGTACAAAATATGACCGTTTTTATGTCATTGATCTTAATTTTGCGAAGGTTTACAGAAATGGGCCTTCATTCCATTTTTAAAAGCCCATAACTTGGGCAAATGAACTCGGATTTCGATATGGCATACCTTTATGGGCTTGTGGAATGATTATGTTGTTATCTGCATTAAAATATATAACTTAAGAGGTAGTAAAAAATATGACCGTTTTTATGTCATTGATTTTTATTTTGCGAAGGTTTACAGAAATGGGCCTTCATTCCATCTTTAAAAGCCCATAACTTGGTCAAATGAACTCGGATTTCGATATGGCATGCCTTCCTTTATGGGCTTGTGGAATGATTATGTGTTATCTGCATTAAAATATACAACTTAAAAGGTAGTACATAATATGTCCGTTTTTATGTCATTGATTTTAATTTTGCGAAGGTTTACTGAAATGGGCCTCCTTTCCATCTTTAAAAGCCCATAACTTGGTCAAATGAACTCGGAATTCGATATGGCATTCCTTTACGGGCTTGTGGAATTATTATGTTGGTATCTGCATTAATAAATGAACCTTTAAAGGTTGTAAAAATATGACCGTTTTTATGTGATTGATTTTAATTTTGCGAAGGTTTACTGAAATGGGCCTTCTTTCCATCTTTAAAAGCCCATAACTTGGTCAATGAACTCGGTTTTCGATATGGCATACCTTTATGGGCTTGTGGGATGATTATGTTGTTATCTGCATTAAAATATATAACTCAAAAGGTAGTAAAAAATATAAACGTTTTTATGTCATTGATTTTAATTTTGCGAAGGTTTACTGAAATGGGCCTTCTTTGCATCTTTAAAAGCCCATAACTTGATCAAATGAACTCGGACTTCGATATGGCACCTCTTTATGGGCTTGTGGAATGATTATATTGTTATCTGCATTAATAAATATATAACTTTAAAGGTAGTACAAAATATTACTGTTTTTATGTCATTGATTTTAATTTTGCGAAGGTTTATAGAAATGGGCCTCCTTTCCATCTTTAAAAGCCCATAACTTGGTCAAGTGAACTCGGAATTGAATGTGGCATACCTTTATGGGCTTGTGGAATGATTATGTTGGTATCTGCATTAATAAATAAACCTTTAAAGGTTGTAAAAAATATGACCGTTTTTTTGTGATTGATTTTAATTTTGCGAAGGTTTACTGAAATGGGCCTTCTTTCCATCCTTAAAAGCCCATAACTTGGTCAATGAACGCGGTTTTCGATATGGCATACCTTTATGGGCTTGTGGAATGATTATGTTGTTATCTGCATTCAAATATATAACTTAAAAGGTAGTACATAATATGACCGTTTTTATGTCATTGATTTTAATTTTGCGAAGGCTTACTGAAATGGGCCTTCATACCATCTTTAAGAGCCCATAACTTAGTCAAATGAACTCGGTTTTCGATATGGCATACCTTTATGGGCTTGTGGAATGATTATGTTGTTACCTGCATTAAAATATATATCTTTAAAGGTAGTAAAAAATATGACAGTTTTTATGTCATTGATTTTAATTTGGCGAAGGTTTACTGAAATGGGCCTTTTTTCCATCTTTAAAAGCTCATAACTTGGGCAAATGAACTCGGATTTCGATATGGCATACCTTTATGGGCTTGTGGAATGATTATGTTGTTATCTGCATTAAAATATATAACTTAAGAGGTAGTAAAAAATATGACCGTTTTTATGTCATTGATTTTTATTTTGCGAAGGTTTACAGAAATGGGCCTTCATTCCATCTTTAAAAGCCCATAACTTGGTCAAATGAACTCGGATTTCGATATCGCATACCTTCCTTTATGGGCTTGTGGAATGATTATGTGTTATCTGCATTAAAATATATAACTTAAAAGGTAGTACAAAATATGACCGTTTTTATGTCATTGATCTTAATTTTGCGAAGGTTTACAGAAATGGGCCTTCATTCCATTTTTAAAAGCCCATAACTTGGTCAAATTAACTAGGAGTTCGATATGGCGTTCCTTAATGGGCTTGTGGAATGATTATGTTGTTATCTGCATTAAAATATATAACCTTAAAAGAAGTAAAAAATATGACCGTTTTTATGCCATTGATTTTAATTTTGCGAAGGTTTACTGAAATGGGCCTTCTTTTCATCTTTAAAAGCCCATAACTTGGTCAAATGAACTCGGTTTTCGATATGGCATACATTTTTGGGCTTGTGGAATGATTATGTTGTTATCTGCATTAAAATATATAACTTAAAAGGTAGTACAAAATATGACCGTTTTTATCTCATTGATCTTAATTTTGCGAAGGTTTACAGAAATGGGCCTTCATTCCATTTTTAAAAGCCCATAACTTGGGCAAATGAACTCGGATTTCGATATGGCATACCTTTATGGGCTTGTGGAATGATTATGTTGTTATCTGCATTAAAATATATAACTTAAGAGGTAGTAAAAAATATGACCGTTTTTATGTCATTGATTTTTATTTTGCGAAGGTTCACAGAAATGGTCCTTCATTCCATCTTTAAAAGCCCATAACTTGGTCAAATGAACTCGGATTTCGATATGGCATACCTTCCTTTATGGGCTTGTGGAATGATTATGTGTTATCTGCATTAAAATATACAACTTAAAAGGTAGTACATAATATGTCCGTTTTTATGTCATTGATTTTAATTTTGCGAAGGTTTACTGAAATGGACCTCCTTTCCATCTTTAAAAGCCCATAACTTGGTCAAATGAACTCGGAATTCGATATGGCATTCCTTTACGGGCTTGTGGAATTATTATGTTGGTATCTGCATTAATAAATAAACCTTTAAAGGTTGTAAAAAATATGACCGTTTTTATGTGATATATTTTAATTTTGCGAAGGTTTACTGAAATGGGCCTTCTTTCCATCTTTAAAAGCCCATAACTTGGTCAATGAACTCGGTTTTCAATATGGCATACCTTTATGGGCTCGTGGAATAATTATGTTGTTATCTGCATTAAAATATATAACTTAAAAGGTAGTACATAATATGACCGTTTTTATGTCATTGATTTTAATTTTGCGAAGGTTTACTGAAATGGGCCTTCATTCCATCTTTAAGAGCCCATAACTTAGTCAAATGAACTCGGTTGTCGATATGGCATACCTTTATGGGCTTGTGGAATGATTATGTTGTTATCTGCATTAATAAATATATAACTTTAAAGGTAGTACAAAATATTACCGTTTTTATGTCATTGATTTTAATTTTGCGAAGGTTTATAGAAATGGGCCTCCTTTCCATCTTTAAAAGCCCATAACTTGGTCAAGTGAACTCGGAATTGAATGTGGCATACCTTTATGGGCTTGTGGAATGATTATGTTGGTATCTGCATTAATAAATAAACCTTTAAAGGTTGTAAAAAATATGACCGTTTTTATGTGATTGATTTTAATTTTGCGAAGGTTTACTGAAATGGGCCTTCTTTCCATCCTTAAAAGCCCATAACTTGGTCAATGAACGCGGTTTTCGATATGGCATACCTTTATGGGCTTGTGGAATGATTATGTTGTTATCTGCATTCAAATATATAACTTAAAAGGTAGTACATAATATGACCGTTTTTATGTCATTGATTTTAATTTTGCGAAGGCTTACTGAAATGGGCCTTCATACCATCTTTAAGAGCCCATAACTTAGTCAAATGAACTCGGTTTTCGATATGGCATACCTTTATGGGCTTGTGGAATGATTATGTTGTTCCTGCATTAAAATATATATCTTTAAAGGTAGTAAAAAGTATGACAGTTTTTATGTCATTGATTTTAATTTGGCGAAGGTTTACTGAAATGGGCCTTTTTTCCATCTTTAAAAGCCCATAACTTGGGCAAATGAACTCGGATTTCGATATGGCATACCTTTATGGGCTTGTGGAATGATTATGTTGTTATCTGCATTAAAATATATAACTTAAGAGGTAGTAAAAAATATGACCGTTTTTATGTCATTGATTTTTATTTTGCGAAGGTTTACAGAAATGGGCCTTCATTCCATCTTTAAAAGCCCATAACTTGGTCAAATGAACTCGGATTTCGATATGGCATACCTTCCTTTATGGGCTTGTGGAATGATTATGTGTTATCTGCATTAAAATATATAACTTAAAAGGTAGTACAAAAAATGACCGTTTTTATGTCATTGATCTTAATTTTGCGAAGGTTTACAGAAATGGGCCTTCATTCCATTTTTAAAAGCCCATAACTTGGTCAAATTAACTAGGAGTTCGATATGGCGTACCTTAATGGGCTTGTGGAATGATTATGTTGTTATCTGCATTAAAATATATAACCTTAAAAGGTAGTACATAATATGTCCGTTTTTATGTCATTGATTTTAATTTTGCGAAGGTTTACTGAAATGGGCCTCCTTTCCATCTTTAAAAGCCCATAACTTGGTCAAATGAACTCGGAATTCGATATGGCATTCCTTTACGGGCTTGTGGAATTATTATGTTGGTATCTGCATTAATAAATAAACATTTAAAGGTTGTAAAAAATATGACCGTTTTTATGTGATTGATTTTAATTTTGCGAAGGTTTACTGAAATGGGCCTTCTTTCCATCTTTAAAAGCCCATAACTTGGTCAATGAACTCGGTTTTCGATATGGCATACCTTTATGGGCTTGTGGAATGATTATGTTGTTATCTGCATTTAAATATATAACTCAAAAGGTAGTAAAAAATATAAACGTTTTTATGTCATTGATTTTAATTTTGCGAAGGTTTACTGAAATGGGCCTTCTTTGCATCTTTAAAAGCCCATAACTTGATCAAATGAACTCGGACTTCGATATGGCACCTCTTTATGGGCTTGTGGAATTATAATATTGTTATCTGCATTAATAAACATATAACTTTAAAGGTAGTACAAAATATTACCGTTTTTATGTCATTGATTTTAATTTTGCGAAGGTTTATAGAAATGGGCCTCCTTTCCGTCTTTAAAAGCCCATAACTTGGTCAAGTGAACTCGGAATTTGATATGGCATAACTTTATGGGCTTGTGGAATGATTATGTTGTTATATGCATTAAAATATACAACTTTAAGGGTAGTAAAAAATATGACCGTTTTTATGTCATTGATTTTTATTTTGCGAAGGTTTACAGAAATGGGAATCCTTTCCATCTTTAAAAGCCCATAACTTGATCAAATGAACTCGGACTTCGATATGGCACATCTTTATGGGCTTGTGGAATGATTATGTTGTTATCTGCATTAATAAATATAAAACTTTAAAGGAAGAACAAAATATTACCGTTTTTATGTCATTGATTTTAATTTTGCGAAGGTTTATAGAAATGGGCCTCCTTTTCATCTTTAAAAGCCCATAACTTGGTCAAGTGAACTCGGAATTGGATTTGGCATACCTTTATGGGCTTTTGGAATGATTATGTTGTTATCTGCATTAAAATATATAACTCAAAAGGCAGTAAAAAATATGACCGTTTTTATGTCATTGATTTTAATTTTGCGAAGGCTTACAGAAATGGGCCTCCTTTCCATCTTTAAAAGCCCATAACTTGGTCAAATGAACTCGGAATTCGATATGGCATACCTTTATGGTCATGTGGAATGATTATGTTGTTATCTGCATTAATAAATAAACCTTTAAAGGTTGTAATAAATATGACTGCTCTTATGTCATTGATTTTAATTTTCCGAAGGTTTACTGAAATGGGCCTTCTTTCCATCTTTAAAAGCCCATAACTTGGTCAATGAACTCGGTTTTCGATATGGAATACCTTTATGGGCTTGTGGAATGATCATGTTGTTATCTGCATTAAAATATATAACTTAAAAGGTAGTACAAAATATGCCCGTTTTTATGTCATTAACTTTCATTTTGCGAAGGTTTACAGAAGTGGTCCTTCATTCCATCTTTAAAAGCCCATAACTTGGTGAAATGAGCTCGGATTTCGATATGGCATACCTTTATGGGCTTGTGGAATGATTATGTTGTTATCTGCATTAAAATATATATCTTAAAAGGTAGTACAAAATATGACCGTTTTTATGTCATTGATTTTTATTTTGCGAAGGTTTACAGAAATGGGAATCCATAACTTGATCAAATGAACTCGGACTTCGAAATGGCACATCTTTAAGGGCTTGTGGAATGATTATGTTGTTATCTGCATTAATAAATATAAAACTTCAAAGGAAGTACAAAACATGAACGTTTTTATGTCATTGATTTTAATTTTGCGAAGGTTTACTGAAATGGGCCTCCTTTTCATCTTCAAAAGCCCATAACTTGGTCAAATGAACTCGGAATTCGATATGGCATACGTTAATGGGCTTGTGGAATGATTATGTTGTTATCTGCATTAATAAATAAACCTTTAAAGGTTGTAAAAAATATGACCGTTTTTATATCATTGATTTTAATTTTGCGAAGGTTTACTCAAATCGGCCTTCTTTCCATCTTTAAAAGCCCATAACTTGGTCAATGAACTCGGTTTTCGATATGGCATACCTTTATGGGCTTGTGGAATGATTATGTTGTTATCTGCATTAAAATATATAACTTAAAAGGTAGTACAAAATATGACCGTTTTTATGTCATTGATTTTAATTTTGCGAAGGTTTACTGAAATGGGTCTTCATTCCATCTTTAAGAGCCCATAACTTAGTCAAATGAACTCGGTTTTCAATATGGCATACCTTTATGGGCTTGTGGAATGATTATGTTGTTACCTGCATTAAAATATATATCTTTAAAGGTAGTAAAAAATATGACAGTTTTTATGTCATTGATTTTAATTTGGCGAAGGTTTACTGAAATGGGCCTTTTTTCCATCTTTAAAAGGCCATAACTTGGTCAAATTAACTAGGAGTTCGATATGGCATACCTTAATGGGCTTGTGGAATGATTATGTTGTTATCTGCATTAAAATATATAACCTTAAAAAAAGTAAAAAATATGACCTTTTTTATGCCATTGATTTTAATTTTTCGAAGGTTTACTGAAATGGGCCTCCTTTCCATCCTTAAAAGCCCATAACTTGGTCAAGTGAACTCGGAATTGGATGTGGCATAACTTTATGGGCTTGTGGAATGATTATGTTGTTATCTGCATTAAAATATATAACTCAAAAGGTAGTACAAAATATGAACGTTTTTATGTCATTGATTTTATTTTTGCGAAGGTTTACAGAAATGGGCCTCCTTTTCATCTTCAAAAGCCCAAAACTTGGTCAAATGAACTCGGTTTTCGATATGGCATACCTTTTTGGGCTTGTGGAATGATTATGCTGATATCTGCATTAAAATATATAACTTAAAAGGTAGTACAAAATATGACCGTTTTTATGTCATTGATCTTAATTTTGGGAAGGTTTACAGAAATGGGCCTTCATTCCATCTTTAAAAGCCCATAACTTGGTCAAATGAACTCGGATTTCGATATGGCATACCTTTATGGGCTTGTGGAATGATTATGTTGTTATCTGCATTAAAATATATAACTCAAAAGGTAGTAAAAAATATGAACGTTTTTATGTCATTGATTTTAATTTTGCGAAGGTTTATAGAAATGCGCCTCCTTTCCATCCTTAAAAGCCCATAACTTGGTCAAGTGAACTCGGAATTGGATGTGGCATAACTTTATGGGCTTGTGGAATGATTATGTTGTTATCTGCATTAAAATATATAACTCAAAAGGTAGTACAAAATATGAACGTTTTTATTTCATTGATTTTAATTGTGCGAACGTTTACAGAAATGGGCCTTCATCTTCAAAAGCCCATAACTTGGTCAAATGAACTCGGAATTCGATATGCCATGCCTTTATGGGCTTGTGGAATGATTATGTTGTTACCTGCATTAAAATATATAACTTTAAAGGTAGGAAAAAATATGACAGTTTTTATGTCACTGATTTTAATTTGGCGAAGGTTTACTGAAATGGTCCTTTTTTCCATCTTTAAAAGGCCATAACTTGGTCAAATTAACAAGGAGTTCGATATGGCATACCTTAATGGGCTTGTGGAATGATTATGTTGTTATCTGCATTTATAAATAAACCTTTAAAGGTTGTAAAAAATATGACCGTTTTTATATCATTGATCTTAATTTTGCGAAGGTTTACTGAAATGGGAATCCTTTCCATCTTTAAAAGCCCATAACTTGGTCAAATGAACTCGGAATTCGATATGGCATAACTTTATGGGCTTGTGGAATGATTATGTTGTTATCTGCATTAAAATATATAACTCAAAAGGAAGTAAAAAATATGAACGTTTTTATGTCATTGATTTTAATTTGGCGAAGGTTTACTGAAATGGGCCTTTTTTCCATCTTTAAAAGGCTATAGCTTGGTCAAATTAACTAGGAGTTCGATATGGCATACCTTAATGGGCTTGTGGAATGATTATGTTGTTATCTGCATTAAAAGAAGTAAAAAATATGACTGTTTTTATGCCATTGATTTTAATTTTGCGAAGGTTTACTGAAATGGGCCTTCTTTCCATCTTTAAAAGCCCATAACTTGGTCAAATGAACTCGGTTCTCGATATGGCATACATTTTTGGGCTTGTGGAATGATTATGTTGTTATCTGCATTAAAATATATAACTTAAAAGATAGTACAAAATATGACCGTTTTTATGTCATTGATTTTAATTTTGCGAAGGTTTATAGAAATGGGCCTTCATTCCATCTTTAAAAGCCCATAACTTGGTCAAATGAACTCGTATTTCGATATGGCATACCTTTATGGGCTTGTGGAATGATTATGGTGTTATCTGCATTAAAATATATAACTTTAAAGGTAGTACAAAATATGACCGTTATTATGTCATTGATTATACCCGTTACTCGTAGAGTAAAAGGGTATACTAGATTCGTCGGAAAGTATGTAACAGGCAGAAGGAAGCGTTTCCGACCCCATAAAGTATATATATTCTTGATCAGGATCACTAGCCGAGTCGATCTAGCCATGTCCGTCTGTCCGTCTGTCCGTCTGTCCGTCTGTCCGTCTGTCCGTCTGTCTGTCCGGATGAACGCTGAGATCTCGGAAACTATGAGAGTTAGGCTATTGAGATTTGGCGTACAGATTCCTGAGCTTCTTACGCAGCGCAAGTTTGTTTCAGTAGACTGCCACGCCCACTCTAACGCCCACAAACCGCCCAAAACTGTAACTCCTACAGTTTTGATGCTAGATAGAAAATTTTAACTGAAATGTATTGTTCTCAACAATACCTATCGATTGACCTAAAAAAAAGTTTGCCACGCCCACTTAAACGCCCACAAACCGCGAAAACCTGTGACGCCCACAATTTGCATGCTAGATAAGAAATTTTAACTGAAATGTATTGGTGTCGTCAATACCTATCGATTGATCCAAAAATAAATTCCACGCCCACTCTAACGCCTATAACGGTAGGTGGCGCATTTTAATCTCGCTTTGCTGCTTGCATATCTCCATTTCCCTTTGAGTAATGGGTATCTGATAGTCGAGGTACTCGACTATAGCGTTCTTCCTTGTTTTAATTTTGCAAAGGTTTACTGAAATGGGCCTTCTTTCCATCTTTAAAAGCCCATAACTTGGTCAAATGAACTCGGATTTCGATATGGCATGCCTTTATGGCCTTGTGGAATGATAATGTTATCTGCATTAAAATATATAACTTTAAAGGTAGTACAAAATATGACCGTTTTTATGTCAGTGATATTAATTTTGCAAAGGTTTACTGTAATGGGCCTTCATTCCACCTTTAAGAGCCCATAACTTGGTCAAATGAACTCGGTCTTTGATATGGCAAACCGTTATGGGCTTGTGGAATGATTATGTTGCTATCTGCATTAAAATATATAACTTTAAAGGTAGTAAAAAATATGACCGTTTTTATGTCATTGATTTTAATTTTGCGAAGGTTTAATGAAATGGGCCTTCTCTCCATCTTTAAAAGAACATAACTTGATGAAATGAACTCGGACTTCGATATGGCATAACTTTATAGGCTTGTGGAATGATTATGTTCTTATCTGCATTAAAATATATAACTTTAAAGGAAGTAAAAAAAATGACCGTTTTTATGTCATTGATTTTAATTTTGCGAAGGTTTAATGAATTGGGCCTTCATTCCATCTTTAAAAGAACATAACTTGATGAAATGAACTCGGACTTCGATATGGCATATCTTTATATAACTTTAAAGGAAGTACAAAATATGACCGTTTTAATGTCATTGATTTTAATTTTGCGAAGGTTTACTGAAATGGGCCTTCTTTCCATCTTTAAAAGCCAATAACTTGGTCAAATGAACTCGGACTTCGATACGGCACATCTTTATGGGCTTGTGGAATGATTATGTTGTTATCTGCATTAAAATATATAACCTTAAAAGAAGTAAAAAATATGACCGTTTTTATGTCATTGATTTTAATTTGCGAAGGTTTACAGAAATGGGAATCCTTTCCATCTTTAAAAGCCCATAACTTGATCAAATGAACTCGGACTTCGATATGGCACATCTTTATGGGCTTGTGGAATGATTATGTTGTTATCTGCGTTAAAATATATATCTTAAAATATATATCTTATGTCATTGATTTTAATTTTGCGAAGGTTTACTGAAATGGGCCTTCTTTCCATCTTTAATAGCCCATAACTTAGTCAAATACACTCGGTTTTCGATATGGCACACCTTTATGGGCTTGTGGAATGATTATGTTGTTACCTGCATTAAAATATATATCTTTAAAGGTAGTAAAAAATATGACAGTTTTTATGTCATTGATTTTAATTTGGCGAAGGTTTACTGAAATGGGCCTTTTTTCCATCTTTAAAAGGTCATAACTTGGTCAAATTAACTAGGAGTTCGATATGGCATACCTTAATGGGCTTGTGGAATGATTATGTTGTTATCTGCATTTAAATATATAACTTAAAAGGTAGTACAAAATATGACCGTTTTTATGTCATTGATTTTAATTTTGCGAAGGTTTACAGAAATGGGCCTTTATTCCATCTTTAATAGCCCATAACTTAGTCAAATGAACTCGGTTTTCGATATGGCATACCCTTATGGGCTTGTGGAATGATTATGTTGTTATCTGCATTAAAATATATATCTTAAAAGGAAGTACAAAATATGACCGTTTTTATGTCATTGATTTTAATTTTGCGAAGGTTTACAGAAATGGGAATCGTTTCCATCTTTAAAAGCCCATAACTTGATCAAATGAACTCGGACTTCGATATGGCACATATTTATGGGCTTGTGGAATGGTTATGTTGTTATCTGCATTAATAAATATAAAACTTTAAAGGAAGAACAAAATATTACCGTTTTTATGTCATTGATTTTAATTTTGCGAAGGTTTATAGAAATGGGCCTCCTTTTCATTTTTAAAAGCCCATAACTTGGTCAAGTGAACTCGGAATTGGATTTGGCATACCTTTATGGGCTTTTGGAATGATTATGTTGTTATCTGCATTAAAATATATAACTCAAAAGGCAGTAAAAAATATGACCGTTTTTATGTCATTGATTTTAGTTTTGCGAAGGCTTACAGAAATGGGCCTCCTTTCCATCTTTAAAAGCCCATAACTTGGTCAAATGAACTCGGAATTCGATATGGCATACCTTTATGGTCTTGTGGAATGATTATGTTGTTATCTGCATTAATAAATAAACCTTTAAAGGTTGTAATAAATATGACTGTTTTTATGTCATTGATTTTAATTTTCCGAAGGTTTACTGAAATCGGCCTTCTTTCCATCTTTAAAAGCCCATAACTTGGTCAATGAACTCGGTTTTCGATATGGCATACCTTTATGGGCTTGTGGAATGATTATGTTGTTATCTGCATTAAAATATATAACTTAAAAGGTGGTACAAAATATGACCGTTTTTATGTCATTAACTTTCATTTAGCGAAGGTTTACAGAAGTGGTCCTTCATTCCATCTTTAAAAGCCCATAACTTGGTGAAATGAGCTCGGATTTCGATATGGCATACCTTTATGGGCTTTTGGAATGATTATGTTGTTATTATATATATATATATGTCATTGATTTTAATTTTGCGAATGTTTACTGAAATGGGCCTTCTTTCCATCTTTAAAAGCCCATAACTTGGTCAAATGAACTCGGATTTCGATATGGCACAACTTAATGGGCTTGTGGAATGATTATGTTCTTATCTGCATTAATATATACAACTTTGGTTAAATGGACTCGGATTTCGATATGGCACACCTTTATGGGCTTGTGGAATTATTATTATTTTGCTATCTGCGATAAAAATAACTTTAAAGTTAGTAATATATATGACCGTTTTTATGTCATTGATTTTAATTTTGCGAAGGTTTACTGAAATGGTCCTCCTTACCATCTTTAAAAGCCCATAACTTGGTCAAATGAACTCGGATTTCGATATGGCATAGCTTTATGCGCTTGTGGAATGATTATGTTGTTATCTGCATTAATATATATAACTTTAGAGGTAGTAAAAATATAACCGTTTTTATGTCATTGATTTTAATTTTGCGAAGGTTTACTGAAATGGGCCTTCTTTCCATCTTTAAAAGCCCATAACTTGGTCAAATGAACTCGGATTTCGATATGGCATACCTTTATGGGCTTGTGGAATGATTATGTTGTTATCTGCATTAAAATATATAACTCAAAAGGTAGTAAAAAATATGAACGTTTTTATGTCATTGATTTTAATTTTGCGAAGGTTTATAGAAATGGGCCTCCTTTCCATCCTTAAAAGCCCATAACTTG
This sequence comes from Drosophila suzukii, assembly GCF_043229965.1. Classification (NCBI taxonomy): domain Eukaryota; kingdom Metazoa; phylum Arthropoda; class Insecta; order Diptera; family Drosophilidae; genus Drosophila; species Drosophila suzukii. The sequence continues at coordinate 43,001,795 of NC_092082.1, forward strand.
GTCAAGTGAACTCGGAATTGGATGTGGCATAACTTTATGGGCTTGTGGATTGATTATGTTGTTATCTGCATTAAAATATATAACTCAAAAGGTAGTACAAAATTTGAACGTTTTTATGTCATTGATTTTAATTCATCTTCAAAAGCCCATAACTTGGTCAAATGAACTCGGAATTCGATATGCCATGCCCTTATGGTCGTGTGGAATGATTATGTTGTTACCTGCATTAAAATATATAACTTTAAAGGTAGGAAAAAATATGACAGTTTTTATGTCACTGATTTTAATTTGGCGAAGGTTTACTGAAATGGGCCTTTTTTCCATCTTTAAAAGGCCATAACTTGGTCAAATTAACAAGGAGTTCGATTTGGCACACTTTTATGGGCTTGTGGAATGATTATGTTGCTATCTGCAATTATATATATAAATTTAAAGGTAGTAAAAAAAATGACCGTTTTTATGTCATTGATTTTAATTTTGCGAAAGTTTACTGAAATGGGCCTTCTTTCCATCTTTAAAAGCCCATAGCTTGATCAAACGAACTCGGAATTCGATATGGCACATCTTTATGGGCTTGTGGAATGATTATGTTGTTATCTGCATTAAAATATATAACTTTAAAGGAAGTAAAAAATATGACCGTTTTTATGTCATTGATTTTAGTTTTGCGAAGGTTTACTGAAATGGGCCTTCTTTCAATCTTTAAAAGCCCATAACTTGGTCAAATGATCTCGGTTTTCGATATGGCATACATTTATGGTCTTGTGGAATGATTATGTTCTTATCTGCATTAATATAAACAACTTTGGTTAAATGGACTCGGATTTCGATATGGCACACCTCTATGGGCTTGTGGAATTATTATTATTTTGCTATCTGCGATAAAATATAACTTTAAAGGTGGTAAAAAATATGACCATTTTTATGTCATTGATTTTAATTTTGCGAAGGTTTACTGAAATGGGCCTTCTTTCCATCTTTAAAAGCCCATAACTTGGTCAAATGAACTCGGATTTCGATATGGCACACCTTAATGGGCTTGTTGAATGATTATGTTGTTATCTGCAATAAAATATATAACTTTAAAGGAAGTAAAAAATATGACCGTTTTTATGTCATTGGTTTTAATTTTGCGAAGGCTTACAGAAATGGGCCTTCATTCCATCCTTAAAAGCCCATAACTTGGTCAAATGAACTCGGATTTCGATATGGCACACCTTTATGGGCTTGTGGGATGATTATGTTGCTATCTGCAATTATATATATAACTTTAAAGCTAGTAAAAAATATGACCGTTTTGATGTCATTGATTTTAATTTTGCGAAAGTTTATTGAAATGGGCCTTCTTTCCATCTTTAAAAGCCCATAACTTGGTCAAATGAACTCGGTTTTCGATATGGCATACCTTTATGGGCTTGTGGAATGATTATGTTGTTATCTGCATTGAAATATATAACTTAAAAGGTTGTAAAAAATATGACCGTTTTTATGTCATTGATTTTAATTTTGCGAAGGTTTACTGAAATGGGCCTTCATTCCATCTTTAAGAGCCCATAATTTGGTCAAATGAACTCGGATTTCGATATGGCACACCTTAATGGGCTTGTTGAATGATTATGTTCTTATCTGCATTAAAATATATAACTTTAAAGGTATTAAAAAATATGACCGTTTTTATGTCATTGATTTTAATTTTGCGAAGGTTTAATGAAATGGGCCTTTTTTCCATCTTTAAAAAGCCATAACTTGGTCAAATTAACAAGGAGTTCGATATGGCATACCTTAATGGGCTTGTAGAATGATTATGTTGTAATCTGCATTAAAATATATAACCTTAAAGGAAGTAAAATATATGACCGTTTTTATGCCATTGATTTTAATTTTGCGAAGGTTTACTGAAATGGGCCTTCTTTCCATCTTTAAAAGCCCATAACTTGATCAAATGATTTTGGACTTCGATATGGCACATCTTTATGGGCTCCCTCATCTATCTCAAAAAACTAGATTCTTTTCTTCAGCTTTATTATCAGAATACAAGAGGTTTACAAAGTAAGTTGACCAAATTGTATACTGATAGTTTTTCCTTGTCTTCCCATGTTATTGTTTTTACTGAAACCTGGTTAAAACCGGAAGTTCTAAGTTCCGAAGTTTTTCCAAGTAAGTACACAACTTACAGGCTTGATCGTCCGTCCCGACGTGGAGGTGGAGTTTTAATTGCAGTTGACTCAGAATTAACGTCTGAAGTAATAACGTCCGACGAAATAAATGACATTGAATTTCTATGTATAAAACTATCCCTTCCGGGTATTTCTATACACATAACATGTTCATATATTCCGCCATCATCGGAATTCCCGACATATGCGAATCATCTGTCCGCTATCCAGTTTATTTCAAGTAAACTATCAGATAGGGATCAGTTAATAGTTTTAGGTGACTTTAATATACCTAGGGCGACATGGTCCACCGTCGAAACCTCAAATATATTGTTACCTTCAACGCAGCATGATTTTCTTGACGGTTTGCTTGATATTTCATTGTCTCAAGTAAATCATGTATTAAATTTCTTAGGACGATTACTGGATCTATGCTTTGTTTCCAGTCTAGATTGTGTCTGCATAGCTAGAACCTCTGCAATTACTTTACCAGAAGACCCTTATCACCCAACGCTAGAGCTGACTATTGACACGGGTACAAAAGTGTATGAAGTATCTGAAAAAATAGCTAAACGCATCCCCTGCTTTCGTAAAGCGAACTTTGCACTCATTAATAGCCTTATAGCTTGCTCGGATTGGTCCAATCTGTACTTAAGTACTAATATAAATGAAGCGGTTAATATATTTTATAACATATTAAACGAAGTTTTTGATACATGCGTTCCTACGTATTATCCTAAAATTTCAAACCAACCTCCGTGGTTTAACAAAGAGCTGGCACGACTTAAAAATGTAAAGTCTAGACTCTACAAAAAGTTTAGAGCTTCAGGTTCACAAGCTGCCTTTTCCCGATACTTAAGTGCTCGGTCCGATTTCACCGTGCTTAACGCTCAGTGTTATAAAAACTATTTAGCTCGTTGCAAGACCCAGTTTACACTGGATCCAAAACAGTTTTATAATTTTGTTAACACAAAGCGTAAATCTTCTAGTTACCCATCATCACTTAAATTTGAAAATTCGGCTGCTAGCACTGATCAAGCCATAGCCGATCTTTTTGCACAGTTTTTTCAAACCACCTATTCAACATCAAGTCCTCCAGATCAGTCTTACCCATATGTCATTCCTAAATCAAACTTTATTTGTTGTCCTGTTATAAGTAAAAGCTCACTTCTTTTAGAATTGCAAAGGGTCAAACCAGTCTACTCTCCGGGTCCTGACGGAGTCCCTGGATGTGTGCTTAGGTATTGCGCTGAGACTTTGTGCAGACCATTGCACAAACTGTTTACTTTGTCTTTAGAAACATCCGATTTCCCACACAGATGGAAGGAATCGTTTGTTATCCCGCTTCATAAAAAAGGGAGTAAATTGAACGCATGTAATTACAGAGGTATTTCAAAGCTATCAGCTATACCGAAGCTCTTTGAGAACATTATTACGCCTCATTTACAACACAGTTGTAGGTCCCTTATTTCCTCTTGTCAAAACGGATTTATAAAACGTAGGTCAACGACAACCAACCTTTTGGAGTTTACTTCATTTGTTATAGGAGGTTTTAGAAAGAATCGTCAGACTGATGTGGTCTACACTGATTTTAGTAAAGCGTTTGATTCTGTAAGTCACCCGATTTTAGTCCGGAAATTGGACCTTTTAGGGTTTTCAGGTGATCTTCTTAGGTGGATTTTAAGTTATTTGAATGATAGGACTCAAAGGGTCATTTTTAAAAACTCTTTGTCATCCCTAATCCGAGTTACTTCCGGTGTACCACAAGGAAGTCATCTCGGTCCGCTCCTGTTTACATTATTTATAAATGACCTTCCATTAGTCTTAACGAAGTCACGGGTTCTTATGTACGCAGATGACGTTAAGTTGTGCCTGCAATATAATGACCCCGCACAAAGTTTAGCTTTACAATCGGATCTAAATGCATTTCAAACATGGTGCATGAATAATGAATTGAATTTAAATGGTTCTAAGTGTAAACTAATGACCTTTTTTCGTGTCAGCCCCCACTACTCAACGTATACTTTGAGTGGTTGTGCGTTAGATAGGATAACGCATGCTGACGACCTTGGAGTCTACATGGATCCTAGACTTAAATTTTCCGATCACATTACTACTATGGTAAATAAAGCCAGGGGCGTGCTTGCATTTATCAAAAGGTGGTCGAAGGAATTCGATGATCCCTATGTCACAAAGACCTTGTTTATTTCATTAGTCCGACCAATTCTTGAGTACTGCGCTCCTGTTTGGAGTCCCCAATATGGGGTGCATATAGACCGGATTGAGTCTGTGCAAAAAAACTTCTTAATGTTTGCCTTACGGAGACTTAACTGGGATACAAGCCTAATACTACCATCCTACTCTAGTAGACTACTTCTAATTAACTTACCATCGTTAGCTAACCGTAGAACTATGCTTGGTATTACGTTTATTAGAAATCTTATTCATGGTGATGTAGAGAGTCCCGAGTTACTGGGTCGCCTGCATTTTAATGTGCCAAATAGATTCACTAGAAACTATATTCCTTTAGTATTAAATCACTGTATCTCTAATTACGCAATGCATGAACCTTTTAGAGTACTTTGCAATGATTATAATAGACTATATCATCTAATATCTACTACTGACTCACTTCCTATCTTTAAATCAATAATACTATCCTCCCTAGTAACTAATTAGTTTTACTTGATGTATTTTGTCTATTCGTATTGACCTGTATTTTTAATTGTCTATTGTTACATTGTCTTTTTCTTTGTCCGCGATTATGTTTACTCGCCCAAAACGGTGATGGGCTCCGCGCGTAACAAGCTTTGCTTGGTGTCGTAGGGCCACTTGTTTGTACTGACCATAGTGCATCAACGTCCAAGATTGTGGAATGATTATGTTGTTACCTGCATTAAAATATATAACTTTAAAGGTAGTAAAAAAAATGACCGTTCTTATGTCATTGATTTTAATTTTGCGAAGGTTTACTGAAATGGGCCTTATTTCCATCTTTAAAAGCCCATAACTGAAATGAACTCTGATTTCAATATGGCATACCTTTATGGGCTTATGGAATGATGATGTTGTTATCTGCATTAAAATATACAACTTTAAAGGTAGTAAAAAATATGACAGTTTTTATGTCATTGATTTTAATTTGGCGAAGGTTTACTGAAATGGGCCTTCTTTCCGTCTTTAAAAGCCCAGAACTTGGTCAAATGAACTCGGATTTCGATTTGGCACACTTTTATGGGCTGTGGAATGATTATGTTGCTATCTGCAATTATATATATAAATTTAAAAGTAGTAAAAAAAATGACCGTTTTTATGTCATTGATTTTAATTTTGCGAAAGTTTACTGAAATGGGCCTTCTTTCCATCTTTAAAAGCCCATAGCTTGATCAAACGAACTCGGAATTCGATATGGCACATCTTTATGGGCTTGTGGAATGATTATGTTGTTATCTGCATTAAAATATATAACTTTAAAGGAAGTAAAAAATATGACCGTTTTTATGTCATTGATTTTAGTTTTGCGAAGGTTTACTGAAATGGGCCTTCTTTCAATCTTTAAAAGCCCATAACTTGATCAAATGAACTCGGAATTCGATATGGCACATCTTTATGGGCTTGTGGAATGATTATGTTGTTATCTGCATTAAAATATATAACTTAAAAGGTAGTAAAAATATGACCGTTCTTATGTCATTGATATTAATTTTGCGAAAGTTTACTGAAATGGGCCTTCTTTCCATCTTTAAGAGCCCATAACTTGGTCAAATGAACTCGGTTTTCGATATGGCATACCTTTATGGGCTTGTGGAATGATTATGTTGTTATCTGCATTGAAATATATAACTTAAAAGGTAGTAAAAATATGACCGTTCTTATGTCATTGATATTAATTTTGCGAAAGTTTACTGAAATGGGCCTTCTTTCCATCTTTAAGAGCCCATAACTTGGTCAAATGAACTCGGTTTTCGATATGGCATACCTTTATGGTCTTGTGGAATGATTATGTTCTTATCTGCATTAATATAAACAACTTTGGTTAAATGGACTCGGATTTCGATATGGCACACCTTTATGGGCTTGTGGAATTATTATTATTTTGCTATCTGCGATAAAATATAACTTTAAAGGTAGTAAAAAATATGACCATTTTTATGTCATTGATTTTAATTTTGCGAAGGTTTACTGAAATGGGCCTTCTTTCCATCTTTAAAAGCCCATAACTTGGTCAAATGAACTCGGATTTCGATATGGCACACCTTAATGGGCTTGTTGAATGATTATGTTGTTATCTGCAATAAAATATATAACTTTAAAGGAAGTAAAAAATATGACCGTTTTTATTTCATTGGTTTTAATTTTGCGAAGGCTTACAGAAATGGGCCTTCTTTCCATATTTAAAAGCCCATAACTTGGTCAAATGAACTCGGATTTCGATATGGCACACCTTTATGGGCTTGTGGAATGATTATGTTGCTATTTGCAATTATATATATAACTTTAAAGGTAGTTAAAAATATGACCGTTTTTATGTCATTGATTTTAATATTGCGAAGGTTTACAGAAATGGGCCTTCATTCCATCTTTAAAAGCCCATAACTTGATCAAATGAACTCGGAATTCGATATGGCACATCTTTATGGGCTTGTGGAATGATTATGTTGTTATCTGCATTAAAATATATAACTTAAAAGGTAGTAAAAATATGACCGTTCTTATGTCATTGATATTAATTTTGCGAAAGTTTACTGAAATGGGCCTTCTTTCCATCTTTAAGAGCCCATAACTTGGTCAAATGAACTCGGTTTTCGATATGGCATACCTTTATGGGCTTGTGGAATGATTATGTTGTTATCTGCATTGAAATATATAACTTAAAAGGTAGTAAAAAACATGACCGTTTTTATGTCATTGATTTTAATTTTGCGAAGGTTTACTGAAATGGGCCTTCATTCCATCTTTAAGAGCCCATAATTTGGTCAAATGAACTCGGATTTCGATATGGCACACCTTAATGGGCTTGTTGAATGATTATGTTCTTATCTGCATTAAAATATATAACTTTAAAGGTATTAAAAAATATGACCGTTTTTATGTCATTGATTTTAATTTTGCGAAGGTTTAATGAAATGGGCCTTCTTTCCATCTTTAAAAGAACATAACTTGATGAAATGAACTCCGACTTCGATATGGCATATCTTTATAGGCTTGTGGCATGATTATGTTCTGATGTGCATTAATATATACAACTTTGGTCAAATGAACTTGGATTTCGATATGGCACACCTTTATGGGCTTGTGGAATTATTATGTTGCTATCTGCAATAATATATATAACTTTAAAGGTTGTAATAAATATGACCGTTTTTATGTCATTGATTTTAATTTTGCGAAGGTTTACTGAATTGGGCCTTCATTCCATCTTTAAAAGCCCATAACTTGGTCAAATGAACTCGGATTTCGATATGGCATACCTTTATGGGCTTGTGGAATGATTATGGTGTTATCTGCATTAAAATATATAACTTTAAAGGTAGTAAAAAAAATGACCGTTTTTATGTCATTGATTTTAATTTTGCGAAGGTTTACTGAAATGGGCCTTCTTTCCATCTTTAAAAGCCCATAACTTGGTCAAATGAACTCGGATTTCGATATGGCATGCCTTTATGGGCTTGTGGAATGATTATGTTCTTATCTGCATTAATATATACAACTTTGGTTAAATGGACTCGGATTTCGATATGGCACACCTTTATGGGCTTGTGGAACTATTATTATTTTGCTATCTGCGAGAATATATAACTTTAAAGGAAGTAAAAAATATGAACGTTGTTATGTCATTGATTTTAATTTTGCGAAGGTTAACTGAAATGGGCCTTCTTTCCATCTTTAAAAGCCCATAACTTGGTCAAATGAACTCGGATTTCGATATGGCATACCTTTATGGCCTTGTGGAATGATTATGGTGTTATCTGCATTAAAATATATAACTTTAAAGGTAGTAAAAGATATGACCGTTTTTATGTCATTAATTTTAATTTTGCGAAGGTTTACTGAAATGGGCCTCTTTCAATCTTTAAAAGCCCATAACTTGGTCAAATGATCTCGGTTTTCGATATAGCATACCTTTATGGTATTGTGGAATGATTATGTTCTTATCTGCATTAATATATACAACTTTGGTTAAATGGACTCGGATTTCGATATGGCACACCTTTATGGGCTTGTGGAACTATTATTATTTTGCTATCTGCGATAATATATAACTTTAAAGTTAGTAATAAATATGACCGTTTTTATGTCATTGATTTTAATTTTGCGAAGGTTTACTGAAATGGGCCTTCTTTCCATCTTTAAAAGCCCATAACTTGGTCAAATGAACTCGGATTTCGATATGGCACACCTTAATGGGCTTGTTGAATGTTTATGTTGTTATCTGGATTAAAATATATAACTTTAAAGGAAGTAAAAAATGTTACCGTTTTTATGTCATTGATTTTAAATTTGCGAAGGTTTACTGAAATGGGCCTTCTTTCCATCTTTAAAAGCCCATAACTTGGTCAAATGATCTCGGTTTTCGATATGGCACACCTTTATGGGCTTGTGGAATGATTATATTGGTATCTGCATTAAGCTATATAACTTTAAAGGAAGTAAAAAATATGACCGTTTTTATGTCATTGATTTTAATTTTGCGAAGGCTTACTGAAATGGGCCTTCTTTCCATCTTTAAAAGCCCATAACTTGGTCAAATGAACTCGGATTTCGATATGGCACACCTTTATAAGCTTGTGGAATGATTATGTTGCTATCTGCAATTATATATATAACTTTAAAGGTAGTAAAAAATATGACCGTTTTTATGTCATTGATTTTAATATTGCGAAGGTTTACAGAAATGGGCCTTCATTCCATCTTTAAAAGCCCATAACTTGATCAAATGAACTTGGAATTCGATATGGCACATCTTTATGGGCTTGTGGAATGATTATGTTGTTATCTGCATTAAAATATATAACTTAAAAGGTAGTAAAAATATGACCGTTTTTATGTCATTGATATTACTTTTGCGAAAGTTTACTGAAATGGGCCTTCTTTCCATCTTTAAAAGCCCATAACTTGGTCAAATGAACTCGGATTTCGATATGGCATGCCTTTATGGGCTTGTGGAATGATAATGTCATCTGCATTAAAATATATAACTTTAAAGGTAGTAAAAAATATGACCGTTTTTATGTCATTGATTTTAATATTGCGAAGGTTTACAGAAATGGGCCTTCATTCCATCTTTAAAAGCCCATAACTTGATCAAATGAACTCGGAATTCGATATGGCACATCTTTATGGGCTTGTGGAATGATTATGTTGTTATCTGCATTAAAATATATAACTTAAAAGGTAGTAAAAATATGACCGTTTTTATGTCATTGATATTACTTTTGCGAAAGTTTACAGAAATGGGCCTTCATTCCATCTTTAAAAGCCCATAACTTGATCAAATGAACTCGGAATTCGATATGGCACATCTTTATGGGCTTGTGGAATGATTATGTTGTTATCTGCATTAAAATATATAACTTAAAAGGTAGTAAAAATATGACCGTTTTTATGTCATTGATATTACTTTTGCGAAAGTTTACTGAAATGGGCCTTCTTTCCATCTTTAAAAGCGCATAACTTGGTCAAATGAACTCGGATTTCGATATGGCACACCTTTATGGGCTTGTGGAATTATTATTATTTTGCTATCTGCGATAAAATATAACTTTAAAGGTAGTAAAAAATATGACCATTTTTATGTCATTGATTTTAATTTTGCGAAGGTTTACTGAAATGGGCCTTCTTTCCATCTTTAAAAGCCCATAACTTGGTCAAATGAACTCGGATTTCGATATGGCACACCTTAATGGGCTTGTTGAATGATTATGTTGTTATCTGCAATAAAATATATAACTTTAAAGGAAGTAAAAAATATGACCGTTTTTATTTCATTGGTTTTAATTTTGCGAAGGCTTACAGAAATGGGCCTTCTTTCCATCTTTAAAAGCCCATAACTTGGTCAAATGAACTCGGATTTCGATATGGCACACCTTTATGGGCTTGTGGAATGATTATGTTGCTATTTGCAATTATATATATAACTTTAAAGGTTGTTAAAAATATGACCGTTTTTATGTCATTGATTTTAATATTGCGAAGGTTTACAGAAATGGGCCTTCATTCCATCTTTAAAAGCCCATAACTTGATCAAATGAACTCGGAATACGATATGGCACATCTTTATGGGCTTGTGGAATGATTATGTTGCTATTTGCAATTATATATATAACTTTAAAGGTAGTTAAAAATATGACCGTTTTTATGTCATTGATTTTAATTTTGCGAAGGTTTACTGAAATGGGCCTTCATTCCATCTTTAAGAGCCCATAATTTGGTCAAATGAACTCGGATTTCGATATGGCACACCTTAATGGGCTTGTTGAATGATTATGTTCTTATCTGCATTAAAATATATAACTTTAAAGGTATTAAAAAATATGACCGTTTTTATGTCATTGATTTTAATTTTGCGAAGGTTTAATGAAATGGGCCTTCTTTCCATCTTTAAAAGAACATAACTTGATGAAATGAACTCCGACTTCGATATGGCATATCTTTATAGGCTTGTGGCATGATTATGTTCTGATGTGCATTAATATATACAACTTTGGTCAAATGAACTTGGATTTCGATATGGCACACCTTTATGGGCTTGTGGAATTATTATGTTGCTATCTGCAATAATATATATAACTTTAAAGGTTGTAATAAATATGACCGTTTTTATGTCATTGATTTTAATTTTGCGAAGGTTTACTGAATTGGGCCTTCATTCCATCTTTAAAAGCCCATAACTTGGTCAAATGAACTCGGATTTCGATATGGCATACCTTTATGGGCTTGTGGAATGATTATGGTGTTATCTGCATTAAAATATATAACTTTAAAGGTAGTAAAAAAAATGACCGTTTTTATGTCATTGATTTTAATTTTGCGAAGGTTTACTGAAATGGGCCTTCTTTCCATCTTTAAAAGCCCATAACTTGGTCAAATGAACTCGGATTTCGATATGGCATGCCTTTATGGGCTTGTGGAATGATTATGTTCTTATCTGCATTAATATATACAACTTTGGTTAAATGGACTCGGATTTCGATATGGCACACCTTTATGGGCTTGTGGAACTATTATTATTTTGCTATCTGCGAGAATATATAACTTTAAAGTTAGTAATAAATATGACCGTTTTTATGTCATTGATTTTAATTTTGCGAAGGTTTACTGAAATGGGCCTTCATTCCATCTTTAAAAGAACATAACTTGATGAAATGAACTCGGACTTCGATATAGCATATCTTTATAGGCTTGTGGAATGATTATGTTCTTATCCGCATTAAAATATATAACTTTAAAGGAAGTAAAAAATATGAACGTTGTTATGTCATTGATTTTAATTTTGCGAAGGTTAACTGAAATGGGCCTTCTTTCCATCTTTAAAAGCCCATAACTTGGTCAAATGAACTCGGATTTCGATATGGCATACCTTTATGGCCTTGTGGAATGATTATGGTGTTATCTGCATTAAAATATATAACTTTAAAGGTAGTAAAAGATATGACCGTTTTTATGTCATTAATTTTAATTTTGCGAAGGTTTACTGAAATGGGCCTCTTTCAATCTTTAAAAGCCCATAACTTGGTCAAATGATCTCGGTTTTCGATATGGCATACCTTTATGGTATTGTGGAATGATTATGTTCTTATCTGCATTAATATATACATTTTTGGTTAAATGGACTCGGATTTCGATATGGCACACCTTTATGGGCTTGTGGAACTATTATTATTTTGCTATCTGCGATAATATATAACTTTAAAGTTAGTAATAAATATGACCGTTTTTATGTCATTGATTTTAATTTTGCGAAGGTTTACTGAAATGGGCCTTCTTTCCATCTTTAAAAGCCCATAACTTGGTCAAATGAACTCGGATTTCGATATGGCACACCTTAATGGGCTTGTTGAATGTTTATGTTGTTATCTGCATTAAAATATATAACTTTAAAGGAAGTAAAAAATGTGACCGTTTTTATGTCATTGATTTTAAATTTGCGAAGGTTTACTGAAATGGGCCTTCTTTCCATCTTTAAAAGCCCATAACTTGGTCAAATGATCTCGGTTTTCGATATGGCACACCTTTATGGGCTTGTGGAATGATTATATTGGTATCTGCATTAAGCTATATAACTTTAAAGGAAGTAAAAAATATGACCGTTTTTATGTCATTGATTTTAATTTTGCGAAGGCTTACTGAAATGGGCCTTCTTTCCATCTTTAAAAGCCCATAACTTGGTCAAATGAACTCGGATTTCGATATGGCACACCTTTATAAGCTTGTGGAATGATTATGTTGCTATCTGCAATTATATATATAACTTTAAAGGTAGTAAAAAATATGACCGTTTTTATGTCATTGATTTTAATATTGCGAAGGTTTACAGAAATGGGCCTTCATTCCATCTTTAAAAGCCCATAACTTGATCAAATGAACTCGGTTTTCGATATGGCATACCTTTATGGGCTTGTGGAATGATTATGTTGTTATCTGCATTAAAATATATAACTTAAAAGGTAGTACAAAATATGACCGTTTTTATGTCATTGATATTACTTTTGCGAAAGTTTACTGAAATGGGCCTTCTTTCCATCTTTAAAAGCCCATAACTTGGTCAAATGAACTCGGATTTCGATATGGCATGCCTTTATGGGCTTGTGGAATGATAATGTCATCTGCATTAAAATATATAACTTTAAAGGTAGTACAAAATATGACCGTTTTTATGTCATAGATTTTAATTTTGCAAAGGGTATTGAAATGGGCCTTCCTTCCATCTTTAAGAGCCCATAACTTGGTCAAATGAACTCGGTTTTCGATATGGCATACCTTTATGGGCTTGTGGAATGATTATGTTGTTATCTGCATTAAAATATATAACTTAAAAGGTAGTACAAAATATGACCGTTTTTATGTCATTGATTTTAATTTTGCGAAGGTTTACTGAAATGGGCCTTCTTTCCATCTTTAAAAGCCCATAACTTGGTCAAATGAACTCGGATTTCGATATGGCACACCTTAATGGGCTTGTTGAATGTTTATGTTGTTATCTGCATTAAAATATATAACTTTAAAGGAAGTAAAAAATGTGACCGTTTTTATGTCATTGATTTTAAATTTGCGAAGGTTTACTGAAATGGGCCTTCTTTCCATCTTTAAAAGCCCATAGCTTGATCAAACGAACTCGGATTTCGATATGGCACACCTTAATGGGCTTGTGGAATGATTATGTTGTTATCTGCATTAATATATATAACTTTAAAGGTAGTAAAAGATATGACCGTTTTTATGTCATTGATTTTTATTTTGCGAAGGCTTACTGAAATGGGCCTTCTTTCCATCTTTAAAAGCCCATAACTTGGTCAAATGATCTCGGTTTTCGATATGGCACACCTTTATGGGCTTGTGGAATGATTATATTGGTATCTGCATTAAGCTATATAACTTTAAAGGAAGTAAAAAATATGACCGTTTTTATGTCATTGATTTTAATTTTGCGAAGGTTTAATGAAATGGGCCTTCTTTCCATCTTTAAAAGAACATAACTTGATGAAATGAACTCCGACTTCGATATGGCATATCTTTATAGGCTTGTGGCATGATTATGTTCTGATGTGCATTAATATATACAACTTTGGTCAAATGAACTTGGATTTCGATATGGCACACCTTTATGGGCTTGTGGAATTATTATGTTGCTATCTGCAATAATATATATAACTTTAAAGGTTGTAATAAATATGACCGTTTTTATGTCATTGATTTTAATTTTGCGAAGGTTTACTGAATTGGGCCTTCATTCCATCTTTAAAAGCCCATAACTTGGTCAAATGAACTCGGATTTCGATATGGCATACCTTTATGGGCTTGTGGAATGATTATGGTGTTATCTGCATTAAAATATATAACTTTAAAGGTAGTAAAAAAAATGACCGTTTTTATGTCATTGATTTTAATTTTGCGAAGGTTTACTGAAATGGGCCTTCTTTCCATCTTTAAAAGCCCATAACTTGGTCAAATGAACTCGGATTTCGATATGGCATGCCTTTATGGGCTTGTGGAATGATTATGTTCTTATCTGCATTAATATATACAACTTTGGTTAAATGGACTCGGATTTCGATATGGCACACCTTTATGGGCTTGTGGAACTATTATTATTTTGCTATCTGCGAGAATATATAACTTTAAAGTTAGTAATAAATATGACCGTTTTTATGTCATTGATTTTAATTTTGCGAAGGTTTACTGAAATGGGCCTTCATTCCATCTTTAAAAGAACATAACTTGATGAAATGAACTCGGACTTCGATATAGCATATCTTTATAGGCTTGTGGAATGATTATGTTCTTATCCGCATTAAAATATATAACTTTAAAGGAAGTAAAAAATATGAACGTTGTTATGTCATTGATTTTAATTTTGCGAAGGTTAACTGAAATGGGCCTTCTTTCCATCTTTAAAAGCCCATAACTTGGTCAAATGAACTCGGATTTCGATATGGCATACCTTTATGGCCTTGTGGAATGATTATGGTGTTATCTGCATTAAAATATATAACTTTAAAGGTAGTAAAAGATATGACCGTTTTTATGTCATTAATTTTAATTTTGCGAAGGTTTACTGAAATGGGCCTCTTTCAATCTTTAAAAGCCCATAACTTGGTCAAATGATCTCGGTTTTCGATATGGCATACCTTTATGGTATTGTGGAATGATTATGTTCTTATCTGCATTAATATATACATTTTTGGTTAAATGGACTCGGATTTCGATATGGCACACCTTTATGGGCTTGTGGAACTATTATTATTTTGCTATCTGCGATAATATATAACTTTAAAGTTAGTAATAAATATGACCGTTTTTATGTCATTGATTTTAATTTTGCGAAGGTTTACTGAAATGGGCCTTCTTTCCATCTTTAAAAGCCCATAACTTGGTCAAATGAACTCGGATTTCGATATGGCACACCTTAATGGGCTTGTTGAATGTTTATGTTGTTATCTGCATTAAAATATATAACTTTAAAGGAAGTAAAAAATGTGACCGTTTTTATGTCATTGATTTTAAATTTGCGAAGGTTTACTGAAATGGGCCTTCTTTCCATCTTTAAAAGCCCATAACTTGGTCAAATGATCTCGGTTTTCGATATGGCACACCTTTATGGGCTTGTGGAATGATTATATTGGTATCTGCATTAAGCTATATAACTTTAAAGGAAGTAAAAAATATGACCGTTTTTATGTCATTGATTTTAATTTTGCGAAGGCTTACTGAAATGGGCCTTCTTTCCATCTTTAAAAGCCCATAACTTGGTCAAATGAACTCGGATTTCGATATGGCACACCTTTATAAGCTTGTGGAATGATTATGTTGCTATCTGCAATTATATATATAACTTTAAAGGTAGTAAAAAATATGACCGTTTTTATGTCATTGATTTTAATATTGCGAAGGTTTACAGAAATGGGCCTTCATTCCATCTTTAAAAGCCCATAACTTGATCAAATGAACTCGGTTTTCGATATGGCATACCTTTATGGGCTTGTGGAATGATTATGTTGTTATCTGCATTAAAATATATAACTTAAAAGGTAGTACAAAATATGACCGTTTTTATGTCATTGATATTACTTTTGCGAAAGTTTACTGAAATGGGCCTTCTTTCCATCTTTAAAAGCCCATAACTTGGTCAAATGAACTCGGATTTCGATATGGCATGCCTTTATGGGCTTGTGGAATGATAATGTCATCTGCATTAAAATATATAACTTTAAAGGTAGTATAAAATATGACCGTTTTTATGTCATAGATTTTAATTTTGCAAAGGGTATTGAAATGGGCCTTCCTTCCATCTTTAAGAGCCCATAACTTGGTCAAATGAACTCGGTTTTCGATATGGCATACCTTTATGGGCTTGTGGAATGATTATGTTGTTATCTGCATTAAAATATATAACTTAAAAGGTAGTACAAAATATGACCGTTTTTATGTCATTGATTTTAATTTTGCGAAGGTTTACTGAAATGGGCCTTCTTTCCATCTTTAAAAGCCCATAACTTGATCAAATGAACTCGGACTTCGATATGGCACATGTTTATAGGCTTGTGGAATGATTATGTTGTTATCTGCATTAAAATATATAACTTTAAAGGTATTAAAAAATATGACCGTTTTTATGTCATTGATTTTAATTTTGCGAAGGTTTAATGAAATGGACCTTCTTTCCATCTTTAAAAGAACATAATTTGATGAAATGAACTCGGACTTCGACATAGCATATCTTTATAGGCTTGTGAAATGATTATGTTCTTATCCGCATTAAAATATATAACTTTAAAGGAAGTAAAAAATATGAACGTTTTTATGTCATTGATTTTAATTTTGCGAAGGTTTACTGAAATGGGCCTTCTTTCCATCTTTAAAAGCCCATAACTTGGTCAAATGAACTCGGATTTCGATATGGCACACCTTAATGGGCTTGTTGAATGTTTATGTTGTTATCTGCATTAAAATATATAACTTTAAAGGAAGTAAAAAATGTGACCGTTTTTATGTCATTGATTTTAAATTTGCGAAGGTTTACTGAAATGGGCCTTCTTTCCATCTTTAAAAGCCCATAGCTTGATCAAACGAACTCGGATTTCGATATGGCACACCTTAATGGGCTTGTGGAATGATTATGTTGTTATCTGCATTAATATATATAACTTTAAAGGTAGTAAAAGATATGACCGTTTTTATGTCATTGATTTTTATTTTGCGAAGGCTTACTGAAATGGGCCTTCTTTCCATCTTTAAAAGCCCATAACTTGGTCAAATGATCTCGGTTTTCGATATGGCACACCTTTATGGGCTTGTGGAATGATTATATTGGTATCTGCATTAAGCTATATAACTTTAAAGGAAGTAAAAAATATGACCGTTTTTATGTCATTGATTTTAATTTTGCGAAGGCTTACTGAAATGGGCCTTCTTTCCATCTTTAAAAGCCCATAACTTGGTCAAATGAACTCGGATTTCGATATGGCACACCTTTATAAGCTTGTGGAATGATTATGTTGCTATCTGCAATTATATATATAACTTTAAAGGTAGTAAAAAATATGACCGTTTTCATGTCATTGATTTTAATATTGCGAAGGTTTACAGAAATGGGCCTTCATTCCATCTTTAAAAGCCCATAACTTGATCAAATGAACTCGGAATTCGATATGGCACATCTTTATGGGCTTGTGGAATGATTATGTTGTTATCTGCATTAAAATATATAACTTAAAAGGTAGTAAAAACATGACCGTTTTTATGTCATTGATATTACTTTTGCGAAAGTTTACTGAAATGGGCCTTCTTTCCATCTTTAAAAGCCCATAACTTGGTCAAATGAACTCGGATTTCGATATGGCATGCCTTTATGGGCTTGTGGAATGATAATGTCATCTGCATTAAAATATAGAACTTTAAAGGTAGTACAAAATATGACCGTTTTTATGTCATAGATTTTAATTTTGCAAAGGGTATTGAAATGGGCCTTCCTTCCATCTTTAAGAGCCCATAACTTGGTCAAATGATCTCGGTTTTCGATATGGCATACCTTTATGGGCTTGTGGAATGATTATGTTGTTATCTGCATTAAAATATATAACTTAAAAGGTAGTACAAAATATGACCGTTTTTATGTCATTGATTTTAATTTTGCGAAGGTTTACTGAAATGGGCCTTCTTTCCATCTTTAAAAGCCCATAACTTGATCAAATGAACTCGGACTTCGATATGGCACATGTTTATGGGCTTGTGGAATGATTATGTTGTTATCTGCATTAAAATATATAACTTTAAAAGTATTAAAAAATATGACCGTTTTTATGTCATTGATTTTAATTTTGCGAAGGTTTAATGAAGTGGACCTTCTTTCCATCTTTAAAAGAACATAACTTGATGAAATGAACTCGGACTTCGACATAGCATATCTTTATAGGCTTGTGGAATGATTATGTTCTTATCCGCATTAAAATATATAACTTTAAAGGAAGTAAAAAATATGAACGTTTTTATGTCATTGATTTTAATTTTGCGAAGGTTTACTGAAATGGGCCTTCTTTCCATCTTTAAAAGCCCATAACTTGGTCAAATGAACTCGGATTTCGATATGGCATACCTTTATGGCCTTGTGGAATGATTATGGTGTTATCTGCATTAAAATAAAGAACTTTAAAGGTAGTAAAAAATATGACCGTTTTTATGTCATTGATTTTAATTTTGCGAAGGTTTACTGAAATGGGCCTTCTTTCCATCTTTAAAAGCCCATAACTTGGTCAAATGAACTCGAATTTCGATATGGCTTACCTTAATGGGCTTGTTGAATGATTATGTTGTTATCTGCATTAAAATATATAACTTTAAAGGAAGTAAAAAATGTGACCGTTTTGATGTCATTGATTTTAATTTTGCGAAGGTTTAATGAAATGGGCCTTCTTTCCATCTTTAAAAGAAAATAGCTTGATCAAACGAACTCGGAATTCGATATGGCACATCTTTATGGGCTTGTGGAATGATTTTGTTGTTATCTGCATTAATATATATAACTTTAAAGGTAGTAAAAGATATGACCGTTATTATGTCATTGGTTTTCATTTTGCGAAGGCTTACAGAAATGGGCCTCCTTTCTATATTTAAAAGCCCATAACTTGGTCAAATGAACTCGGATTTCGATATGGCATAGCCTTATGCGCTTGTGGAATGATTATGTTGTTATCTGCATTAATATATATAACTTTAAAGGTAGTAATAAATATGACCGTTTTTATGTCATTGATTTTCATTTTGCGAAGGTTTACTGAAATGGGCCTTCTTTCCATCTATAAAAGCCCATAACTTGGTCAAATGAACTCGGATTTCGATATGGCATACCTTTATGGGCTTGTGGAATGATTATGGTGTTATCTGCATTAAAATATATAACTTTAAAGGTAGTACAAAATATGACCGTTTTAATGTCATCGATTTTAATTTTGCGAAGGTTTACAGAAATGGGCCTTTATTCCATCCTTAAAGGACCATAACTTGGTCAAATGAACTCGGATTTCGATATGGCACACCTTAATGGGCTTGTGGAATGATTATGTTGCTATCTGCAATTATATATATAACTTTAAAGCTAGTAAAAGGTATGACCGTTTTGATGTCATTGATTTTAATTTTGCGAAAGTTTATTAAAATGGGCCTTCTTTCCATCTTTAAAAGCCCATAACTTGGTCAAATGAACTCGGATTTCGATATGGCACACCTTAATGGGCTTGTTGAATGATTATGTTGTTATCTGCATTAAAATATATAACTTTAAAGGAAGTAAAAAATGTGACTGTTTTTATGTCATTGATTTTAAATTTGCTAAGTTTCACTGAAGTGGGCCTACTTTCCATCTTTAAAAGCCCATAGCTTGATCAAACGAACTCGGATTTCGATATGGCATACCTTCATGGGCTTGTGGAATGATTATGTTGTTATCTGCATTAAAATATATAATTTTAAGGGAAGTAAAAAATATGACCGTTTTTATGTCATTGATTTTATTTTTGCGAAGGTTTACTGAAATGGGCCTTCTTTCCATCTTTAAAAGCCCATAGCTTGATCAAACGAACTCGGAATTCGATATGGCACATCTTTATGGGCTTGTGGAATGATTATGTTGTTATCTGCATTAATATATATAACTTTAAAGGTAGTAAAAGATATGACCGTTTTTATGTCATTGATTTTAATTTTGCGAAGGTTTACTGAAATGGGCCTTCTTTCCATCTTTAAAAGCCCATAACTTGGTCAAATGATCTCGGTTTTCGATATGGCACACCTTTATGGGCTTGTGGAATAATTATGTTGGTATCTGCATTGAAATATATAACTTAAAAGGTAGTAAAAAACATGACCGTTTTTATGTCATTGATTTTAATTTTGCGAAGGTTTACTGAAATGGGCCTTCATTCCATCTTTAAGAGCCCATAATTTGGTCAAATGAACTCGGATTTCGATATGGCACACCTTAATGGGCTTGTTGAATGATTATGTTCTTATCTGCATTAAAATATATAACTTTAAAGGTATTAAACAAGGGAGAACGCTATAGTCGAGTACCTCGACTATCAGATACCCGTTACTCAGCTTAAGGGACCAAAGGGAAATGGAGATATGCAAGCAGCAAAGCGAGATTTAAATGCGCCACCTACCGGCGGAAGACAGATTTAAGCGTTGTGGGCGTTAGGGTAGGCGTGAAAAATTCATTATTCAATAGAATAAGTTAGCCGCGGACTTTGCTCTCTCTGAGCGCCGGCAATGCTTTTTTCTTTGCCGCTAAGTTCGGCCGGCAACTATTTACATACACACACATACACGCGTAAAAACATTTCGCATTGTCTGGCTCTGACGTCATAGCTTTTTTCTTGGGAGGTTTGTGGGCGTTAGAGTGGGCGTAGCAAAATTTTTTTTGGCTCAATCGATAGGTATTGACAAGACTAATACATTTCAGTTAAAATTTTCTATCTATCATCAAAACTGTAGGAGCCACCATTTTGGGCGGTTTGTGGGCGTTATAGTGGGCGTGGCAGTCTACTGAAACAAACTTGCGCTGCGTAAGAAGCTCAGGAATCTGCACGCCAAATCTCAATAGCCTAGCTCTCATAGTTTCCGAGATCTCAGCGTTCATCCGGACAGACGGACAGACGGACAGACGGACAGACGGACAGACGGACAGACGGACATGGCTAGATCGACTCGGCTAGTGATCCTGATCAAGAATATATATACTTTATGGGGTCGGAAACGCTTCCTTCTGCCTGTTACATACTTTCCGACGAATCTAGTATACCCTTTTACTCTACGAGTAACGGGTATAAAAATATGACCGTTTTTATGTCATTGATTTTAATTTTGCGAAGGTTTAATGAAATGGGCCTTCTTTCCATCTTTAAAAGAACATAACTTGATGAAATGAATTCCGACTTCGATATGGCATATCTTTATAGGCTTGTGGCATGATTATGTTCTGATGTGCATTAATATATACAACTTTGGTCAAATGAACTTGGATTTCGATATGGCACACCTTTATGGGCTTGTGGAATTATTATGTTGCTATCTGCAATAATATATATAACTTTAAAGGTTGTAATAAATATGACCGTTTTTATGTCATTGATTTTAATTTTGCGAAGGTTTACTGAATTGGGCCTTCATTCCATCTTTAAAAGCCCATAACTTGGTCAAATGAACTCGGATTTCGATATGGCATACCTTTATGGGCTTGTGGAATGATTATGGTGTTATCTGCATTAAAATATATAACTTTAAAGGTAGTAAAAAAAAAGACCGTTTTTATGTCATTGATTTTAATTTTGCGAAGGTTTACTGAAATGGGCCTTCTTTCCATCTTTAAAAGCCCATAACTTGGTCAAATGAACTCGGATTTCGATATGGCATGCCTTTATGGGCTTGTGGAATGATTATGTTCTTATCTGCATTAATATATACAACTTTGGTTAAATGGACTCGGATTTCGATATGGCACACCTTTATGGGCTTGTGGAACTATTATTATTTTGCTATCTGCGAGAATATATAACTTTAAAGTTAGTAATAAATATGACCGTTTTTATGTCATTGATTTTAATTTTGCGAAGGTTTACTGAAATGGGCCTTCATTCCATCTTTAAAAGAACATAACTTGATGAAATGAACTCGGACTTCGATATAGCATATCTTTATAGGCTTGTGGAATGATTATGTTCTTATCCGCATTAAAATATATAACTTTAAAGGAAGTAAAAAATATGAACGTTGTTATGTCATTGATTTTAATTTTGCGAAGGTTAACTGAAATGGGCCTTCTTTCCATCTTTAAAAGCCCATAACTTGGTCAAATGAACTCGGATTTCGATATGGCATACCTTTATGGCCTTGTGGAATGATTATGGTGTTATCTGCATTAAAATATATAACTTTAAAGGTAGTAAAAGATATGACCGTTTTTATGTCATTAATTTTAATTTTGCGAAGGTTTACTGAAATGGGCCTCTTTCAATCTTTAAAAGCCCATAACTTGGTCAAATGATCTCGGTTTTCGATATGGCATACCTTTATGGTATTGTGGAATGATTATGTTCTTATCTGCATTAATATATACAACTTTGGTTAAATGGACTCGGATTTCGATATGGCACACCTTTATGGGCATGTGGAACTATTATTATTTTGCTATCTGCGATAATATATAACTTTAAAGTTAGTAATAAATATGACCGTTTTTATGTCATTGATTTTAATTTTGCGAAGGTTTACTGAAATGGGCCTTCTTTCCATCTTTAAAAGCCCATAACTTGGTCAAATGAACTCGGATTTCGATATGGCACACCTTAATGGGCTTGTTGAATGTTTATGTTGTTATCTGCATTAAAATATATAACTTTAAAGGAAGTAAAAAATGTGACCGTTTTTATGTCATTGATTTTAAATTTGCGAAGGTTTACTGAAATGGGCCTTCTTTCCATCTTTAAAAGCCCATAACTTGGTCAAATGATCTCGGTTTTCGATATGGCACACCTTTATGGGCTTGTGGAATGATTATATTGGTATCTGCATTAAGCTATATAACTTTAAAGGAAGTAAAAAATATGACCGTTTTTATGTCATTGATTTTAATTTTGCGAAGGCTTACTGAAATGGGCCTTCTTTCCATCTTTAAAAGCCCATAACTTGGTCAAATGAACTCGGATTTCGATATGGCACACCTTTATAAGCTTGTGGAATGATTATGTTGCTATCTGCAATTATATATATAACTTTAAAGGTAGTAAAAAATATGACCGTTTTTATGTCATTGATTTTAATATTGCGAAGGTTTACAGAAATGGGCCTTCATTCCATCTTTAAAAGCCCATAACTTGATCAAATGAACTCGGAATTCAATATGGCACATCTTTATGGGCTTGTGGAATGATTATGTTGTTATCTGCATTAAAATATATAACTTAAAAGGTAGTAAAAATATGACCGTTTTTATGTCATTGATATTACTTTTGCGAAAGTTTACTGAAATGGGCCTTCTTTCCATCTTTAAAAGCCCATAACTTGGTCAAATGAACTCGGATTTCGATATGGCATGCCTTTATGGGCTTGTGGAATGATAATGTCATCTGCATTAAAATATATAACTTTAAAGGTAGTACAAAATATGACCGTTTTTATGTCATAGATTTTAATTTTGCAAAGGGTATTGAAATGGGCCTTCCTTCCATCTTTAAGAGCCCATAACTTGGTCAAATGAACTCGGTTTTCGATATGGCATACCTTTATGGGCTTGTGGAATGATTATGTTGTTATCTGCATTAAAATATATAACTTAAAAGGTAGTACAAAATATGACCGTTTTTATGTCATTGATTTTAATTTTGCGAAGGTTTACTGAAATGGGCCTTCTTTCCATCTTTAAAAGCCCATAACTTGATCAAATGAACTCGGACTTCGATATGGCACATGTTTATAGGCTTGTGGAATGATAATGTTGTTATCTGCATTAAAATATATAACTTTAAAGGTATTAAAAAATATGACCGTTTTTATGTCATTGATTTTAATTTTGCGAAGGTTTAATGAAATGGACCTTCTTTCCATCTTTAAAAGAACATAATTTGATGAAATGAACTCGGACTTCGACATAGCATATCTTTATAGGCTTGTGAAATGATTATGTTCTTATCCGCATTAAAATATATAACTTTAAAGGAAGTAAAAAATATGAACGTTTTTATGTCATTGATTTTAATATTGCGAAGGTTTACTGAAATGGGCCTTCTTTCCATCTTTAAAAGCCCATAACTTGGTCAAATGAACTCGGATTTCGATATGGCACACCTTAATGGGCTTGTTGAATGTTTATGTTGTTATCTGCATTAAAATATATAACTTTAAAGGAAGTAAAAAATGTGACCGTTTTTATGTCATTGATTTTAAATTTGCGAAGGTTTACTGAAATGGGCCTTCTTTCCATCTTTAAAAGCCCATAGCTTGATCAAACGAACTCGGATTTCGATATGGCACACCTTAATGGGCTTGTGGAATGATTATGTTGTTATCTGCATTAATATATATAACTTTAAAGGTAGTAAAAGATATGACCGTTTTTATGTCATTGATTTTTATTTTGCGAAGGCTTACTGAAATGGGCCTTCTTTCCATCTTTAAAAGCCCATAACTTGGTCAAATGAACTCGGATTTCGATATGGCACACCTTTATAAGCTTGTGGAATGATTATGTTGCTATCTGCAATTATATATATAACTTTAAAGGTAGTAAAAAATATGACCGTTTTCATGTCATTGATTTTAATATTGCGAAGGTTTACAGAAATGGGCCTTCATTCCATCTTTAAAAGCCCATAACTTGATCAAATGAACTCGGAATTCGATATGGCACATCTTTATGGGCTTGTGGAATGATTATGTTGTTATCTGCATTAAAATATATAACTTAAAAGGTAGTAAAAATATGACCGTTTTTATGTCATTGATATTACTTTTGCGAAAGTTTACTGAAATGGGCCTTCTTTCCATCTTTAAAAGCCCATAACTTGGTCAAATGAACTCGGATTTCGATATGGCATGCCTTTATGGGCTTGTGGAATGATAATGTCATCTGCATTAAAATATATAACTTTAAAGGTAGTACAAAATATGACCGTTTTTATGTCATAGATTTTAATTTTGCAAAGGGTATTGAAATGGGCCTTCCTTCCATCTTTAAGAGCCCATAACTTGGTCAAATGATCTCGGTTTTCGATATGGCATACCTTTATGGGCTTGTGGAATGATTATGTTGTTATCTGCATTAAAATATATAACTTAAAAGGTAGTACAAAATATGACCGTTTTTATGTCATTGATTTTAATTTTGCGAAGGTTTACTGAAATGGGCCTTCTTTCCATCTTTAAAAGCCCATAACTTGATCAAATGAACTCGGACTTCGATATGGCACATGTTTATGGGCTTGTGGAATGATTATGTTGTTATCTGCATTAAAATATATAACTTTAAAGGTATTAAAAAATATGACCGTTTTTATGTCATTGATTTTAATTTTGCGAAGGTTTAATGAAATGGACCTTCTTTCCATCTTTAAAAGAACATAATTTGATGAAATGAACTCGGACTTCGACATAGCATATCTTTATAGGCTTGTGAAATGATTATGTTCTTATCCGCATTAAAATATATAACTTTAAAGGAAGTAAAAAATATGAACGTTTTTATGTCATTGATTTTAATATTGCGAAGGTTTACTGAAATGGGCCTTCTTTCCATCTTTAAAAGCCCATAACTTGGTCAAATGAACTCGGATTTCGATATGGCACACCTTAATGGGCTTGTTGAATGTTTATGTTGTTATCTGCATTAAAATATATAACTTTAAAGGAAGTAAAAAATGTGACCGTTTTTATGTCATTGATTTTAAATTTGCGAAGGTTTACTGAAATGGGCCTTCTTTCCATCTTTAAAAGCCCATAGCTTGATCAAACGAACTCGGATTTCGATATGGCACACCTTAATGGGCTTGTGGAATGATTATGTTGTTATCTGCATTAATATATATAACTTTAAAGGTAGTAAAAGATATGACCGTTTTTATGTCATTGATTTTTATTTTGCGAAGGCTTACTGAAATGGGCCTTCTTTCCATCTTTAAAAGCCCATAACTTGGTCAAATGATCTCGGTTTTCGATATGGCACACCTTTATGGGCTTGTGGAATGATTATATTGGTATCTGCATTAAGCTATATAACTTTAAAGGAAGTAAAAAATATGACCGGTTTTATGTCATTGATTTTAATTTTGCGAAGGCTTACTGAAATGGGCCTTCTTTCCATCTTTAAAAGCCCATAACTTGGTCAAATGAACTCGGATTTCGATATGGCACACCTTTATAAGCTTGTGGAATGATTATGTTGCTATCTGCAATTATATATATAACTTTAAAGGTAGTAAAAAATATGACCGTTTTCATGTCATTGATTTTAATATTGCGAAGGTTTACAGAAATGGGCCTTCATTCCATCTTTAAAAGCCCATAACTTGATCAAATGAACTCGGAATTCGATATGGCACATCTTTATGGGCTTGTGGAATGATTATGTTGTTATCTGCATTAAAATATATAACTTAAAAGGTAGTAAAAATATGACCGTTTTTATGTCATTGATATTACTTTTGCGAAAGTTTACTGAAATGGGCCTTCTTTCCATCTTTAAAAGCCCATAACTTGGTCAAATGAACTCGGATTTCGATATGGCATGCCTTTATGGGCTTGTGGAATGATAATGTCATCTGCATTAAAATATATAACTTTAAAGGTAGTACAAAATATGACCGTTTTTATGTCATAGATTTTAATTTTGCAAAGGGTATTGAAATGGGCCTTCCTTCCATCTTTAAGAGCCCATAACTTGGTCAAATGATCTCGGTTTTCGATATGGCATACCTTTATGGGCTTGTGGAATGATTATGTTGTTATCTGCATTAAAATATATAACTTAAAAGGTAGTACAAAATATGACCGTTTTTATGTCATTGATTTTAATTTTGCGAAGGTTTACTGAAATGGGCCTTCTTTCCATCTTTAAAAGCCCATAACTTGATCAAATGAACTCGGACTTCGATATGGCACATGTTTATGGGCTTGTGGAATGATTATGTTGTTATCTGCATTAAAATATATAACTTTAAAAGTATTAAAAAATATGACCGTTTTTATGTCATTGATTTTAATTTTGCGAAGGTTTAATGAAATGGACCTTCTTTCCATCTTTAAAAGAACATAACTTGATGAAATGAACTCGGACTTCGACATAGCATATCTTTATAGGCTTGTGGAATGATTATGTTCTTATCCGCATTAAAATATATAACTTTAAAGGAAGTAAAAAATATGAACGTTTTTATGTCATTGATTTTAATTTTGCGAAGGTTTACTGAAATGGGCCTTCTTTCCATCTTTAAAAGCCCATAACTTGGTCAAATGAACTCGGATTTCGATATGGCAAACCTTTATGGCCTTGTGGAATGATTATGGTGTTATCTGCATTAAAATAAAGAACTTTAAAGGTAGTAAAAAATATGACCGTTTTTATGTCATTGATTTTAATTTTGCGAAGGTTTACAGAAATGGGCCTTTATTCCATCCTTAAAGGACCATAACTTGGTCAAATGAACTCGGATTTCGATATGGCACACCTTAATGGGCTTGTGGAATGATTATGTTGCTATCTGCAATTATATATATAACTTTAAAGCTAGTAAAAGGTATGACCGTTTTGATGTCATTGATTTTAATTTTGCGAAAGTTTATTGAAATGGGCCTTCTTTCCATCTTTAAAAGCCCATAACTTGGTCAAATGAACTCGGATTTCGATATGGCACACCTTAATGGGCTTGTGGAATGATTATGTTGCTATATGCAATTATATATATAACTTTAAAGGTAGTAAAAAATATGACCGTTTTTATGTCATTGATTTTAATTTTGCGAAGGTTTACTGAAATGGGCCTTCTTTCCATCTTTAAAAGCCCATAACTTGGTCAAATGAACTCGGATTTCGATATGGCACACCTTAATGGGCTTGTTGAATGATTATGTTGTTATCTGCATTAAAATATATAACTTTAAAGGAAGTAAAAAACGTGACCGTTTTAATGTCATTGATTTTAAATTTGCTAAGGTTCACTGAAGTGGGCCTACTTTCCATCTTTAAAAGCCCATAGCTTGATCAAACGAACTCGGATTTCGATATGTCATACCTTCATGGGCTTGTGGAATGATTATGTTGTTATCTGCATTAAAATATATAATTTTAAAGGAAGTAAAAAATATGACCGTTTTTATGTCATTGATTTTAGTTTTGCGAAGGTTTACTGAAATGGGCCTTCTTTCCATCTTTAAAAGCCCATAGCTTGATCAAACGAACTCGGAATTCGATATGGCACATCTTTATGGGCTTGTGGAATGATTATGTTGTTATCTGCATTAATATATATAACTTTAAAGGTAGTAAAAGATATGACCGTTTTTATGTCATTGATTTTAATTTTGCGAAGGTTTACTGAAATGGGCCTTCTTTCCATCTTTAAAAGCCC
The DNA here is from genome assembly GCF_043229965.1 of Drosophila suzukii. Taxonomy (NCBI): domain Eukaryota; kingdom Metazoa; phylum Arthropoda; class Insecta; order Diptera; family Drosophilidae; genus Drosophila; species Drosophila suzukii. Next base: position 43,030,281 of record NC_092082.1, read on the forward strand.
ATAGCTTGGTCAAATGATCTCGGTTTTCGATATGGCACACCTTTATGGGCTTGTGGAATTATTATGTTGGTATCTGCATTAAACTATATAACTTTAAAGGAAGTAAAAAATATGACCGTTATTATGTCATTGGTTTTAATTTTGCGAAGGCTTACAGAAATGGGCCTCCTTTCTATATTTAAAAGCCCATAACTTGGTCAAATGAACTCGGATTTCGATATGGCATAGCTTTATGCGCTTGTGGAATGATTATGTTGTTATCTGCATTAATAGATATAACTTTAAAGGTAGTAATAAATATGACCGTTTTTATGTCATTGATTTTCATTTTGCGAAGGTTTACTGAAATGGGCCTTCTTTCCATCTTTAAAAGCCCATAACTTGGTCAAATGAACTCGGATTTCGATATGGCATACCTTTATGGGCTTGTGGAATGATTATGGTGTCATCTTTATTAAAATATATAACTTTAAAGGTAGTAAAAAATATGACCGTTTTTATGTCATTGATTTTAATTTTGCGAAGGCTTACAGAAATGGGCCTCCTTTCTATATTTAAAAGCCCATAACTTGGTCAAATGAACTCGGATTTCGATATGGCATAGCTTTATGCGCTTGTGGAATGATTATGTTGTTATCTGCATTAATAGATATAACTTTAAAGGTAGTAATAAATATGACCGTTTTTATGTCATTGATTTTCATTTTGCGAAGGTTTACTGAAATGGGCCTTCTTTCCATCTTTAAAAGCCCATAACTTGGTCAAATGAACTCGGAATTCGATATGGCACATCTTTATGGGCTTGTGGAATGATTATGTTGTTATCTGCATTAATATATATAACTTTAAAGGTAGTAAAAGATATGACCGTTTTTATGTCATTGATTTTAATTTTGCGAAGGTTTACTGAAATGGGCCTTCTTTCCATCTTAAAAAGCCCATAACTTGGTCAAATGATCTCGGTTTTCGATATGGCACACCTTTATGGGCTTGTGGAATGATTATGTTGGTATCTGCATTAAACTATATAACTTTAAAGGAAGTAAAAAATATGACCGTTATTATGTCATTGGTTTTAATTTTGCGAAGGCTTACAGAAATGGGCCTCCTTTCTATATTTAAAAGCCCATAACTTGGTCAAATGAACTCGGATTTCGATATGGCATAGCTTTATGCGCTTGTGGAATGATTATGTTGTTATCTGCATTAATAGATATAACTTTAAAGGTAGTAATAAATATGACCGTTTTTATGTCATTGATTTTCATTTTGCGAAGGTTTACAGAAATGGGCCTTCTTTCCATCTTTAAAAGCCCATAACTTGGTCAAATGAACTCGGATTTCGATATGGCATACCTTTATGGGCTTGTGGAATGATTATGGTGTCATCTTTATTAAAATATATAACTTTAAAGGTAGTAAAAAATATGACCGTTTTTATGTCATTGATTTTAATTTTGCGAAGGTTTACTGAAATGGGCCTTCTTTCCATCTATAAAAGCCCATAACTTGGTCAAATGAACTCGGATTTCGATATGGCACACCTTAATGGGCTTGTTGAATGATTATGTTGTTATCTGCATTAAAATATATAACTTTAAAGGAAGTAAAAAATGTGACCGTTTTTATGTCATTGATTTTAAATTTGCGAAGGTTTACTGAAATGGGCCTTCTTTCCATCTTTAAAAGCCCATAACTTGGTCAAACGAACTCGGAATTCGATATGGCACATCTTTATGGGCTTGTGGAATGATTATGTTGTTATCTGCATTAATATATATAACTTTAAAGGTAGTAAAAGATATGACCGTTTTTATGTCATTGATTTTAATTTTGCGAAGGTTTACTGAAATGGGCCTTCTTTCCATCTTTAAAAGCCTATAACTTGGTCAAATGATCTCGGTTTTCGATATGGCATACCTTTATGGGCTTGTGGAATGATTATGGTCTTATCTGCATTAAAATATATAACTTTAAAGGTAGTACAAAATATGACCGTTTTAATGTCATCGATTTTAATTTTGCGAAGGTTTACAGAAATGGGCCTTTATTCCATCCTTAAAGGACCATAACTTGGTCAAATGAACTCGGATTTCGATATGGCACACCTTAATGGGCTTGTGGAATGATTATGTTGCTATCTGCAATTATATATATAACTTTAAAGCTAGTAAAAGGTATGACCGTTTTTATGTCATTGATTTTAATTTTGCGAAAGTTTATTGAAATGGGCCTTCTTTCCATCTTTAAAAGCCCATAACTTGGTCAAATGAACTCGGATTTCGATATGGCACACCTTAATGGGCTTGTGGAATGATTATGTTGCTATATGCAATTATATATATAACTTTAAAGGTAGTAAAAAATATGACCGTTTTTATGTCATTGATTTTAATTTTGCGAAGGTTTACTGAAATGGGCCTTCTTTCCATCTTTAAAAGCCCATAACTTGGTCAAATGAACTCGGATTTCGATATGTCACACCTTAATGGGCTTGTTGAACGATTATGTTGTTATCTGCATTAAAATATATAACTTTAAAGGAAGTAAAAAATGTGACCGTTTTTATGTCATTGATTTTAAATTTGCTAAGGTTCACTGAAGTGGGCCTACTTTCCATCTTTAAAAGCCCATAGCTTGATCAAACGAACTCGGATTTCGATATGGCATACCTTCATGGGCTTGTGGAATGATTATGTTGTTATCTGCATTAAAATATATAATTTTAAGGGAAGTAAAAAATATGACCGTTTTTATGTCACTGATTTTAGTTTTGCGAAGGTTTACTGAAATGGGCCTTCTTTCCATCTTTAAAAGCCCATAACTTGGTCAAATGAACTCGGATTTCGATATGTCACACCTTAATGGGCTTGTTGAACGATTATGTTGTTATCTGCATTAAAATATATAACTTTAAAGGAAGTAAAAAATGTGACCGTTTTTATGTCATTGATTTTAAATTTGCTAAGGTTCACTGAAGTGGGCCTACTTTCCATCTTTAAAAGCCCATAGCTTGATCAAACGAACTCGGAATTCGATATGGCACACCTTAATGGGCTTGTTGAATGATTATGTTGTTATCTGCATTAAAATATATAACTTTAAAGGAAGTAAAAAATGTGACCGTTTTTATGTCATTGATTTTAAATTTGCGAAGGTTTACTGAAATGGGCCTTCTTTTCATCTTTAAAAGCCCATAGCTTGATCAAACGAACTCGGAATTCGATATGGCACATCTTTATGGGCTTGTGGAATGATTATGTTGTTATCTGCATTAATATATATAACTTTAAAGGTAGTAAAAGATATGACCGTTTTTATGTCATTGATTTTAATTTTGCGAAGGTTTACTGAAATGGGCCTTCTTTCCATCTTTAAAAGCCCATAGCTTGATCAAACGAACTCGGAATTCGATATGGCACACCTTAATGGGCTTGTTGAATGATTATGTTGTTATCTGCATTAAAATATATAACTTTAAAGGAAGTAAAAAATGTGACCGTTTTTATGTCATTGATTTTAAATTTGCGAAGGTTTACTGAAATGGGCCTTCTTTTCATCTTTAAAAGCCCATAGCTTGATCAAACGAACTCGGAATTCGATATGGCACATCTTTATGGGCTTGTGGAATGATTATGTTGTTATCTGCATTAATATATATAACTTTAAAGGTAGTAAAAAATATGACCGTTTTTATGTCATTGATTTTAATTTTGCGAAGGTTTACTGAAATGGGCCTTCTTTCCATCTTTAAAAGCCCATAACTTGGTCAAATGAACTCGGATTTCGATATGGCACACCTTAATGGGCTTGTTTAACGATTATGTTGTTATCTGCATTAAAATATATAACTTTAAAGGAAGTAAAAAATGTGACCGTTTTTATGTCATTGATTTTAAATTTGCTAAGGTTCACTGAAGTGGGCCTACTTTCCATCTTTAAAAGCCCATAGCTTGATCAAACGAACTCGGATTTCGATATGGCATACCTTCATGGGCTTGTGGAATGATTATGTTGTTATCTGCATTAAAATATATAATTTTAAAGGAAGTAAAAAATATGACCGTTTTTATGTCATTGATTTTAGTTTTGCGAAGGTTTACTGAAATGGGCCTTCTTTCCATCTTTAAAAGCCCATAGCTTGATCAAACAAACTCGGAATTCGATATGGCACATCTTTATGGGCTTGTGGAATGATTATGTTGTTATCTGCATTAATATATATAACTTTAAAGGTAGTAAAAGATATGACCGTTTTTATGTCATTGATTTTAATTTTGCGAAGGTTTACTGAAATGGGCCTTCTTTCCATCTTTAAAAGCCCATAACTTGGTCAAATGATCTCGGTTTTCGATATGGCACACCTTTATGGGCTTGTGGAATAGTTATGTTGGTATCTGCATTAAACTATATAACTTTAAAGGAAGTAAAAAATATGACCGTTATTATGTCATTGGTTTTAATTTTGCGAAGGCTTACAGAAATGGGCCTCCTTTCTATATTTAAAAGCCCATAACTTGGTCAAATGAACTCGGATATCGATATGGCACACCTTAATGGGCTTGTTGAATGATTATGTTGTTATCTGCATTAAAATATATAACTTTAAAGGAAGTAAAAAATGTGACCGTTTTTATGTCATTGATTTTAAATTTGCGAAGGTTTACTGAAATGGGCCTTCTTTTCATCTTTAAAAGCCCATAGCTTGATCAAACGAACTCGGAATTCGATATGGCACATCTTTATGGGCTTGTGGAATGATTATGTTGTTATCTGCATTAATATATATAACTTTAAAGGTAGTAAAAGATATGACCGTTTTTATGTCATTGATTTTAATTTTGCGAAGGTTTACTGAAATGGGCCTTCTTTCCATCTTTAAAAGCCTATAACTTGGTCAAATGATCTCGGTTTTCGATATGGCACACCTTTATGGGCTTGTGGGATGATTATGTTGGTATCTGCATTAAACTATATAACTTTAAAGGAAGTAAAAAATATGACCGTTTTTATGTCATTGATTTTAATTTTGCGAAGGTTTACTGAAATGGGCCTTCTTTCCATCTATAAAAGCCCATAGCTTGGTCAAATGAACTCGGATTTCGATATGGCACACCTTAATGGGCTTGTTGAATGATTATGTTGTTATCTGCATTAAAATATATAACTTTAAAGGAAGTAAAAAATGTGACCGTTTTTATGTCATTGATTTTAAATTTGCGAAGGTTTACTGAAATGGGCCTTCTTTTCATCTTTAAAAGCCCATAGCTTGATCAAACGAACTCGGAATTCGATATGGCACATCTTTATGGGCTTGTGGAATGATTATGTTGTTATCTGCATTAATATATATAACTTTAAAGGTAGTAAAAGATATGACCGTTTTTATGTCATTGATTTTAATTTTGCGAAGGTTTACTGAAATGGGCCTTCTTTCCATCTTTAAAAGCCCATAACTTGGTCAAATGATCTCGGTTTTCGATATGGCACACCTTTATGGGCTTGTGGAATGATTATGTTGGTATCTGCATTAAACTATATAACTTTAAAGGAAGTAAAAAATATGACCGTTATTATGTCATTGGTTTTAATTTTGCGAAGGCTCACAGAAATGGGCCTCCTTTCTATATTTAAAAGCCCATAACTTGGTCAAATGAACTCGGATTTCGATATGGCATAGCTTTATGCGCTTGTGGAATGATTATGTTGTTATCTGCATTAATATATATAACTTTAAAGGTAGTAAAAAATATGACCGTTTTTATGTCATTGATTTTAATTTTGCGAAGGTTTACTGAAATGGGCCTTCTTTCCATCTTTAAAAGCCCATAACTTGGTCAAATGATCTCGGTTTTCGATATGGCACACCTTTATGGGCTTGTGGAATGATTATGTTGGTATCTGCATTAAACTATATAACTTTAAAGGAAGTAAAAAATATGACCGTTATTATGTCATTGGTTTTAATTTTGCGAAGGCTTACAGAAATGGGCCTCCTTTCTATATTTAAAAGCCCATAACTTGGTCAAATGAACTCGGATTTCGATATGGCATACCTTTATGGGCTTGTGGAATGATTATGGTGTCATCTTTATTAAAATATATAACTTTAAAGGTAGTAAAAAATATGACCGTTTTTATGTCATTGATTTTAATTTTGCGAAGGTTTACTGAAATGGGCCTTCTTTCCATCTATAAAAGCCCATAACTTGGTCAAATGAACTCGGATTTCGATATGGCACACCTTAATGGGCTTGTTGAATGATTATGTTGTTATCTGCATTAAAATATATAACTTTAAAGGAAGTAAAAAATGTGACCGTTTTTATGTCATTGATTTTAATTTTGCGAAGGTTTAGTGAAATGGGCCTTCTTTCCATCTTTAAAAGCCTATAACTTGGTCAAATGATCTCGGTTTTCGATATGGCACACCTTTATGGGCTTGTGGGATGATTATGTTGGTATCTGCATTAAACTATATAACTTTAAAGGAAGTAAAGAATATGACCGTTATTATGTCATTGGTTTTAATTTTGCGAAGGCTTACAGAAATGGGCCTCCTTTCTATATTTAAAAGCCCATAACTTGGTCAAATGAACTCGGATTTCGATATGGCATAGCTTTATGCGCTTGTGGAATGATTATGTTGTTATCTGCATTAATATATATAACTTTAAAGGTAGTAATAAATATGACCGTTTTTATGTCATTGATTTTCATTTTGCGAAGGTTTACTGAAATGGGCCTTCTTTCCATCTTTAAAAGCCCATAACTTGGTCAAATGAACTCGGATTTCGATATGGCATACCTTTATAGGCTTGTGGAATGATTATGGTGTCATCTGCATTAAAATATATAACTTTAAAGGTAGTAAAAAATGTGACCGTTTTTATGTCATTGATTTTAATTTTGCGAAGGTTTACTGAAATGGGCCTTCTTTCCATCTATAAAAGCCCATAGCTTGGTCAAATGAACTCGGATTTCGATATGGCACACCTTAATGGGCTTGTTGAATGATTATGTTGTTATCTGCATTAAAATATATAACTTTAAAGGAAGTAAAAAATGTGACCGTTTTTATGTCATTGATTTTAAATTTGCGAAGGTTTACTGAAATGGGCCTTCTTTTCATCTTTAAAAGCCCATAGCTTGATCAAACGAACTCGGAATTCGATATGGCACATCTTTATGGGCTTGTGGAATGATTATGTTGTTATCTGCATTAATATATATAACTTTAAAGGTAGTAAAAGATATGACCGTTTTTATGTCATTGATTTTAATTTTGCGAAGGTTTACTGAAATGGGCCTTCTTTCCATCTTTAAAAGCCCATAACTTGGTCAAATGATCTCGGTTTTCGATATGGCACACCTTTATGGGCTTGTGGAATGATTATGTTGGTATCTGCATTAAACTATATAACTTTAAAGGAAGTAAAAAATATGACCGTTATTATGTCATTGGTTTTAATTTTGCGAAGGCTCACAGAAATGGGCCTCCTTTCTATATTTAAAAGCCCATATCTTGGTCAAATGAACTCGGATTTCGATATGGCATAGCTTTATGCGCTTGTGGAATGATTATGTTGTTATCTGCATTAATATATATAACTTTAAAGGTAGTAAAAAATATGACCGTTTTTATGTCATTGATTTTAATTTTGCGAAGGTTTACTGAAATGGGCCTTCTTTCCATCTTTAAAAGCCCATAACTTGGTCAAATGATCTCGGTTTTCGATGTGGCACACCTTTATGGGCTTGTGGAATGATTATGTTGGTATCTGCATTAAACTATATAACTTTAAAGGAAGTAAAAAATATGACCGTTATTATGTCATTGGTTTTAATTTTGCGAAGGCTTACAGAAATGGGCCTCCTTTCTATATTTAAAAGCCCATAACTTGGTCAAATGAACTCGGATTTCGATATGGCTTAGCTTTATGCGCTTGTGGATTGATTATGTTGTTATCTGCATTAATATATATAACTTTAAAGGTAGTAAAAAAAATGACCGTTTTTATGTCATTGATTTTAATTTTGCGAACGTTTACTGAAATGGGCCTTCTTTCCATCTATAAAAGCCCATAACTTGGTCAAATGAACTCGGATTTCGATATGGCACACCTTTATGGGCATTACAACTATAAAAGCCCATAGCTTGGTCAAATGAACTCGGAGTTCGATATGGCGCACCTTTGTGGGCTTGTGGAATTGTTATGTTGCTATCTGCAATAATATATATAACTTTAAAGGTTGTAATAAATATGACCGTTTTTATGTTATATATTTTAATTTTGCGAAGGTTTACTGAAATGGGGCTTCTTTCCATCTTTAAAAGCCCATAACTTGGTCAAATGAACTCGGAATTCGATATGGCATACCTTTATGGGCTTGTGGAATGATTACGTTGTTATCTGAATTAAAATATATAACTAAAAAGGTAGTACAAAATATGACCGTTTTTATGTCGTTGATTTTAATTTTGCGAAGGTTTACTGAAATGGGCCTTCATTCCATCTTTAAAAGCCCATAACTTGGTCAAATGAACTCGGAATTCGATATGGCATACAGTTATGGGCTTGTGGAATGATTGTGGTGTTATCTGCATTAAAATATACAACTTTAAAGGTAGTAAAAAATATGACCGTTTTTATGTCATTGATTTTAATTTTGCGAAGGTTTACTGAAATGAAATGAAATGGGCCTTCTTTCCATCTTTAAAAGCCCATAACTTGGTCAAATGTACTTGTATTTCGATATCGCATTCCTTTATGGGCTTGTGGAATGATTATAGTGTTATCTGCATTAAAATATATAACTTAGAAGGTAGTACAAAATATGACCGTTTATATGTCATTGATTTTAACTTTGCGAAGGTTTACTGAAATGAAATGGGCCTTCTTTCCATCTTTAAAAGCCCATAACTTGGTCAAATGTACTCGGATTTCGATATGGCATTCCTTTATGGGCTTGTGGAATGATTATAGTGTTATCTGCATTAAAATATATAACTTTAAAGGTAGTAAAACAGATGGCCGTTTTTATGTCATTGATATTAATTTTGCGAAGGTTTACAGAAATGGGCCTTCATTCCATCTTTAAAAGCACATAACTTGGTCAAATGAACTCGGTTTTTGATATGGCATACCTTTATGGGCTTGTGGAATGATTATGGTGTTATCTGCATTAAAATATATAACTTAAAAAGTGGTACAAAATATGACCGTTTTTATGTCATTGATTTTAATTTTGCGAAGGCTTACTGAAATGGGCCTTCATTCCATCTTTAAAAGCCCATAACTTGGTCAAAAGGACTCGGTTTTCGATATGGCATACCTTTATGGGCTTGTGGAATGATTATGTTGTTATTTGCATTAAAATATATAACTTAGAAGGTAGTACAAAATATGACCGTTTTTATGTCATTGATTTTAATTTTGCGAAGGTTTACTGAAATGAAATGAAATGGGCCTTCTTTCCATCTTTAAAAGCCCATAACTTGGTCAAATGAACTCGGTTTTCAATATGGCATACCTTTATGGGCTTGTGGAATGATTATGTTGTTATTTGCATTAAAATATATAACTTAGAAGGTAGTACAAAATATGACCGTTTTTATGTCATTGATTTTAATTTTGCGAAGGTTTACAGAAATGGGCCTCCTTTCCATCTTTAAAAGCCCATAACTTGGTCAAATGAACTCGGAATTCGATATGGCATACCTTTATGGGCCTGTGGAATGATTATGTTGTTATTTGCATTAAAATATATAACTTAGAAGGTAGTACAAAATATGACCGTTTTTATGTCATTGATTTTAATTTTGCGAAGGTTTACAGAAATGGGCCTCCTTTCCATCTTTAAAAGCCCATAACTTGGTCAAATGAACTCGGAATTCGATATGGCATACCTTTATGGGCCTGTGGAATGATTACGTTGTTATCTGAACTAAAATATATAACTTAGAAGGTAGTACAAAATATGACCGTTTTTATGTCATTGATATTAATTTTGCGAAGGTTTACAGAAATGGGCCTTCATTCCATCTTTAAAAGCCCATAACTTGGTCAAATGAACTCGGTTTTCGATATGGCATACCTTTATGGGCTTGTGGAATGATTATGTTGTTATTTGCATTAAAATATATAACTTAGAAGGTAGTACAAAATATGACCGTTTTTATGTCATTGATTTTAATTTTGCGAAGGTTTACAGAAATGGGCCTCCTTTCCATCTTTAAAAGCCCATAACTTGGTCAAATGAACTCGGAATTCGATATGGCATACCTTTATGGGCCTGTGGAATGATTACGTTGTTATCTGAACTAAAATATATAACTTAGAAGGTAGTACAAAATATGACCGTTTTTATGTCATTGATATTAATTTTGCGAAGGTTTACAGAAATGGGCCTTCATTCCATCTTTAAAAGCCCATAGCTTGGTCAAATGAACTCGGTTTTCGATATGGCATACCTTTATGGGCTTGTGGAATGATTATGTTGTTATTTGCATTAAAATATATAACTTAGAAGGTAGTACAAAATATGACCGTTTTTATGTCATTGATTTTAATTTTGCGAAGGTTTACTGAAATGGGTCTTCATTCCAACTTTAAAAGCCCATAACTTGGTCAAATGAACTCGGTTTTCGATATGGCATACCTTTATGGGCTTGTGGAATGATTATGTTGTTATTTGCATTAAAATATATAACTTAGAAAGTAGTACAAAATATGACCGTTTTAATGTCATTGATTTTAATTCTGCGAAGGTTTACAGAAATGGGCCTCCTTTCCATCTTTAAAAGCCCATAACTTGGTCAAATGAACTCGGTTTTCGATATGGCATACCTTTATGAGCTTGTGGAATGATTATGTTGTTATCTGCATTAAAATAAATAACTTTAAAGGTAGTAAAAAATATGACAGTGTTTATGTCATTGATTTTAATTTTGCGAAGGTTTACTGAAATGGGCCTTCATTCCATCTTTAAAAGCCCATAACTTGGTCAAATGAACTCGGAATTCGATATGGCATACAGTTATGGGCTTGTGGAATGATTGTGGTGTTATCTGCATTAAAATATACAACTTTAAAGGTAGTAAAAAATATGACCGTTTTTATGTCATTGATTTTAATTTTGCGAAGGTTTACTGAAATGAAATGAAATGGGCCTTCTTTCCATCTTTAAAAGCCCATAACTTGGTCAAATGTACTTGGATTTCGATATCGCATTCCTTTATGGGCTTGTGGAATGATTATAGTGTTATCTGCATTAAAATATATAACTTAGAAGGTAGTACAAAATATGACCGTTTATATGTCATTGATTTTAACTTTGCGAAGGTTTACTGAAATGAAATGGGCCTTCTTTCCATCTTTAAAAGCCCATAACTTGGTCAAATGTACTCGGATTTCGATATGGCATTCCTTTATGGGCTTGTGGAATGATTATAGTGTTATCTGCATTAAAATATATAACTTTAAAGGTAGTAAAACAGATGACCGTTTTTATGTCATTGATAATAATTTTGCGAAGGTTTACAGAAATGGGCCTTCATTCCATCTTTAAAAGCCCATAACTTGGTCAAATGAACTCGGTTTTCGATATGGCATACCTTTATGGGCTTGTGGAATGATTATGTTGTCATTTGCATTAATATATATAACTTAGAAGGTAGTACAAAATATGACCGTTTTTATGTCATTGATATTAATTTTGCGAAGGTTTACAGAAATGGGCCTTCATTCCATCTTTAAAAGCCCATAACTTGGTCAAATGAACTCGGTTTTCGATATGGCATACCTTTATGGGCTTGTGGAATGATTATGTTGTTATTTGCATTAATATATATAACTTAGAAGGTAGTACAAAATATGACCGTTTTTATGTCATTGATTTTAATTTTGCGAAGGTTTACTGAAATGAAATGAAATGGGCCTTCTTTCCATCTTTAAAAGCCCATAACTTGGTCAAATGAACTCGGTTTTCAATATGGCATACCTTTATGGGCTTGTGGAATGATTATGTTGTTATTTGCATTAAAATATATAACTTAGAAGGTAGTACAAAATATGACCGTTTTTATGTCATTGATTTTAATTTTGCGAAGGTTTACAGAAATGGGCCTCCTTTCCATCTTTAAAAGCCCATAACTTGGTCAAATGAACTCGGAATTCGATATGGCATACCTTTATGGGCCTGTGGAATGATTATGTTGTTATTTGCATTAAAATATATAACTTAGAAGGTAGTACAAAATATGACCGTTTTTATGTCATTGATTTTAATTTTGCGAAGGTTTACAGAAATGGGCCTTCATTCCATCTTTAAAAGCCCATAACTTGGTCAAATGAACTCGGTTTTCGATATGGCATACCTTTATGGGCTTGTGGAATGATTATGTTGTTATTTGCATTAAAATATATAACTTAGAAGGTAGTACAAAATATGACCGTTTTTATGTCATTGATTTTAATTTTGCGAAGGTTTACAGAAATGGGCCTCCTTTCCATCTTTAAAAGCCCATAACTTGGTCAAATGAACTCGGTTTTCGATATGGCATACCTTTATGAGCTTGTGGAATGATTATGTTGTTATCTGCATTAAAATAAATAACTTTAAAGGTAGTAAAAAATATGACAGTGTTTATGTCATTGATTTTAATTTTGAGAAGGTTTACTGAAATGGGCCTTCATTCCATCTTTAAAAGCCCATAACTTGGTCAAATGAACTCGAAATTCGATATGGCATACAGTTATGGGCTTGTGGAATGATTGTGGTGTTATCTGCATTAAAATATACAACTTTAAAGGTAGTAAAAAATATGACCGTTTTTATGTCATTGATTTTAATTTTGCGAAGGTTTACTGAAATGAAATGAAATGGGCCTTCTTTCCATCTTTAAAAGCCCATAACTTGGTCAAATGTACTTGGATTTCGATATCGCATTCCTTTATGGGCTTGTGGAATGATTATAGTGTTATCTGCATTAAAATATATAACTTAGAAGGTAGTACAAAATATGACCGTTTATATGTCATTGATTTTAACTTTGCGAAGGTTTACTGAAATGAAATGGGCCTTCTTTCCATCTTTAAAAGCCCATAACTTGGTCAAATGTACTCGGATTTCGATATGGCATTCCTTTATGGGCTTGTGGAATGATTATAGTGTTATCTGCATTAAAATATATAACTTTAAAGGTAGTAAAACAGATGACCGTTTTTATGTCATTGATATTAATTTTGCGAAGGTTTACAGAAATGGGCCTTCATTCCATCTTTAAAAGCCCATAACTTGGTCAAATGAACTCGGTTTTCGATATGGCATACCTTTATGGGCTTGTGGAATGATTATGTTGTTATTTGCATTAATATATATAACTTAGAAGGTAGTACAAAATATGACCGTTTTTATGTCATTGATTTTAATTTTGCGAAGGTTTACAGAAATGGGCCTCCTTTCCATCTTTAAAAGCCCATAACTTGGTCAAATGAACTCGGAATTCGATATGGCATATATTTATGGGCCTGTGGAATGATTACGTTGTTATCTGAACTAAAATATATAACTTAGAAGGTAGTACAAAATATGACCGTTTTTATGTCATTGATATTAATTTTGCGAAGGCTTACTGAAATGGGCCTTCATTCCATCTTTAAAAGCCCATAACTTGGTCAAAAGGACTCGGTTTTCGATATGGCATACCTTTATGGGCTTGTGGAATGATTATGTTGTTATTTGCATTAAAATATATAACTTAGAAGGTAGTACAAAATATGACCGTTTTTATGTCATTGATTTTAATTTTGCGAAGGTTTACTGAAATGAAATGAAATGGGCCTTCTTTCCATCTTTAAAAGCCCATAACTTGGTCAAATGAACTCGGTTTTCAATATGGCATACCTTTATGGGCTTGTGGAATGATTACGTTGTTATCTGAATTAAAATATATAACTTGAAAGGTAGTACAAAATATGACCGTTTGTATGTCATTGATTTTAATTTTGCGAAGGTTTACTGAAATGGGCCTTCATTCCATCTTTAAAAGCCCATAACTTGGTCAAATGAACTCGGAGTTCGATATGGCATACCTTTATGGGCTTGTGGAATGATTATATTGTTATCTGCATTAAAATATATAACTTAAAAAGTAGTTCAAAATATGGCCGTTTTTATGTCATTGATTTTAATTTTGCGAAGGCTTACTGAAATGGGCCTTCATTCTATCTTTAAAAGCCAATAACTTGGTCAAAAGGACTCGGATTTCGATACGGCGCATGCTTATGTGTTTGTGGAATGATTATGTTCTTATCTGCATTAATATATACAACTTTAAAGGTAGTAAAAAATATGACCGTTTGTGGAATGATTTTGTTGTAAGCTGTATTAAAATATAAAACTTTAAAGGTAGTAAAAAATATGACCGTTTTTATGTTATTGAGTTTAATGTTGCGAAGGTTTACAGAAATGGGCCTCCTTTCCATCTTTAAAAGCCCATAACTTGGTCAAATGAACTCGGAATTTGATATGGCACACCTTTATGGGCTTGTGGAATGATTATGTTTTTATCTGCATTAATAAATATATAACTTAAAAGGTAGTACAAAATATGACCGTTTTTATCTCATTGATTTTAATTTTGCGAAGGTTTACTGAAATGAAATGAAATGGGCCTTTTTTCAATCTTTAAAAGCCCATAGCTTGGTCAAATGTACTCGGATTTCGATATGGCATTCCTTTATGGGCTTGTGGAATGATTATAGTGTAATCTGCATTAAAATATATAACTTTAAAGGTAGTAAAACAGATGACCGTTTTTATGTCATTGATATTAATTTTGCGAAGGTTTACAGAAATGGGCCTTCATTCCATCTTTAAAAGCCCATAACTTGGTCAAATGAACTCGGTTTTCGATATGGCATACCTTTATGGGCTTGTGGAATGATTATGTTGTTATTTGCATTAAAATATATAACTTAGAAGGTAGTACAAAATATGACCGTTTTTATGTCATTGATTTTAATTTTGCGAAGGTTTACAGAAATGGGCCTCCTTTCCATCTTTAAAAGCCCATAACTTGGTCAAATGAACTCGGAATTCGATATGGCATACCTTTATGGGCCTGTGGAATGATTACGTTGTTATCTGAACTAAAATATATAACTTAGAAGGTAGTACAAAATATGACCGTTTTTATGTCATTGATATTAATTTTGCGAAGGTTTACAGAAATGGGCCTTCATTCCATCTTTAAAAGCCCATAGCTTGGTCAAATGAACTCGGTTTTCGATATGGCATACCTTTATGGGCTTGTGGAATGATTATGTTGTTATTTGCATTAAAATATATAACTTAGAAGGTAGTACAAAATATGACCGTTTTTATGTCATTGATTTTAATTTTGCGAAGGTTTACTGAAATGGGTCTTCATTCCAACTTTAAAAGCCCATAACTTGGTCAAATGAACTCGGTTTTCGATATGGCATACCTTTATGGGCTTGTGGAATGATTATGTTGTTATTTGCATTAAAATATATAACTTAGAAAGTAGTTCAAAATATGACCGTTTTAATGTCATTGATTTTAATTTTGCGAAGGTTTACAGAAATGGGCCTCCTTTCCATCTTTAAAAGCCCATAACTTGGTCAAATGAACTCGGTTTTCGATATGGCATACCTTTATGAGCTTGTGGAATGATTATGTTGTTATCTGCATTAAAATAAATAACTTTAAAGGTAGTAAAAAATATGACAGTGTTTATGTCATTGATTTTAATTTTGCGAAGGTTTACTGAAATGGGCCTTTTTTCCATCTTTAAAGGGCCATAACTTGGTCAAATTAACTCGGATTTCTATATGGCACATTTTTATGGGCTTGTGGAATGATTATGTTGGTATCTGCATTAAAATATATAACCTTAAAGGAAGTAAAAAATATGACCCATTTTATGTCATTGATTTTAATTTTGCGAAGGTTTACTGAAATGGGCCTCCTTTCCATCTTTAAAAGCTCATAACTTGATCAAATGAACTCGGACTTCGATATGGCACATTTTTATGGGCTTGTGGAATGATTATGTTGTTATCTGCATTCATATATATTACTTTAAAGGTAGTAAAAACAAGGAAGAACGCTATAGTCGAGTACCTCGACTATCAGATACCCGTTACTCAGCTAAATATAGATATGCAAGTAGCAAAGCGAGATTAAAATGCGCAACCTATCGGCGGTATACAGATTTAAGCGTTATGGGCGTTAGAGTGGGCGTGGCAATTTTTATTTTAGTCAATCGATAGGTATTGATGAGAACATTACATTTCAGTTAAAATTTTTATTCTAGCATCAAGACTGTAGGAGCCACAGTTTTGGGCGGTTTGTGGGCGTTAGAGTGGGCGTGGCACTCTACTGAAACAAACTTGCGCTGCGCAGGAATCTCAGGAATCTGCGTGCCTAATCCCAGTATTGTAACTCTCATAGTTTCCGAGATCTCAGCGTTCATACGGACAGACGGACAGACGGACATGGCTAGATCGACTCGGCTAGTGATCCTGATCATGAATATATATACTTTATGGGGTCGGAAACGCTTCCTTCTGCCTGTTACATACTTTCCGACGAATCTAGTATACCCTTTCGCTCTACGAGTAACGGGTATAAATATGACCGTTTTTATGTCATTGATTTTAATATTACGAAGGTTTAAAAAAATGGGCCTTCTTTCCATCTTTAAAAGCCCATAACTTGATCAAATTAACTCGGACTTCGATATGACATATCTTTATAGGCTTGTGGAATGATTATGTTTTTATCTGCATTAATATATACAACTTTGGTCAAATGAACTCGGATTTCGATATGGCACACCTTTATGGGCTTGTGGAATTGTTATGTTGCTATCTGCAATAATATATATAACTTTAAAGGTAGTAATAAATATGACCGTTTTTATGTCATTGATTTTAATTTTGCGAAGGTTTAATGAAATGGGCCTTCTTTCCATCTTTAAAAGCCCATAACTTGATCAAATGAACTCGGACTTCGATATGGCATATCTTTATAAGCTTGTGGAATGATTATGTTTTTATCTGCATTAATATATACAACTTTGGTCAAATGAACTCGGATGTCGATATGGCACATCTTTATGGGCTTGTGGAATGATTATGTTGTTATCTGCATTCATATATATTACTTTAAGGGTAGTAAAAAATACGACCGTTTTTATGTCATTGATTTGAATTTTACGAAGGTCTACTGAAATGGGCCTTTTTTCCATCTTTAAAGGGCCATAACTTGGTCAAATTAGCTCGGATTTCCATATGGCATAACTTTATGAGCATGTGGAATGATTATGTTGGTATCTTCATTAAAATATATAACTTTAAAGGAAGTAAAAAATATGACCGTTTTTATGTCATTGATTTTAATTTTGCGAAGGTTTACTGAAATGGGCCTTCTTTCCATCTTTAAAAGCCCATAACTCGGTCAAAAGGACTCGGATTTCGAAACGGCGCATGTTTATGGGCTTGTGGAATGATTATGTTCTTATCTGCATTAATATATACAACTTTAAAGGTCGTAAAAAATATGACCGTTTTTATGTCATTAATTTTAATTTTGCGAAGGTTTACTGAAATGGGCCTTCTTTCCATCTTTAAAAGCCCATAACTTGATCAAATGAACTCGGACTTCGATATGGCATATCTTTATAAGCTTGTGGAATGATTATGTTCTCATCTGCATTAATATATACAACTTTAAAGGTAGTACAAAATATGACCGTTTTTATTTCATTGGTTTTTATTTTTCGAAAAATTACTTGAATTGGCCTTTTTTCCATCTTTAAAAGCCCATAACTTGGTCAAAAGGACTCGGATTTCGATATGGCATACCTTTATAAGCTTGTGGAATGATTTTGTTGTAAGCTGAATTAAAATATAGAACTTTAAAGGTAGTAAAAAACATGACCGTTTTTTGTCATTGATTATAGTTTTGCGAAGGTTTACTGAAATGGGCCTTCTTTCCATTTTAAAAAGCCCATAACTTGATCAAAAGAACTCGGATTTCGATATGGCATACCTTTATGTGCTTGTGGAATGATTATACTGCTATCCGCACCTAAACATTTAACTTTAATGGTAGTAAAAAATTTGATCGTTTTTATGTCATTGATTTTAATTTTGCGGATTACAGAAATGGGCCTCCTTTCCATCTTAAAAGCCCATAACTTGGTCAAATGAACACGGATTTCGATATGGCACATCTTTATGGGCTTGTGAAATGATTATGTTGTTATCTGCATTAATATACATAACTTTAAAGGTAGTAAAAAATGTGACCGTTTCTATGTCATTCATATTAATGTTGCGAAGGTTTACAGAAATGGGCCTCCTTTCCAGCTTTAAAAGCCCATAACTTGGTCAAACGAACTCGGAATTCGATATGGCATACCTTTATGGGCTTGTGGAATGAATACGTTGTTATCTGAATTAAAATATATTACTCAAAAGGCAGTAAAAAACATGACCGTTCTTATGTCATTGATTTTATATTTGCGAAGATTTACAGAAATGGGCCTCATTTACATCTTAAAAGCCCATAACTTGGTCAAATGAACTCGGAATTCGATATGGCACACCTTTATGGGCTTGTGGAATGATTATGTTGTTATCTGCATTAATATACACAACTTTAAAGGTAGTAAAAAAGATGACCGTTTTTATGTCATTGATATAAATTTTGCGAAGGTTTACAGAAATGGGCCTTCATTCCATCTTTAAAAGCCCATAACTTGGTCAAATGAACTCGGTTTTCGATATGGCATACCTTTATGGGCTTGTGGAATGATTACCTTGTTATCTGAATTAAAATATATAACCCAAAAGGTAGTAAAAAATATGACCGTTTTAATGTCATTGATTTTAATTTTGCGAAGGTTTACAGAAATGGGCCTCCTTTCCATCTTAAAAGCCCATAACTTGGTCAAATGAACTCGAATTTCGATATGGCACATCTTTATGGGCTTGTGAAATGATTATGTTGTTATCTGCATTAATATACACAACTTTAAAGGTAGTGTTCGTACCCAAAGGTACTCAACATGACCACACCCAACAAATCAAGCAGTAGCCAAGTTGGGAACAGTACCAGGCGCTCAGTAGCACCCACTGCATATGAGAATTGCTGATCAGCATATTATATGTCTCACTAACTCACCGTCTCACCGACTCAACGGCACATTGACCGGCCAATGCAGTCAGCACATTTTGCAGTGTCAGCCAACTACGCAAAGCCAACTACGCAAACTGCTACCATAATCATAATTCCCTGATCTACTTTAGAATATAGCTTACTTCACTAATCATTACACTAAACTTCCGTGTTCCAAGTAGTATATAAACATGTTCCAAATGAAGAATAAAACAGTTATCAACACACCTCTTAACTCCGCGGTTCTACTTCCTACAACTGGGAATAGGGCTCGTAATACACTATCTCAACTAACAGCTAACCACGTTAGTTCACCCTCAGCGCAGCTCTAGCATCGCCTGTGGTCCGGCATCGTAGTAACCATCGTTACCATTGCCGCGACGCGATCGTCCTGCCATCAAAGCGTCCCCGTGCCAGCGACAAGTGCTCATTACCCCTTGTCCCGCGGTGTGACCCGGAAGTGTCTACTTCGGTTAGGCACAAACATTGGTGACCCCGACGTGATCCTTTAACAACAAAGGATCACACTCAAGCATCCCCCTTCCCACTAAAGGACTCACAGCTTTATCCAGCTTCATAGGATACGCTTCTTCTTCCAGCGTCACAGGAACTTCAGCTTAATCCAGCTTCACAGGATACGCTTCGTCTTCCAGCGTCACAGGAACTTCAGCTTAATCCAGCTTCACAGGATTCGCTTCTTCTTCCAGCGTCACAGGAACTTCAGCTTCATCAAGCTTCACAGGACTCGCTTCTTCTTCCAGCGTCACAGGAACTTCAGCTTCATCCAGCTTCACAGGATTCGCTTCTTCTTCCAGCGTCACAGGAACTTCAGCTTAATCCAGCTTCACAGGATTCGCTTCTTCTTCCAGCGTCACAGGAACTTCAGCTTAATCCAGCTTCACAGGATACGCTTCTTCTTCCAGCGTCACAGGAACTTCAGCCTAATCCAGCTTCACAGGATTCGCTTCTTCTTCCAGCGTCACAGGAACTTCAGCTTCATCCAGCTTCACAGGATACGCTTCTTCTTCCAGCGTCATAGGAACTTCAGCTTAATCCAGCTTCACAGGATACGCTTCGTCTTCCAGCGTCACAGGAACTTCAGCTTAATCCAGCTTCACAGGATACGCTTCTTCTTCCAGCGTCACAGGAACTTCAGCTTCATCCAGCTTCACAGGATACGCTTCTTCTTCCAGCGTCACAGGAACTTCAGCATCATCCAGCTTCACAGGATACTCAGCATCATCCAGCTTCACAGGATTCTCAGCTTCATCCAGCTTCACAAGATTCTTTGTTTCCAAGACACACAATATGTCTACTTCATTCATTGAGGAAACAAGTCACACAAGAATCGATTTACACAATCGATTACTAGACACCCAAAACGAGCTGCAAGGGAAAATCCAACAGCTCATTAAGAATTATGGCAAGGATTCTGCCGACCGACGCCACCGAGACGGCTATTATTCTGGTAAGCTAAATCAGTTAAACGATCTCTGGCGGCAGTTTTGCGACCTAGATGAAGAAGTCCAGCAAGCGGCACTACCCACTGGAAGTGAGTACTCTTCACGACTAGTAGCACTTAAAGAGCTGGTCGAAAAATATCAGAATATCTTTCTGGACAACATGCCGACTGGAAGCGGGCTTCCGAAGGCCCCCAGACGAACTTCGGCCAACATCAAGCTCACAACAAAAGATCAAGTCAAAGGAGATTCCGCAATTGACACGGTGATCCGACAGTTGCAGAGAAGATGCAACGAATTGGAGTCATCATTAACATTAGCCTCGAACGCCCCAACTGTCACCCCAGCCTTACAAAGGCACCTGGATCTCCATTGGGCGTTACTGAGGCAAGCCCACGACGAATTGGATAGCACACCTGGGGCCGCAGCTCTGGCAGAAGCAGAGCTAGCCCAATTCCACACATTATACGAGGAATACGAAATGAGCCTGCTACGAGAAAACGACGCGCCAATGAGCCTAAACTTGGCACTTCCGCCAATTAGCATTCCGGAGTTCAACGGCGAGTATCTAGACTGGCCACGGTTCCATGATCTCTTTGTGGAATTGGTACATAACAAACCATATTCGGCCAATCAAAAACTACATATTCTACAGAGTTCGCTTCGTGGTGAAGCGAGGAACGTCTTGACAGACACAGCCTTCTCACAGGGTGGCTATGACGACACCTGGTTGCGGTTGAAGGCCAGGTACCAGAACGGCAAAATATTAGTATTCGCCGCCATAGCTAAAATTATTGACCATAGGCCTATAGACGGCTCCTTGCGCCAACTAAGGGCCTTACATGACACTATAAAAAACTCAATGAGTACTCTTAAAAACCTCGATATCAGCACAAAATCCTGGGATCCAATCCTGTGTTTTCTTATCAGAAGAAAACTTGACCAGCAATCTCTAGCTGCTCTAGAAAATTCAGCGGATGCACCAACGGAAATTCCAACGTTAAGGAGTGTACTAACGTTTATTGAACGGCGCGCTTGCATGCTGGAGACGATAAGCGCTCAACCTACAGCAACACTACGCCATCAGTCAGTTCACAACGAAGAGAGCTGTAAGATTTGTCACCTAGGACCACATAATCTTAGAGCATGTAGCCGGTTCCAGGAAATGGACCCCAAAACACGGCGCTAAGCCATTATTCAAATAGGAGCATGCACAAATTGTTTGTCGACAGCTCATATGGTTGAAAACTGTGGATCACCGACCAATTGTCGAGTCTGCCAGCAACGGCACCATTCATTGTTACACAAAGGACCAACTAGCAATCCAGTGGCCGGCGCAGTAACCATTGCAGGCTACGACAACGTAGGAGGATATACTCTGCTTGCGACCGCGAAGGTCTCATTACAAGGGCCAAACGGTCAATTACAAACATGTCGCGCTGTAATAGATGGTGGATCACAGGTGAATCTTATCTCAAGGAGAATGGCAGATCTGCTATCTCTTAAGGAAGGTTCACCGATTGAAATATCTGGAATCGGAGGAAAGATATCAACAGCAATTAGATCAACACTAAAGCTCTCATCCTGTACATCAGGGTTTGAAAAACTATTAGAGGTATTTATTATGCCCACAGTCATTACAGACCAACCGTCAGTACCGATTACAACCGATCTTAATATTCCCGAGGGACTGCCATTAGCAGATCCTGACTTTCGGCAACCTGGACCCATTGACCTAACCTTAGGGTCTGAGGTGTATTCTCGTGTAATAACCGGTGAACTTCTTAAACTAGGACCTAATAAACCCTTGGCACAAGGCACTAGGCTTGGTTATGTAATCACAGGTTATCTCAATAAGGAAACCTCATCTGAGACGGAAATCAACCCTATTCTGGTAGAAGGCAGAGGTGATTTTGCAGGACCGAACGTTGCTTATGAACCAACGAAAGATAAAAATCCGATGAATATAGAACAGACTTCTAATCAATTCAAAACCTACAAGAAGGCTGACTTTGGTTCACCATTTCTAAACTTAACCAAGAAAGATCGTAGTTTTGTTGCAGAACGTCCACATACCATAGACGTGCCAAATGATCAAGTTCTACGAGGGCACAATTTCAGTCCCCACGGTAATGTCAATTTTATCGCAAAGGGGAGTGTTAAGCAGCATCAAGAAGATGTGAAGGACCTGAATTACAAACATGAACCTCAGTTGAAGGAACGATCCACCTTGGTCAATGATTTGTTAGGTGCTTCCGATACAATTCGGTCAAGGACTGACCGACATCACGACCTAATTGAGGGTACCCCTCAATGGGGGGGAGAATGTTCGTACCCAAAGGTACTCAACATGACCACACCCAACAAATCAAGCAGTAGCCAAGTTGGGAACAGTACCAGGCGCTCAGTAGCACCCACTGCATATGAGAATTGATGATCAGCATATTATATGTCTCACTAACTCACTAACTCACCGTCTCACCGACTCAACGGCACACTGACCGGCCAATGCAGTCAGCACATTTTGCAGTGTCAGCCAACTACGCAAAGCCAACTACGCAAACTGCTACCATAATCATAATTCCCTGATCTACTTTAGAATATAGCTTACTTCACTAATCATTACACTAAGCTTCCGTGTTCCAAGTAGTATATAAACATGTTCCAAATGAAGAATAAAACAGTTATCAACACACCTCTTAACTCCGCGGTTCTACTTCCTACAACTGGGAATAGGGCTCGTAATACACTATCTCAACTAACAGCTAACCACGTTAGTTCACCCTCAGCGCAGCTCTAGCATCGCCTGTGGTCCGGCATCGTAGTAACCATCGTTACCATTGCCGCGACGCGATCGTCCTGCCATCAAAGCGTCCCCGTGCCAGCGACAAGTGCTCATTACCCCTTGTCCCACGGTGTGACCCGGAAATGTCTACTTCGGTTAGGCACAAACAGGTAGTTAAAAATATGAAAGTTTTTATGTCATTGATTTTAATTTTGCGAAGGCTTACTGAAATGGGCCTTCATTCCATCTTTAAAAGGCCAGTTGGTCAAATTAACTAGGATTTCCATATGGCATACCTTAATGGGCTTGTGGAATAATTATGTTGGTATCTGCATTAAAATATATAACTTTAAAGGAAGTAAAAAATATGACCCTTTTTATGTCATTGACTTTAATTTTGCGACGGTTTACTGAAATTGGCCTTCTTTCCATCTTTAAAAGCCCATAACTTGATCAAATGAAGTCGGACTTCGATATGGCACATCTTTATGGGCTTGTGGAATGATTATGTTGTTATCTGCATTCATATATATTACTTTAAAGGTAGTAAAAAATATGACCGTTTTTATGTCATTGATTTTAATTTTGCGAAGGTTTAATGAAATGGTCCTTCTTTCCATATTTAAAAGCCCATAGCTTGATCAAATGAACTCGGACTTCGATATGGCATATCTTTATAGGCTTGTGGAATGATTATGTTTTTATCTGCATTAATATATACAACTTTGGTCAAATGAGCTCGGAATTCGATATGGCATACCTTTATGGGCTTGTGGAATGATTACGTTGTTATCTGAATTAAAATATATAACTCAAAAGGTAGTAAAAAATATGACCGTTTTTATGTCATTGATTTGAATTTTGCGAAGGTTTACAGAAATGGGCCTCATTTCCATCTTAAAAGCCCATACCTTGGTCAAATGAACTCGGAGTTCGATATGGCATACCCTTATGGGCTTGTGAAACGATTATATTGTAATCTGCATTAATAAATATAATTTGAAAGGTAGAAAAAAAATATGACAGTTTTTATGTCATTGATTTTAATTTTGCGAAGGTTTACTGAAATGGGCCTTCATTCCATCTTTAAGAGCCCATAACTTGGTCAAATTAACTAGGATTTCGATATGGCATACCTTTTCGGGCTTGTGGAATGATTATGGTGTTATCTGCATTAAAATATAGACCTTAAAAAGGTAGTACAAAATATGACCGTTTTTATGTCATTGATTTGAATTTTGCGAAGGTTTACAGAAATGGGCCTCATTTACATCTTAAAAGCCCACACCTTGGTCAAATGAACTCGGAGTTCGATATGGCACACCCTTATGGGCTTGTGGAATGATTATATTGTAATCTGCATTAATAAATTTAATTTTAAAGGTAGTAAAAAATATGACAGTTTTTATGTCATTGATTTTAATTTTGCGAAGGTTTACTGAAATGGGCCTTTATTCCATCTTTAAAAGCCCATAACTTGGTCAAATGAACTCGGTTTTCGATATGGCATACCTTTATGGGCTTGTGGAATGATTACCTTGTTATCTGAATTAAAATATATAACCCAAAAGGTAGTAAAAAATATGACCGTTTTAATGTCATTGATTTTAATTTTGCGAAGGTTTACAGAAATGGGCCTCCTTTCCATCTTAAAAGCCCATAACTTGGTCAAATGAACTCGAATTTCGATATGGCATATCTTTATTGGCTTGTGGAATGATTATGTTTTTATCTGCATTAATATATACAACTTTGGTCAAATGAACTCGGAATTCGATATGGCATACCTTTATGGGCTTGTGGAATGATTACATTGTTATCTGAATTAAAATATATAACTCAAAAGGTAGTAAAAAATATGACAGTTTTTATGTCATTGATTTTAATTTTGCGAAGGTTTACTGAAATGGGCCTTCATTCCATCATTAAAAGCCCATAACTTGGTCAAAAGGACTCGGATTTCGTAACGGCGCATGTTTATGGGCTTCTGGAATGATTATGTTCTTATACAACTTATAAGGTAGTAAAAAATATGACCGTTTTTATTTCATTGATTTTTATTTTGCGAAAAATTACTGAAATGGGCCTTTTTTCAATCTTTAAAAGCCCATAACTTGGTCAAATGAACTCGGATTTCGATATGGCATGCATTAATATATACAACTTTAAAGGTATTAAAAGATATGACAGTTTTTAGTCATTGATTTTAATTTTGCGAAGCTTTACTGAAATGGGCCTTCTTTCCATCTTTAAACTGTATAACTTTAAAGGAAGTAAAAAATATGACCGTTTTTATGTCATTGATTTTAATTTTGCGAAGGTTTACTGATATGGGCCTTCTTTCCATCTTTAAAAGCCCATAACTTGGTCAAATGAACTCGGACTTCGATGTGGCATATCTTTATAGGCTTGTGGAATGATTATGTTCTTATCTGCATTAAAATATATAACTTTAAAGGTAGTAAAAAAGATGACCGT
Organism: Drosophila suzukii; assembly: GCF_043229965.1. Taxonomy (NCBI): domain Eukaryota; kingdom Metazoa; phylum Arthropoda; class Insecta; order Diptera; family Drosophilidae; genus Drosophila; species Drosophila suzukii. Next base: position 43,056,219 of record NC_092082.1, read on the forward strand.
TTTTATGTCATTGATATTAATTTTGCGAAGGTTTACAGAAATGGGCCTTCATTCCATCTTTAAAAGCCCATAACTTGGTCAAATGAGCTCGGTTTTCGATATGGCATACCTTTATGGGCTTGTGGAATGATTATGTTGTTATCTGCATTAAAATATATAACTTAATATGACCGTTTTTATGTCATTGATTTTAATTTTGCGAAGGTTTACTGAAATCGGCCTTCATTCCAACTTTAAAAGCCCATAACTTGGTCAAATGAACTCGGAACTCGATATGGCATACCTTTATGGGCTTGTGGAATGATTACGTTGCTATCTGAATTAAAATATATTGCTCAAAAGGTAGTAAAAAATATGACCGTTTTTATGTCATTGATGTTAATTTAGCGAAGGTTTACAGAAATGGGCCTCCTTTCCATCTTAAAAGCCCATAACTTGGTCAAATGAACTCGGTTTTCGATATGGCATACCTTGATGAGCTTGTGGAATGATTATGTTGTTATCTTCATTAAAATATATAACTTTAAAGGTAGTAAAAAATATGACAGTTTTTATGTTATTGATTTTAATATTGCGAAGTTTTTCTGAGATGTGCCTTTTTTCCATCTTTAAAAGGCCATAACTTGGTCAAATTAACTCGGATTTCCATATGGCATACCTTAATGGGCTTGTGGAATGATTATGTTGGTATCTGCTTTAAAATATATAACTTTAAAGGAAGTAAAAAATATGACCGTTTTTATGTCATTGATTTTAATTTTGCGAAGGTTTACTGAAATGGGCCTTCTATCCATCTTTAAACTATATAACTTTAAAGGAAGTAAAAAATATGACCGTTTTTATGTCATTGATTTTAATTCTGCGAAGGTTTACTGAAATGGGCCTTCTTTCCATCTTTAAAAGCCCATAACTTGGTCAAATGAACTCGGACTTCGATATGGCATATCTTTATAGGCTTGTGGAATGATTATGTTCTTATCTGCATTAAAATATATAACTTTAAAGGTAGTAAAAAATATGACAGTTTGTATATCATTGATTTTAATTTTGCGAAGTTTTACTGAAATGGGCCTTCTTTCCATCTTTAAAAGGCCATAACTTGGTCAAATTAACTCGGATTTCCATATGGCATACCTTAATGGGCTTGTGGAATGATTATGTTGGTATCTGCATTAAAATATATAACTTTAAAGGAAGTAAAAAATATGACCGTTTTTATGTCATTGATTTGAATTTTGCGAAGGTTTACTGAAATGGGCCTTCTTTCCATCTTTAAACTATATAACTTTAAAGGAAGTAAAAAATATGACCGTTTTTGATGGACGTTGATGCACTACGAGCAGTACAAACAAGTGGCCCAACGACACCAAGCACGAGCTTGTTACGCGCGGGGCTCTTTTATCAATTTGGGCAAAAAATACGAGATCGCGAGGAAGATACAAAAAACAAATAGAGACGGGACACAAATGAAAATAAAAGAAGCATCTAAGAATGAAGCAAATGAGTTCAAATATTAGTTTTTAATACCGGGATAGAAGTTGAAGTGCAAATTAAATGATAAAGGTTGTTATAATTATTACATAGAACGCGAAAGGGCTCATGGAGACAAAAATTAAATTCTTTTTTAAATTCTTGGACGTTGATGCACTATGGTCAGTACAACCAAGTGGCCCTTACGACACCAAGCAATGCTTGTTACGCGCGGAGCCCTAAACCGATTTGGGCAAGTAAACGAAATCGCGGACATGGAAAAAGACGACATAACAATAGACAGTTTAAAATACATGCTCACATAGAATGGCTAGTAACATAGAAATTTACAAATTATTGGAAGAGAAAATACATAGGTTTATCATAATTAGTTGAATTAGGGCTATCAAACAGTAAGACGTGACACAGTGCATTATAGTCGTCACAAAGAACCCGAAAAGGATCATGAAGGGCATAATTGGATCTACAAATTGGCAGGGACAACGGACGAAAACGACGAACTGTTCTACAGGGTACATTCCAGTTGAGGGAACTAAGAAGGAAGGGAGAGTCAACATCACCATTAATTAATTTATGCAAAAACATAACTCCATGACACTTTCTACGATGGTTCAGGGTTGTTAAGTCCAGCAGGCGCAACCTCGCATGATAAGAGGGCAATCGACTTCCTGTGTCCCAGCTTAAACCTCTCAAAGCAAATAAAAGGAATTGTTTTTGAACGAACTCTAACATATTTTGGTAACAGCTAATTTGAGGTGACCATATACACGAGCAATATTCCATTGACGGACAAACAAAAGAAACATACAAAAGCTTTGTTGTGTATGGATCATCAAACTCCCTTGACCAGCGCTTCATAAACGCCAGGAGACTTCTGGCTTTGTTAGTTATAGTAGATGTATGGTCTTTAAAACTAAGTTTATGATCAAATAGAACGCCAAGATCCTGAACGGAAAAAATATGTTCAAGGGCGTTATAACCGCTAGAATAAGAATACAGAGATGGATTACAACGATAAAAGGTCATAAAGTTACATTTAGAATAGTTCAAATTCAACATGTTAATCATGCACCACGTATACAAACAATCAAGATCTAATTGAAGGTCATTATGTGAATTAGGTAAACACATGGACAAACATAGCTTGACATCATTTGCACACATTAAAACAGTTGACGATTTTATAACATAAGGTAGATCATTAATCATTAAGCCAAAAAGTAAAGGTGGCTACCCTGTGGCACTCCAGAAGTAACATTAATTATTTTGGAAATTTTATCATTAAAACAGACCATTTGAGTTCTATTAGAAAGGTAGGAAAGTATCCACTCTAGTTGGTTGGGTGGAAAACCTAAAAGGGACAATTTATAAATAAGAATCCTATGGTTCACTGAATCAAAAGCTTTAGAGAAATCGGTATAAATCACATCAGTTTGATGCTGTGTCAGAAAACCTCTAGTGATTAAAGACGTAAATTCAAGTAGGTTTGTAGAAGTAGAGCGACATCTAGTGAAGCCATGCTGACAAGGTGAAATAATAGACCTGCAATGATGCTGCAACTGACAGGTAATAATTTTTTCAAAAAGTTTAGGAATAGAACTGAGTTTAGCAATACCGCGATAGTTTGAGATATTCTATCAGGACCCGGTGAAAATGAGAGCTTAAGAGTATTAAGACTCTGAAGAACATCAGATACATCAATCACTGGTTTGAAGATAGAGTTCAAATGAGGTAGCGGGTATGGATAATCTTTGATAATAACATTATTGCATTTCGTATAAGTGGATTGAAAAAAGTCTGCGAATAAGTTGCAAATATAATTATCATCAGATGCTACCTTATTGTTGAGAAAGAGAGAGGGAGGGAAGCAGCTAGATTTTCGTTTAGAATTGACGAAAGAAGGATGATAACAATCTTCAGGTAAAGATAGTGACGAAATACGACTGACTTCAGCATCGCTACTATCAAAAACAAAGATTAAGTCAAGAAGACGACCAATATGATTGGGAATCCTGTTAACTTGCTGCAAAGATAGTTCAACAAGACCATCAATAAAATCATTTTGCAACCAAGAGATATTGGGAAGATTAAAGTCACCAAGCACAATAAGTTGGTCAGTTTCAGTAAGCAACAAGGAGATAGAATGTATGGCGGACAGGTGCAGTAGATACACGTTAAATTCAGAGCCAGGAGATATATACGAGCAGGTTAAGAAAATGTTTCTTTTTGGGAAAGATAATTTTACGAAAATTAATTCAATACCTGATGATTCAGAAATATCAACAAACTCAGAAGTTAAATTGGATTTGACTCCAATAAGAACGCCTTCTCCTCGATCCTTCCGATAAACAAAAAAGTTATTAGACAAAATCTCACTATCATGTACGGATGGGTTAAGCCAGGTCTCAGTGAGTACAATAACATTGGCCTCAAAAACTGAACTATTTATATAAAGCGTAGAGAGTTTACTAAGAAGCCCCCGAACATTCTGATAGTGAATTAGGAAATTTAGTTTTTTGAATTTATATCAGAGCTGGGCGCCGACAAAGAAGTCATGGAAAGGGAGCCATTTTTTTTATATACTCGTGGACAATTATATCATCAGGCCAAAAATTGGGGCAAAGAAGTTTAGAGAACAGCCCATCCGGAACAAGTATTTTAAATGAAGAGTAATCTCTTATCTGTTTAAAATTAAATTTGGTGATGTCAATACCATTTTGATTGGGAAGGGAGAGGTTTGTGACAATATGATGCATAACGTCATTTACTGTTATTGCTGCATTCAACCTAGACACAAAAATAGATTTCCTAGGTACCATGACAGTGAGTGGTACCAGAGAAGAGAGAGCAGGGCTATGCGTGTTTTTCCTAGGGATCATGCTAGTAAGTGGGACAGGAGGAGGTGCAAGGGTATTAGCTATAGGCAGTACAAGGTGCGGCAGAGCCCCGGAAGTGGCAACAGCCGGTGAACGGTTAGTAGGCCTTAATGACTCAGGCGAAACTACAGTCCCCGAATCTGGCAGCGATTGCCCCGTGGGGTCATTCGTTGATGACTCGATCCCATTGGGATCATCCTCGTCGCACGACACATAGTCTGCAGTGGGGCTGGGAAGAGACAGGTTGGTCGAGAGATCTGGAACGTGTAAAGAGACATTAGGCAGTGTAGGACTACGATTTATATTTAATGAAGATTGACTTAGAAGAGTCCGACCTTTAAAGTTGGAGTCGCAAACATTAAATCGACTTAATAAGTCCGTAAATCCAGCACGTAATGCCTGGAACTCCAGCTCCGTTTGCCTCATAAATGCTCTTATATCGATTTTGATATGTAGGCATGTAGGGCACGTCCAGTCCAGGTTAGCATTAGATCTAGTGCGATCAGCAATTTGGGCAGCACTATGCCCAAAGTCTGCACATTTTGCGTGCGCAATGTTCTCACATAACCAGCAACTAACAATTGGCTGCCGAGAAGTGATTTTACCAACAAATTGGCAACCAACAACACAGCAGGCAGACATTGTTTACAAGTTGAGGTCAGTTAAATGTAGAATGTAGAAAAAGTAGGAAGCTTTAGATGAGTGCCAACAAACAGCTGTGTGGCTTTGCAAAACGCAGAGGAAAGATAAGAAAAGAGAGCGGTATGACCAATTCAGCAAAGACCCGTTAACTCGAAAATGAGAGCCGGTGAATGAAGTTGGGAGAATGTAGCAGAGCGAACGGTGCGAGAGAGCGCCAAAACAACAATGTAAATAAGAAGCAACAACAATGCACAAAGCACCCGCGTCTTTAACTATTATCCAATATAATAATACAGATAATGGTTTTAACACAAATAACTAAATTGCATGCAAACGGCGGCTTCAACCGAGTTGAAAATGAAACTTTGGGAATATACCAGATCGGTAATTTAGACACCAGGCGAATAAACGTAGGAGCAAATATAAAACGCGTCCGTGTACAACAGAGACCGAATGGCAAATTTAGGGGATAATGATTTCGTGTTAGTCTAACAGGAACATTGAAAGTTAGGCGGTTTACAAGTTCTACAGAATCAATATCACCTCTTATAAGATTTTGTATAAAAATAGTACCAAGCATTGTTCTACGATTTGCAAGGGTAGGTAAATTAAGCAATAGTAATCTACTCTGATAGGTAGGTAGCCTTATATTTTGATCCCAGTTCAAACTACGAAGGGCAAAAAGAAGAAATTTTTTTTGTACCGACTCAATACGGTCAATATGCACTTGATATTGTGGACTCCAAACCGAAGAACAATATTCCAAAATAGGACGGACAAGGAAGGTAAATAATAATTTGGTTGTATAAGGGCCATCAAATTCTTTTGACCAACGCTTTATAAACCCAAGAACACTCATGGCCTTGCTGACAGTGGACATTATGTGGCAGTCAAATTTAAGTTTTGGGTCCAGAAGAACGCCTAAGTCATTAACTGAATATATACGGTCGAGTGGCGTATTTTGAAGAGAGTAACTAACAAAAGTAGGAGTACCCCTATGAAAAGTCATAACGTTGCATTTAAGGCAGTTCAAATTTAAAAGGTTATACTCACACCATCCCTGAAAACAATCAATATCTGACTGTAAGTTGAAACCCGACGCTATATCATTATGTGATAAACAAAGCTTAACATCATCATCATACATTAGTACACGAGAGTGTGTTATGATAGAGGGAAGATCGTTAATAAACAAAGTAAACAGCAAAGGGCCCAAATGACTACCCTGAGGCACTCCAGATGTCACATAGATCAGTTTTGAGGTAGCGTTCTTGAATATAACCCTTTGAGTCCTACCATTCAAATAACTTGAAATCCAAATTAATAGATTACATGGAAACCCAAGCTGATTTAATTTGAATAAGAGAAAAGAGTGGTTGACAGAGTCAAAGGCCTTACTAAAATCAGTGTATATAACGTCAGTCTGCATTTTATTCTTAAATCCATTTATTACAATAGATGACAATTCCAGAAGGTTGGTGGTGGTCGATCTTCGCTTAACAAAACCATGCTGACACGGTGATATTAGCGAGGAACATAAATGTTGCAAATGAGAAGTAATAATACGTTCAAATGCTTTAGGAATTGCCGACAATTTAGAAATACCTCTGTAATTCTGGGCATCCGCCTTCGCACCCTTTTTGTGAAGTGGAATAATAAAAGAGTCCTTCCAGATAGTAGGAAAAACTGACGATGAAATAGACAAATTAAAAAGTTTAAGAATCGGTTTACATATGGTTGACGCACAAAACTTAAGCACACACCCGGGGAGTCCATCAGGACCGGGAGAATAAGTTGGCGTTGTTTTTTCTAAGTCTCTTACGAGAGAAATTTCCGTAATTTCAGGGGTAAAGATGCAATTTGCCTTATTTAAGGGATTAGGGTAGATAGAATTTGACCAAGCAGCCGAACTATAAGTAGTTTGGAAAAACTCGGCAAATAAATCAGCAATTTCAGAATCCGTCGATGCCTCCATTGAGTTAAAACGTACCGATGAAGGCAATGCTGACGACTTACGCTTGGCATTGACAAAGTTATAAAACTGCTTCGGATCATTTGAAAATTCAAATTTACATCGACTTAAATACATAGAATAGCAATGACTATTGAGAACATTAAAATCCGATCGAGCCACCACATATTTCGAAAAATCAGATGGCTTACCCGATTTCTTATACTTTTTATAAGTGTTTGTCTTAAGGTTTTAAAGTCTTTGAAGCGCATTGGTAAACCAAGGTGGCCTGTTTGTCTTTGAAGGAAACCTATCAGGAACGCATTCATTAAAAAGGTATTTAACACTATATAGAAGTGTTCAGTGGCACTTTCAATATCTATACAATTGTACAATTCTGTCCAATTATATTGAGAAATCATGTCGTTAAGTTTTTTATAGTTACATTTTCGGAAACATCTCACTTTAGTTTGAGAAACTAAAGGAGAGAGGGTATCAACGCGTGGGAGGCAGATTGTCAATTCCATTGTTGGATGATATCGGTCTTCAGGTACAACAAGAGCGTCAATTCTAGTTACCGTGACTTCAGACGGGTCTGAAACAAACACAAGATCTAGTTGTCTATTTAATGAATTCCGTATAAAGCTTACTTGCTGTAACGATAATTCTAGAAGACCATCTACAAAATCATGGGCGGATAGAGGTATAGCGACTAGTGAGTCAGTAGGAGGAGACCAAGAACTATCAGGGAGATTAAAGTCACCCAAAACAATCAAAAGGTCACTGTTAGAAAGAAGGGATAGAACAGATTTTATCGCAGACAGGTGGTGCTCATAAATTATTAAATCAGAGCCAGGTGGAATATAGGAACATGTAACAAATATTGAGAATGATTGCAAGGAAACTTTCACACTAACAAATTCAATTTCATTAGGAGTATCAGAGTGAATAATCTCGGATATTAGGCTAGTGCTAACGGCAATCTGCACACCGCCTCCCCTACGTGAGGAGCGATCGGTCCTTTAGGCAATAAAATTGTTTGACAGAACTTCATTGTCAGATATCTCTGGTTTCAGCCAAGTTTCCGTAAAAGCCAAAATATCAGCAGTAAATGCAGAGGAGTCAGCATAAAGCTTGGGTAGCTTCATATTTAGTCCCCTTACATTTTGATAAGCCAAAAATAAACTTTTTAGTTTTTTGGCGCAGTGGAAGGTCTGTTATTTGTTCTCGGTTTATTGGGAACAAATTCTTTTATTACTAACTCATCATTAAGCCAAAAGCTTTCAGAAAGTAGTACCTTAAATCTAAATTGTTCAACTGAAATATTCTCGGATGGGAATTTTTCACGAACAAATTCCAAAACATCCTCAGATGTGGTATCTGGGGTGAATCTCGAAACAAATAATTGTTTTCTATGTGGAATAACTGATAATTTCTTACGTCCCCCAGCAGCAGATTGCACCTCACTAAGCTGAGAGCCAGAAACGGTAACTTCTGTACCTATAGGTACGGTCGGCACCGTAGCCGGCACTGAAGGGTTTTTTACCACCCGACTTCGAGAAGCAGTGACTTCTCCTGAAACAGCTGTATTCATAGGCGCAGTAGGTTCATTTACCACAGTGTCAACAGAGACTGCTGCAGCCACCAAGTTCGGATTTGGGGTGGATACCGTGACCGTATTAACTGCCGCTAAGCTGGTTTTTTTACGTTTAGGCGACTCAGTTAGTAATTTTTTATTATTAAATTGGCACAAACGGAATTGAACCCCTCATTGAGCTGTTTAAAAGCACCAGAGAGATTCAAAAGGCTGTCTCGAGTCTGCTTCATAAAGCCGCTCATCTCAACAACCATTTCCAGAATTCTGATCAATGAAGTCTTTGACTCTACCAGTAAGTCCTGCGCATTTAACGTGCATCATCGATTCGCAGAGCCAGCAGAAAAGAAAAGGGTTTTTAGTTGAAGACGAAAGAGTACAATTTTTCTTAGAGTAGAAAAGAGCCATTTAAAGGAAATGAAATAAAATAAAATAATATATTAAAAATACCTCAAGTAAATTTGGCACTGGAATCAAATTCCAAATCCACAAAGGCACAAAACACGAAAAATTTAAATGTAAGAGAGCACGAGAGAATAAATCTTCTATCGATTGAGCGTTGCTTGTGAGACAACTTTACGCAGGAACAGTTACAATGTAAAGCAAGCAAGAGAGAGAGAGAGAGAGAGAGAGACAAGAGAATAGCACACCAAAAGTCTACCAGAAATTTGGCAGGTTCAGAGAGAGTTTAAGTTACAGTTGTAATATAGAGCGGGAGAGAGAGTGAGAATCAAAGAGTTTTAGCAAGTTTAGTGAGTATAAAAATTACACTAACAAAGCTAGGAGATTAAACAAATCTAATTCAAATGTTAAAATAACTATAATCACTGGGAGATCTAGTAAAAAACACTAAACACACTAACCAAGCGGTTAGACTAAGCTTTGTTAATAAACAAACACAAAACACTCGCAAAAAATCACAGAATAGACAAAAATTCAGAGCACAAGAGTAAACACAACCGTTCACAAGCGACGCTAAATCGTTTATTTTATGTCATTGATTTTAATTTTGCGAAGGTTTACTAAAATGGGCCTTCTTTCCATCTTTAAAAGCCCATAACTTGATCAACTGATCTTGGAACTCGATATGGCACATCCACAAACATGACCGTTTTTATGCCATTAATTATAATTTTCCGAAGGTTCACTGAAATGGGCCTTCTTTCCATCTTTAAAAGCCCATAACTTGATTAAAAGAACTCGGATTTCGATATGGCATACCTTTATGTGCTTGTGGAATGATTATACTGCTATCCGCACTTAAAAATTTAACTTAAAAGGTAGTAAAAAATATTACCGTTTTTATGTCATTGATTTTAATTTTGCGAAGGTTTACTGAAATGGGCCTTCTTTCCATCCTTAAAAGCCCATAGCCTGGTCAAATGAACTCTGATCTCGATATGGCATACCCTTATGGGCTTGTGGAATGATTTCCTTGTTATCTGAATTAAGATATATAACTTAAAAGGTAGTAAAAAATATGACCGTTTTTATGTCATTGATTTTAATTTTGCGAAGGTTTACAGAAATGGGCCTCCTTTACATCTTTAAAGGTCCATAACTTGGTCAAAAAGACTCGGAATTCTATATGGCATACCTTTATTGGCTTGTGGAATAATTACCTTGTTATCTGAATTAAAATATATAACCCAAAAGGTAGTTAAAAATATGTCCGTTTTTATGTCATTGACTTTAATTTTGAAAAGGTTTACAGAAATATGCCTCCTTTCCATCTTAAAAGCCCATTACTTGGTCAATTGAACTCGGATTTCGATATGGGACATCTTTATGGGCTTGTGGAATGATTATGTTGTTATCTGCATTCATATATACAACTTTAAAGGTAGTAAAAAATATGTTCGTTTTATCTCATTGATTTTAATTTTGCGAAGGTTTACAGAAATGGGCCTCCTTTCCATCTTTAAAAGCCCATAACTTGGTCAAATGAACTTAGAATTCGACATGGCACACATTTATGGGCTTGTGGAATGATTATGTTGTTATCTGCATTAATAAATATATATCTTAAAAGGTAGTACAAAATATGACCGTTTTTATGTCTTTGATTTTAATGTTGCGAAGGTTTACTGAAATGGGCCTTCTTTCCATCTTTAAAAGCCCATAACTTGGTCAAATGAACTTAGAATTCGATATGGCATACCTTTATGGGCTTGTGGAATGATTATGTTGTTCCCTGCATTAAAATGTATAACTTAAAAGGTAGTACAAAATATGACCGTTTTATGTCATTGATTTTAATTTTGCGAAGGTTTACTGAAATGGGCCTTCATTCCAACTTTAAAAGCCCATAACTTGGTCAAATGAACTCGGTTTTCGATATGGCATACCTTTATGAGCTTATGGAATGATTATGTTGTTATCTGCATTAAAATATATAACTTTAAAGGTAGTAAAAAATATGACAGTTTTGATGTCATTGATTTTAATTTTGCGAAGGTTTACTGAAATGGGCCTTTTTTCCATCTTGAAAAAAGGCCATAACTTGGTCAAATTAACTCGGATTTCCATATGGCATTCCTTAATGGGCTTGTGGAATGATTATGTTAGTATCTGCATTAAAATATATAACTTTAAAGGAAGTAAAAAATATGACCGTTTTTATGTTATTGATTTTAATTTTTCGAAGGTTTACTGAAATAGGCCTTCTTTCCATCCTTAAAAGCCCCTAACTTGATCAAATGAACTCGGACTTCGATACGGCACATCTTTATGGGCTTGTGGAATGATTCTGTTGTTATCTGCATTCATATATATAACTTTAAAGGTAGTAAAAAATATGACCGTTTTTATGTCATTGATTTTAATTTTGCGAAGGTTTAATGAAATGGGGCTTCTTTCCATTTTTTAAAGCCCATAACTTGAACAAATGAACTCGGACTTCGATATGGCATATCTTTATAGGCTTGTGGAATGATTATGTTTTTATCTGCATTAATATATATAACTTTAAAGGTAGTAAAAAATATGACCGTTTTTATGTCATTGATTTTAATTTTGCAAAGGTTTACTGTAATGGGCTTTGTTCGTACCCAAAGGTACTCAACATGACCACACCCAACAAATCAAGCAGTAGCCAAGTTGGGAACAGTACCAGGCGCTCAGTAGCACCCACTGCATATGAGAATGGCTGATCAGCATATTATATGTCTCACTAACTCACCGTCTCACCGACTCAACGGCACACTGACCGGCCAATGCAGTCAGCACATTTTGCAGTGTCTGCCGAGCCAACTACACAAACTGCTACCATAATCAAAACTCCCTGACCTACCTACCTACTTTAGAATATAGCGCACTTCACTAATCATTACACTAAACCTCCGTGTTCCAAGTAGTATATAAACATGTTCCAAATGAAGAATAAAACAGTTATCAACACACCTCTTAACTCCGCGGTTCTACTTCCTACAACTGGGAATAGGGCTCGTAATACACTATCTTAACTAGCAGCTAACCACGTTAGCTCACCCTCAGCGCAGCTCCAGCATCGCCTGTGGTCCGGCATCACAGTAACCATCGTTACCATTGCCGCGACGCGATCGTCCTGCCATCATAGCGTCCCCGTGCCAGCGACAAGTGCTCATTACCCCCTTGTCCCGCGGTGTGACCCGGAAGTGTCTACTTCGGTTAGGCACAAACATTGGTGACCCCGACGTGATCCTTTAACAACAAAGGATCACACTCAAGCATCCCCCTTCCCACTAAAGGACTCACAGCTTTATCCAGCTTCACAGGATCCGCTTCTTCTTCCAGCGTCACAGGAACTTCAGCTTAATCCAGCTTCACAGGATACGCTTCTTCTTCCAGCGTCACAGGAACTTCAGCTTAATCCAGCTTCACAGGATACGCTTCGTCTTCCAGCGTCACAGGAACTTCAGCTTTATCCAGCTTCACAGGATCCGCTTCTTCTTCCAGCGTCACAGGAACTTCAGCTTAATCCAGCTTCACAGGATACGCTTCTTCTTCCAGCGTCACAGGAACTTCAGCTTAATCCAGCTTCACAGGATACGCTTCGTCTTCCAGCGTCACAGGAACTTCAGCTTTATCCAGCTTCACAGGATCCGCTTCTTCTTCCAGCGTCACAAGAACTTCAGCTTAATCCAGCTTCACAGGATACGCTTCTTCTTCCAGCGTCACAGGAACTTCAGCTTAATCCAGCTTCACAGGATACGCTTCGTCTTCCAGCGTCACAGGAACTTCAGCTTTATCCAGCTTCACAGGATCCGCTTCTTCTTCCAGCGTCACAGGAACTTCAGCTTAATCCAGCTTCACAGGATACGCTTCTTCTTCCAGCGTCACAGGAACTTCAGCTTAATCCAGCTTCACAGGATACGCTTCGTCTTCCAGCGTCACAGGATATTCAGCTTAATCCAGCTTCACAGGATACGCTTCTTCTTCCAGCGTCACAGGAACTTCAGCTTAATCCAGCTTCACAGGATACGCTTCGTCTTCCAGCGTCACAGGAACTTCAGCTTTATCCAGCTTCACAGGATCCGCTTCTTCTTCCAGCGTCACAGGAACTTCAGCTTAATCCAGCTTCACAGGATACGCTTCTTCTTCCAGCGTCACAGGAACTTCAGCTTAATCCAGCTTCACAGGATACGCTTCGTCTTCCAGCGTCACAGGAACTTCAGCTTAATCCAGCTTCACAGGATACGCTTCTTCTTCCAGCGTCACAGGAACTTCAGCTTCATCCAGCTTCACAGGATACGCTTCTTCTTCCAGCGTCACAGGAACTTCAGCATCATCCAGCTTCACAGGATACTCAGCATCATCCAGCTTCACAGGATTCTCAGCTTCATCCAGCTTCACAAGATTCTTTGTTTCCAAGACACACAATATGTCTACTTCATTCATTGAGGAAACAAGTCACACAAGAATCGATTTACACAATCGATTACTAGACACCCAAAACGAGCTGCAAGGGAAAATCCAACAGCTCATTAAGAATTATGGCAAGGATTCTGCCGACCGACGCCACCGAGACGGCTATTATTCCGGTAAGCTAAATCAGTTAAACGATCTCTGGCAGCAGTTTTGCGACCTAGATGAAGAAGTCCAGCAAGCGGCATTACCCACTGGAAGTGAGTACTCTTCACGATTAGTAGCACTTAAAGAGCTGGTCGAAAAATATCAGAATATCTTTCTGGACAACATGCCGACTGGAAGCGGGATTCCGAAGGCCCCCAGACGAACTTCGGCCAACATCAAGCTCACAACAAAAGATCAAGTCAAAGGAGATTCCGCAATTGACACGGTGATCCGACAGTTGCAGAGAAGATGCAACGAATTGGAGTCATCATTAACATTAGCCTCGAACGCCCCAACTGTCACCCCAGCCTTACAAAGGCACCTGGATCTCCATTGGGCGTTACTGAGGCAAGCCCACGACGAATTGGATAGCACACCTGGGGCCGCAGCTCTGGCAGAAGCAGAGCTAGCCCAATTCCACACATTATACGAGGAATACGAAATGAACCTGCTACGAGAAAACGACGCGCCAATGAGCCTAAACTTGGCACTTCCGCCAATTAGCATTCCGGAGTTCAACGGCGAGTATCTAGACTGGCCACGGTTCCATGATCTCTTTGTGGAATTGGTACATAACAAACCATATTCGGCCAGTCAAAAACTACATATTCTACAGGTTACAGAAATGGGCCTCCTTTACATCTTTAAAGGTCCATAACTTGGTCAAAAAGACTCGGAATTCTATATGGCATACCTTTATTGGCTTGTGGAATAATTACCTTGTTATCTGAATTAAAATATATAACCCAAAAGGTAGTTAAAAATATGTCCGTTTTTATGTCATTGATTTTAATTTTGCGAAGGTTTACAGAAATATGCCTCCTTTCCATCTTAAAAGCCCATTACTTGGTCAATTGAACTCGGATTTCGATATGGGACATCTTTATGGGCTTGTGGAATGATTATGTTGTTATCTGCATTAATAAATATATATCTTAAAAGGTAGTACAAAATATGACCGTTTTTATGTCTTTGATTTTAATGTTGCGAAGGTTTAAAGAAATGGGCCTTCTTTCCATCTTTAAAAGCCCATAACTTGGTCAAATGAACTTAGAATTCGATATGGCATACCTTTATGGGCTTGTGGAATGATTATGTTGTTCCCTGCATTAAAATGTATAACTTAAAAGGTAGTACAAAATATGACCGTTTTATGTCATTGATTTTAATTTTGCGAAGGTTTACTGAAATGGGCCTTCATTCCAACTTTAAAAGCCCATAACTTGGTCAAATGAACTCGGTTTTCGATATGGCATACCTTTATGAGCTTATGGAATGATTATGTTGTTATCTGCATTAAAATATATAACTTTAAAGGTAGTAAAAAATATGACAGTTTTTATGTCATTGATTTTAATTTTGCGAAGGTTTACTGAAATGGGCCTTTTTTCCATCTTGAAAAAAGGCCATAACTTGGTCAAATTAACTCGGATTTCCATATGGCATTCCTTAATGGGCTTGTGGAATGATTATGTTAGTATCTGCATTAAAATATATAACTTTAAAGGAAGTAAAAAATATGACCGTTTTTATGTTATTGATTTTAATTTTTCGAAGGTTTACTGAAATAGGCCTTCTTTCCATCCTTAAAAGCCCCTAACTTGATCAAATGAACTCGGACTTCGATACGGCACATCTTTATGGGCTTGTGGAATGATTCTGTTGTTATCTGCATTCATATATATAACTTTAAAGGTAGTAAAAAATATGACCGTTTTTATGTCATTGATTTTAATTTTGCGAAGGTTTAATGAAATGGGGCTTCTTTCCATTTTTTAAAGCCCATAACTTGAACAAATGAACTCGGACTTCGATATGGCATATCTTTATAGGCTTGTGGAATGATTATGTTTTTATCTGCATTAATATATATAACTTTAAAGGTAGTAAAAAATATGACCGTTTTTATGTCATTGATTTTAATTTTGCGAAGGTTTACTGTAATGGGCTTTGTTCGTACCCAAAGGTACTCAACATGATCACACCCAACAAATCAAGCAGTAGCCAAGTTGGGAACAGTACCAGGCGCTCAGTAGCACCCACTGCATATGAGAATGGCTGATCAGCATATTATATGTCTCACTAACTCACCGTCTCACCGACTCAACGGCACACTGACCGGCCAATGCAGTCAGCACATTATGCAGTGTCTGCCGAGCCAACTACACAAACTGCTACCATAATCAAAACTCCCTGACCTACCTACCTACTTTAGAATATAGCGCACTTCACTAATCATTACACTAAACTTCCGTGTTCCAAGTAGTATATAAACATGTTCCAAATGAAGAATAAAACAGTTATCAACACACCTCTTAACTCCGCGGTTCTACTTCCTACAACTGGGAATAGGGCTCGTAATACACTATCTTAACTAGCAGCTAACCACGTTAGCTCACCCTCAGCGCAGCTCCAGCATCGCCTGTGGTCCGGCATCACAGTAACCATCGTTACCATTGCCGCGACGCGATCGTCCTGCCATCATAGCGTCCCCGTGCCAGCGACAAGTGCTCATTACCCCCTTGTCCCGCGGTGTGACCCGGAAGTGTCTACTTCGGTTAGGCACAAACATTGGTGACCCCGACGTGATCCTTTAACAACAAAGGATCACACTCAAGCAACCCCCTTCCCACTAAAGGACTCACAGCTTTATCCAGCTTCACAGGATCCGCTTCTTCTTCCAGCGTCACAGGAACTTCAGCTTAATCCAGCTTCACAGGATACGCTTCTTCTTCCAGCGTCACAGGAACTTCAGCTTAATCCAGCTTCACAGGATACGCTTCGTCTTCCAGCGTCTCAGGAACTTCAGCTTTATCCAGCTTCACAGGATCCGCTTCTTCTTCCAGCGTCACAGGAACTTCAGCTTAATCCAGCTTCACAGGATACGCTTCTTCTTCCAGCGTCACAGGAACTTCAGCTTAATCCAGCTTCACAGGATACGCTTCGTCTTCCAGCGTCACAGGAACTTCAGCTTTATCCAGCTTCACAGGATCCGCTTCTTCTTCCAGCGTCACAGGAACTTCAGCTTAATCCAGCTTCACAGGATACGCTTCTTCTTCCAGCGTCACAGGAACTTCAGCTTAATCCAGCTTCACAGGATACGCTTCGTCTTCCAGCGTCACAGGAACTTCAGCTTTATCCAGCTTCACAGGATCCGCTTCTTCTTCCAGCGTCACAGGAACTTCAGCTTAATCCAGCTTCACAGGATACGCTTCTTCTTCCAGCGTCACAGGAACTTCAGCTTAATCCAGCTTCACAGGATACGCTTCGTCTTCCAGCGTCACAGGATATTCAGCTTAATCCAGCTTCACAGGATACGCTTCTTCTTCCAGCGTCACAGGAACTTCAGCTTAATCCAGCTTCACAGGATACGCTTCGTCTTCCAGCGTCACAGGAACTTCAGCTTTATCCAGCTTCACAGGATCCGCTTCTTCTTCCAGCGTCACAGGAACTTCAGCTTAATCCAGCTTCACAGGATACGCTTCTTCTTCCAGCGTCACAGGAACTTCAGCTTAATCCAGCTTCACAGGATACGCTTCGTCTTCCAGCGTCACAGGAACTTCAGCTTAATCCAGCTTCACAGGATACGCTTCTTCTTCCAGCGTCACAGGAACTTCAGCTTCATCCAGCTTCACAGGATACGCTTCTTCTTCCAGCGTCACAGGAACTTCAGCATCATCCAGCTTCACAGGATACTCAGCATCATCCAGCTTCACAGGATTCTCAGCTTCATCCAGCTTCACAAGATTCTTTGTTTCCAAGACACACAATATGTCTACTTCATTCATTGAGGAAACAAGTCACACAAGAATCGATTTACACAATCGATTACTAGACACCCAAAACGAGCTGCAAGGGAAAATCCAACAGCTCATTAAGAATTATGGCAAGGATTCTGCCGACCGACGCCACCGAGACGGCTATTATTCCGGTAAGCTAAATCAGTTAAACGATCTCTGGCAGCAGTTTTGCGACCTAGATGAAGAAGTCCAGCAAGCGGCATTACCCACTGGAAGTGAGTACTCTTCACGATTAGTAGCACTTAAAGAGCTGGTCGAAAAATATCAGAATATCTTTCTGGACAACATGCCGACTGGAAGCGGGATTCCGAAGGCCCCCAGACGAACTTCGGCCAACATCAAGCTCACAACAAAAGATCAAGTCAAAGGAGATTCCGCAATTGACACGGTGATCCGACAGTTGCAGAGAAGATGCAACGAATTGGAGTCATCATTAACATTAGCCTCGAACGCCCCAACTGTCACCCCAGCCTTACAAAGGCACCTGGATCTCCATTGGGCGTTACTGAGGCAAGCCCACGACGAATTGGATAGCACACCTGGGGCCGCAGCTCTGGCAGAAGCAGAGCTAGCCCAATTCCACACATTATACGAGGAATACGAAATGAACCTGCTACGAGAAAACGACGCGCCAATGAGCCTAAACTTGGCACTTCCGCCAATTAGCATTCCGGAGTTCAACGGCGAGTATCTAGACTGGCCACGGTTCCATGATCTCTTTGTGGAATTGGTACATAACAAACCATATTCGGCCAGTCAAAAACTACATATTCTACAGAGTTCGCTTCGTGGTGAAGCGAGGAACGTCTTGACAGACACAGCCTTCTCACAGGGTGGCTATGACGACACCTGGTTGCGGTTGAAGGCCAGGTACCAGAACGGCAAAATACTAGTATTCGCCGCCATAGCAAAAATTATTGACCATACGCCTATAGACGGTTCCTCGCGCCAACTAAGGGCATTACATGACACTATAAAAAACTCAATGAGTACTCTTCAAAACCTCGATATCAGCACAAAATCCTGGGATCCAATCCTGTGTTTTCTTATCAGAAGAAAACTAGACCAGCAGTCTCTAACTGCTCTAGAAAATTCAGCGGATGCACCAACGGAAATTCCAACGTTATGGAGTGTACTGACGTTTATTGAGCGGCGCGCTTGCATGCTGGAGACGATAAGCGCTCAACCTACAGCAACACTCCGCCATCAGTCAGTTCAAAACGAAGAGAGCTGTAAGATTTGTCACCTAGGACAACATAATCTTAGAGCATGTAGCCGTATCCAGCAAATGGACCCCAAAGCACGGCGCCAAGCCATTATTCAAGTAGGAGCATGCACAAATTGTTTGTCTACAGCTCATAAGGTTGAAAACTGCGGATCACCGACCACTTGTCGAGTCTGCCAGCAACGGCATCATTCACTGTTACACCAAGGACCGACTAGCAATCCAGTGGCCGGCGCAGTAACCATTGCAGGCTACGACGACGTAGGAGGATATACTCTGCTCGCGACCGCCAAGGTCTCATTACAAGGGCCAAACGGTCAATTACAAACATGTCGCGCTTTAATAGATGGTGGATCACAGGTGAATCTTATCTCAAGGAGAATGGCAGACCTGCTGTCTCTTAAGGAAAGGTCACCGATTAAAATATCTGGAATCGGAGGAAAAATATCAACAGCAATTAGATCAACACTAAAGCTCTCATCAGTTACATCAGGGTTTGAAAGACTAATAGAGGTATTTATTATTCCCACAGTCATTCCAGACCAACCGTCAGTATCGATTGATAACGATCTTAATATTCCCGGGGGACTGCCATTAGCAGATCCAGACTTTCGGCAACCAGGACCCATTGACCTAACCTTAGGGTCTGAGGTGTATTCTCGTGTAATAACCGGTGAACTTCTTGAACTAGGACCTAATAAACCTTTGGCACAAGGCACTAGGCTTGGTTATGTAATCACACGTTATCTCAATAAAGAAACCTCATCTGATACGGAAATCAACCCTATTCTGGTAGAAGGCAGAGGTGATTTTGCAGGACCGAACGCTGCTTATGAGCCAACAAAAGATAAAAATCCGATGAATATAGAACCGACTTCTCATCAATTTAAAACCGACAAGAAGGCTGACTTTGGTTCAACATGTCCAAACCTAACCAAGAAATATCTTAGTTTTATTGCAGAATGTCCACAGAGAGCACAATTTCAGTCCCCACGGTAATGTCAATTTTATCGCAAAGGGGAGTGTTAAGCAGCATCAAGAAGATGTGAAGGACCTGAATCACAAACCGCAGTTGAAGGAAAGATCCACCTTGGTCAATGATTTGTTAGGTGCTTCCTATACAATTCGGTCAAGGGCTGACCGACATCACGACTTAATTGAGGGTACCCCTCAATGGGGGGGAGAATGTTCGTACCCAAAGGTACTCAACATGACCACACCCAACAAATCAAGCAGTAGCCAAGTTGGGAACAGTACCAGGCGCTCAGTAGCACCCACTGCATATGAGAATGGCTGATCAGCATATTATATGTCCCACTAACTCACCGTCTCACCGACTCAACGGCACACTGACCGGCCAATGCAGTCAGCACATTTTGCAGTGTCTGCCGAGCCAACTACACAAACTGCTACCATAATCAAAACTCCCTGACCTACCTACCTACTTTAGAATATAGCGCACTTCACTAATCATTACACTAAACTTCCGTGTTCCAAGTAGTATATAAACATGTTCCAAATGAAGAATAAAACAGTTATCAACACACCTCTTAACTCCGCGGTTCTACTTCCTACAACTGGGAATAGGGCTCGTAATACACTATCTTAACTAGCAGCTAACCACGTTAGCTCACCCTCAGCGCAGCTCCAGCATCGCCTGTGGTCCGGCATCACAGTAACCATCGTTACCATTGCCGCGACGCGATCGTCCTGCCATCATAGCGTCCCCGTGCCAGCGACAAGTGCTCATTACCCCCTTGTCCCGCGGTGTGACCCGGAAGTGTCTACTTCGGTTAGGCACAAACAGGCTTCTTTCCATCTTTAAAAGCCCATAACTTGGTCAAATGAACTCGGATCTCGATATGGCATACCTTTATGGGCTAGTGGAATTGTTATGTTGCTATCTGCATTAATATATACAACTTTGGTCAAATGAATTTGGATTTCGATATGGCATACCTTTATGGGCTTGTGGAATGATTATGTTCTTATCTGCATTAATATATACAACTTTGGTCAAATGAACTTGGATTTCGATATGGCATACCTTTATGGGCTTGTGGAATGATTATGTTCTTATCTGCATTAATATATATAACTTTAAAGGTAGTAAAAAATATGACCGTTTTTATGTCATTGATTTTAATTTTGCGAAGGTTTTCTGAAATGGGCCTTCTTTCCATCTTTAAAAGCCCATAACTTGGTCAAATGAACTCGGACTTCGATATGGCATATCTTTATAGGCTTGTGGAATGATTATGTTTTTATCTGCATTAAAATATATAACTTTAAAGGTAGTAAAAAATATGACAGTTCTTATGTCATTGATTTTAATTTTGCGAAGGTTTACTGAAATGGGCCTTTTTTCCATCTTTAAATGGCCATAACTTGGTCAAATTAACTCGGATTTCCATATGGCATACCTTAATGGGCTTGTGGAATGATTATGATGGTATCTGCATTAAAATATATAACTTTAAAGGAAGTAAAAAATATGGCCGTTTTTATGTCATTGATTTTAATTTTGCGAAGGTTTACTGAAATGGGACTTCTTTCCATCTTTAAAAGCCCATAACTTGGTCAAATGAACTCGGATTTCAAAATGGCATACCCTTATAGGCTTGTGGAATGATTATGTTCATATCTGCATTAATATATATAACTTTAAAGGTAGTAAAAAATATGACCGTTTTTATGTCATTGATTTTAATTTTGCGAAGGCTTACTGAAATATGCCTTCTTTCCATCTTTAAAAGCCCATAGCTTGATCAAATGAACTCGGACTTCGATATGGCACATGTTTATGGCTTGTGGAATGATTATGTCCTTATCTGCAGTTTTTATGTCATTGCTTTTAATTTTGCGAAAGTTTACTGAAATGGACCTTCTTTCCATCTTTAAAAGCCCATATCTTGGTCAAATGAACTCGGATTTCGATATGGCATACCTTAATGGGCTTGTGGAATGATTATGTTGTTATCTGCATTAACATATACAACTTTGGTCAAACGAACTTGGATTTCGATATGGCATACCTTTATGGGCTTGTGGAATGATTATGTTCTTATCTGCATTAATATATACAACTTTGGTCAAATGAACTTGGATTTCGATATGGCATACCTTTATGGGCTTGTGGAATGATAATGTTCTTATCTGCATTAATATATATAACTTTAAAGGTAGTAAAAAATATGACCGTTTTTATGTCATTGATTTTAATTTTGCGAAGGTTTTCTGAAATATGCCTTCTTTCCATCTTCAAATGCCCATAACTTGATCAAATGAACTCGGATTCGATATGGCACACCTTTATGGGCTTGTGGAATGATTATGTTGTTATCTGCATTAATAAATATATATCTTAAAAGGTAGTACAAAATATGACCGTTTTTATCTCATTGATTTTAATTTTGCGAAGGCTTACTGAAATGGGCCTTCTTTCCATCTTTAAAAGCCCATAGCTTGGTCAAATGTACTCGGATTTCGATATGGCATACCTTTATGGGCTTGTGGAATGATTATAGTGTTATCTGCATTAAAATATATAACTTTAAAGGTAGTAAAAAAGATGACCGTTTTTATGTCATTGATATTAATTTTGCGAAGCTTTACAGAATTGGGCCTTCATTCCATCTTTAAAAGCCCATAACTTGGTCAAATGAACTGGGTTTTCGATATGGCATACCTTTATGGGCTTGTGGAATGATGATGTTGTTATCCGCATTAAAATATATAACTTAAAAGGTAGTACAAAATGTGACCGTTTTTATGTCATTGATTTTAATTTTGCGAAGGTTTACTGAAATGGGCCTTCATTCCGACTTTAAAAGCCCATAACTTGGTCAAAAGAAACCCGGTTTTCGACATGGCATACCTTTATGGGCTTGTGGAATGATTATAGTGTTATCTGCTGTAAGTTATATACCTTTAAAGGTAGTAAAAAAGATGACCGTTTTTATGCCATTGATATTAATTTTGCGAAGGCTTACAGAAATGGGCCTTCATTCCATCTTTAAAAGCCCATAACTTGGTCAAATGAGCTCGGTTTTCGATATGGCATACCTTTATGGGCTTGTGGAATGATAATGTTGTTATCTGCATTAAAATATATAACTTAAAAGGTAGTACAAAATATGACCGTTTTTATGTCATTGATTTTAATTTTGCGAAGGTTTGCTGAAATGGGCTTCTTTCCTTCTTTAAACTATATAACTTTAAAGGAAGTAAAAAATATGACCGTTTTTATGTCATTGATTTTAATTTTGCGAAGGTTTTCTGAAATGGGCCTTCTTTCCATCTTTAAGAGCCCATAACTTGGTCAAATGAACTCGGACTTCGATATGGCATATCTTTATAGGCTTGTGGAATGATTATGTTTTTATCTGCATTAAAATATATAACTTTAAAGGTAGTAAAAAATATGACAGTTCTTATGTCATTGATTTTAATTTTGCGAAGGTTTACTGAAATGGGCCTTTTGTCCATCTTTAAATGGCCATAACTTGGTCAAATTAACTCGGATTTCCATATGGCATACCTTAATGGGCTTGTGGAATGATTATGATGGTATCTGCATTAAAATATATAACTTTAAAGGAAGTAAAAAATATGGCCGTTTTTATGTCATTGATTTTAATTTTGCGAAGGTTTACTGAAATGGGACTTCTTTCCATCTTTAAAAGCCCATAACTTGGTCAAATGAACTCGGATTTCAAAATGGCATACCCTTATAGGCTTGTGGAATGATTATGTTCATATCTGCATTAATATATATAACTTTAAAGGTAGTAAAAAATATGACCGTTTTTATGTCATTGATTTTAATTTTGCGAAGGTTTACTGAAATATGCCTTCTTTACATCTTTAAAAGCCCATAGCTTGATCAAATGTACTCGGACTTCGATATGGCACATGTTTATGGCTTGTGGAATGATTATGTCCTTATCTGCAGTTTTTATGTCATTGCTTTTAATTTTGCGAAAGTTTACTGAAATGGACCTTCTTTCCATCTTTAAAAGCCCATATCTTGGTCAAATGAACTCGGATTTCGATATGGCATACCTTAATGGGCTTGTGGAATGATTATGTTGTTATCTGCATTAATATATACAACTTTGGTCAAATGAACTTGGATTTCGATATGGCATACCTTTATGGGCTTGTGGAATGATTATGTTCTTATCTGCATTAATATATACAACTTTGGTCAAATGAACTTGGATTTCGATATGGCATACCTTTATGGGCTTGTGGAATGATAATGTTCTTATCTGCATTAATATATATAACTTTAAAGGTAGTAAAAAATATGACCGTTTTTATGTCATTGATTTTAATTTTGCGAAGGTTTTCTGAAATATGCCTTCTTTCCATCTTCAAATGCCCATAACTTGATCAAATGAACTCGGATTCGATATGGCACACCTTTATGGGCTTGTGGAATGATTATGTTGTTATCTGCATTAATAAATATATATCTTAAAAGGTAGTACAAAATATGACCGTTTTTATCTCATTGATTTTAATTTTGCGAAGGCTTACTGAAATGGGCCTTCTTTCCATTTTTAAAAGCCCATAGCTTGGTCAAATGTACTCGGATTTCGATATGGCATACCTTTATGGGCTTGTGGAATGATTATAGTGTTATCTGCATTAAAATATATAACTTTAAAGGTAGTAAAAAAGATGACCGTTTTTATGTCATTGATATTAATTTTGCGAAGCTTTACAGAATTGGGCCTTCATTCCATCTTTAAAAGCCCATAACTTGGTCAAATGAACTGGGTTTTCGATATGGCATACCTTTATGGGCTTGTGGAATGATGATGTTGTTATCCGCATTAAAATATATAACTTAAAAGGTAGTACAAAATGTGACCGTTTTTATGTCATTGATTTTAATTTTGCGAAGGTTTACTGAAATGGGCCTTCATTCCGACTTTAAAAGCCCATAACTTGGTCAAAAGAAACCCGGTTTTCGACATGGCATACCTTTATGGGCTTGTGGAATGATTATAGTGTTATCTGCTGTAAGTTATATACCTTTAAAGGTAGTAAAAAAGATGACCGTTTTTATGTCATTGATATTAATTTTACGAAGGCTTACAGAAATGGGCCTTCATTCCATCTTTAAAAGCCCATAACTTGGTCAAATGAGCTCGGTTTTCGATATGGCATACCTTTATGGGCTTGTGGAATGATTGTGTTGTTATCTGCATTAAAATATATAACTTAAAAGGTAGTACAAAATATGACCGTTTTTATGTCATTGATTTTAATTTTGCGAAGATTTACTGAAATCGGCCTTCATTCCAACTTTAAAAGCCCATAACTTGGTCAAATGAACTCGGAACTCGATATGGCATACCTTTATGGGCTTGTGGAATGATTACGTTTCTATCTGCATTAAAATATATAACTTAAAAGGTAGTACAAAATATGACCGTTTTTATGTCATTGATTTTAATTTTGCGAAGGTTTACTGAAATGGGCCTTCTTTCCTTCTTTAAACTATATAACTTTAAAGGAAGTAAAAAATATGACCGTTTTTATGTCATTGATTTTAATTTTGCGAAGGTTTACTGAAATGGGCCTTCTTTCCATCTTTAAAATGAACTCGGACTTCGATATGGCATATCTTTATAGGCTTGTGGAATGATTATGTTTTTATCTGCATTAAAATATATTACTTTAAAGGTAGTAAAAAATATGACAGTTTTTATGTCATTGATTTTAATTTTGCGAAGGTTTACTGAAATGGGCCTTTTTTCCATCTTTAAATGGCCATAACTTGGTCAAATTAACTCGGATTTCCATATGGCATACCTTAATGGGCTTGTGGAATGATTATGATGGTATCTGCATTAAAATATATAACTTTAAAGGAAGTAAAAAATATGGCCGTTTTTATGTCATTGATTTTAATTTTGCGAAGGTTTACTGAAATGGGACTTCTTTCCATCTTTAAACTATATAACTTTAAAGGAAGTAAAAAATATGTCCGTTTTTATGTCATTGCGAAAGTTTACTGATATGGACCTTCTTTCCATCTTTAAAAGCCCATATCTTGGTCAAATGAACTCGGATTTCGATATGGCATACCTTAATGGGCTTGTGGAATGATTATGTTGTTATCTGCATTAATATATACAACTTTGGTCAAATGAACTTGGATTTCGATATGGCATACCTTTATGGGCTTGTGGAATGATTATGTTCTTATCTGCATTAATATATACAACTTTGGTCAAATGAACTTGGATTTCGATATGGCATACCTTTATGGGCTTGTGGAATGATAATGTTCTTATCTGCATTAATATATATAACTTTAAAGGTAGTAAAAAATATGACCGTTTTTATGTCATTGATTTTAATTTTGCGAAGGTTTTCTGAAATATGCCTTCTTTCCATCTTCAAATGCCCATAACTTGATCAAATGAACTCGGATTCGATATGGCACACCTTTATGGGCTTGTGGAATGATTATGTTGTTATCTGCATTAATAAATATATATCTTAAAAGGTAGTACAAAATATGACCGTTTTTATCTCATTGATTTTAATTTTGCGAAGGCTTACTGAAATGGGCCTTCTTTCCATTTTTAAAAGCCCATAGCTTGGTCAAATGTACTCGGATTTCGATATGGCATACCTTTATGGGCTTGTGGAATGATTATAGTGTTATCTGCATAAAAATATATAACTTTAAAGGTAGTAAAAAAGATGACCGTTTTTATGTCATTGATATTAATTTTGCGAAGCTTTACAGAATTGGGCCTTCATTCCATCTTTAAAAGCCCATAACTTGGTCAAATGAACTGGGTTTTCGATATGGCATACCTTTATGGGCTTGTGGAATGATGATGTTGTTATCCGCATTAAAATATATAACTTAAAAGGTAGTACAAAATGTGACCGTTTTTATGTCATTGATTTTAATTTTGCGAAGGTTTACTGAAATGGGCCTTCATTCCGACTTTAAAAGCCCATAACTTGGTCAAAAGAAACCCGGTTTTCGACATGGCATACCTTTATGGGCTTGTGGAATGATTATAGTGTTATCTGCTGTAAGTTATATACCTTTAAAGGTAGTAAAAAAGATGACCGTTTTTATGTCATTGATATTAATTTTACGAAGGCTTACAGAAATGGGCCTTCATTCCATCTTTAAAAGCCCATAACTTGGTCAAATGAGCTCGGTTTTCGATATGGCATACCTTTATGGGCTTGTGGAATGATTGTGTTGTTATCTGCATTAAAATATATAACTTAAAAGGTAGTACAAAATATGACCGTTTTTATGTCATTGATTTTAATTTTGCGAAGATTTACTGAAATCGGCCTTCATTCCAACTTTAAAAGCCCATAACTTGGTCAAATGAACTCGGAACTCGATATGGCATACCTTTATGGGCTTGTGGAATGATTACGTTGCTATCTGCATTAAAATATATAACTTAAAAGGTAGTACAAAATATGACCGTTTTTATGTCATTGATTTTAATTTTGCGAAGGTTTACTGAAATGGGCCTTCTTTCCTTCTTTAAACTATATAACTTTAAAGGAAGTAAAAAATATGACCGTTTTTATGTCATTGATTTTAATTTTGCGAAGGTTTACTGAAATGGGCCTTCTTTCCATCTTTAAAATGAACTCGGACTTCGATATGGCATATCTTTATAGGCTTGTGGAATGATTATGTTTTTATCTGCATTAAAATATATTACTTTAAAGGTAGTAAAAAATATGACAGTTTTTATGTCATTGATTTTAATTTTGCGAAGGTTTACTGAAATGGGCCTTTTTTCCATCTTTAAATGGCCATAACTTGGTCAAATTAACTCGGATTTCCATATGGCATACCTTAATGGGCTTGTGGAATGATTATGATGGTATCTGCATTAAAATATATAACTTTAAAGGAAGTAAAAAATATGGCCGTTTTTATGTCATTGATTTTAATTTTGCGAAGGTTTACTGAAATGGGACTTCTTTCCATCTTTAAACTATATAACTTTAAAGGAAGTAAAAAATATGTCCGTTTTTATGTCATTGATTTTAATTTTGCGAAGGTTTACTGAAATGGGACTTCTTTCCATCTTTAAACTATATAACTTTAAAGGAAGTAAAAAATATGACCGTTTTTATGTCATTGATTTTAATTTTGCGAAGGTTTGCCGAAATGGGCTTCTTTCCTTCTTTAAACTATATAACTTTAAAGGAAGTAAAAAATATGACCGTTTTTATGTCATTGATTTTAATTTTGCGAAGGTTTACTGAAATGGGCCTTCTTTCCATCTTTAAAATGAACTCGGACTTCGATATGGCATATCTTTATAGGCTTGTGGAATGATTATGTTTTTATCTGCATTAAAATATATAACTTTAAAGGTAGTAAAGAATATGACAGTTCTTATGTCATTGATTTTAATTTTGCGAAGGTTTACTGAAATGGGCCTTTTTTCCATCTTTAAATGGCCATAACTTGGTCAAATTAACTCGGATTTCCATATGGCATACCTTAATGGGCTTGTGGAATGATTATGATGGTATCTGCATTAAAATATATAACTTTAAAGGAAGTAAAAAATATGGCCGTTTTTATGTCATTGATTTTAATTTTGCGAAGGTTTACTGAAATGGGACTTCTTTCCATCTTTAAACTATATAACTTTAAAGGAAGTAAAAAATATGTCCGTTTTTATGTCATTGATTTTAATTTTGCGAAGGTTTGCCGAAATGGGCTTCTTTCCTTCTTTAAACTATATAACTTTAAAGGAAGTAAAAAATATGACCGTTTTTATGTCATTGATTTTAATTTTGCGAAGGTTTACTGAAATGGGCCTTCTTTCCTTCTTTAAACTATATAACTTTAAAGGAAGTAAAAAATATGACCGTTTTTATGTCATTGATTTTAATTTTGCGAAGGTTTACTGAAATGGGCCTTCTTTCCTTCTTTAAACTATATAACTTTAAAGGAAGTAAAAAATATGACCGTTTTTATGTCATTGATTTTAATTTTGCGAAGGTTTTCTGAAATGGGCCTTCTTTCCATCTTTAAAAGCCCATAACTTGGTCAAATGAACTCGGACTTCGATATGGCATATCTTTATAGGCTTGTGGAATGATTATGTTTTTATCTGCATTAAAATATATAACTTTAAAGGTAGTAAAGAATATGACAGTTCTTATGTCATTGATTTTAATTTTGCGAAGGTTTACTGAAATGGGCCTTTTTTCCATCTTTAAATGGCCATAACTTGGTCAAATTAACTCGGATTTCCATATGGCATACCTTAATGGGCTTGTGGAATGATTATGATGGTATCTGCATTAAAATATATAACTTTAAAGGAAGTAAAAAATATGGCCGTTTTTATGTCATTGATTTTAATTTTGCGAAGGTTTACTGAAATGGGACTTCTTTCCATCTTTAAACTATATAACTTTAAAGGAAGTAAAAAATATGTCCGTTTTTATGTCATTGATTTTAATTTTGCGAAGGTTTGCCGAAATGGGCTTCTTTCCTTCTTTAAACTATATAACTTTAAAGGAAGTAAAAAATATGACCGTTTTTATGTCATTGATTTTAATTTTGCGAAGGTTTACTGAAATGGGCCTTCTTTCCTTCTTTAAACTATATAACTTTAAAGGAAGTAAAAAATATGACCGTTTTTATGTCATTGATTTTAATTTTGCGAAGGTTTACTGAAATGGGCCTTCTTTCCTTCTTTAAACTATATAACTTTAAAGGAAGTAAAAAATATGACCGTTTTTATGTCATTGATTTTAATTTTGCGAAGGTTTTCTGAAATGGGCCTTCTTTCCATCTTTAAAAGCCCATAACTTGGTCAAATGAACTCGGACTTCGATATGGCATATCTTTATAGGCTTGTGGAATGATTATGTTTTTATCTGCATTAAAATATATAACTTTAAAGGTAGTAAAGAATATGACAGTTCTTATGTCATTGATTTTAATTTTGCGAAGGTTTACTGAAATGGGCCTTTTTTCCATCTTTAAATGGCCATAACTTGGTCAAATTAACTCGGATTTCCATATGGCATACCTTAATGGGCTTGTGGAATGATTATGATGGTATCTGCATTAAAATATATAACTTTAAAGGAAGTAAAAAATATGGCCGTTTTTATGTCATTGATTTTAATTTTGCGAAGGTTTACTGAAATGGGACTTCTTTCCATCTTTAAAAGCCCATAACTTGGTCAAATGAACTCGGATTTCAAAATGGCATACCCTTATAGGCTTGTGGAATGATTATGTTCATATCTGCATTAATATATATAACTTTAAAGGTAGTAAAAAATATGACCGTTTTTATGTCATTGATTTTAATTTTGCGAAGGTTTACTGAAATATGCCTTCTTTCCATCTTTAAAAGCCCATAGCTTGATCAAATGAACTCGGACTTCGATATGGCACATGTTTATGGCTTGTGGAATGATTATGTCCTTATCTGCAGTTTTTATGTCATTGCTTTTAATTTTGCGAAAGTTTACTGAAATGGACCTTCTTTCCATCTTTAAAAGCCCATATCTTGGTCAAATGAACTCGGATTTCGATATGGCATACCTTAATGGGCTTGTGGAATGATTATGTTGTTATCTGCATTAATATATACAACTTTGGTCAAATGAACTTGGATTTCGATATGGCATACCTTTATGGGCTTGTGGAATGATTATGTTCTTATCTGCATTAATATATACAACTTTGGTCAAATGAACTTGGATTTCGATATGGCATACCTTTATGGGCTTGTGGAATGATAATGTTCTTATCTGCATTAATATATATAACTTTAAAGGTAGTAAAAAATATGACCGTTTTTATGTCATTGATTTTAATTTTGCGAAGGTTTTCTGAAATATGCCTTCTTTCCATCTTCAATAACTTGATCAAATGAACTCGGATTCGATATGGCACACCTTTATGGGCTTGTGGAATGATTATGTTGTTATCTGCATTAATAAATATATATCTTAAAAGGTAGTACAAAATATGACCGTTTTTATCTCATTGATTTTAATTTTGCGAAGGCTTACTGAAATGGGCCTTCTTTCCATTTTTAAAAGCCCATAGCTTGGTCAAATGTACTCGGATTTCGATATGGCATACCTTTATGGGCTTGTGGAATGATTATGATGGTATCTGCATTAAAATATATAACTTTAAAGGAAGTAAAAAATATGGCCGTTTTTATGTCATTGATTTTAATTTTGCGAAGGTTTACTGAAATGGGACTTCTTTCCATCTTTAAACTATATAACTTTAAAGGAAGTAAAAAATATGTCCGTTTTTATGTCATTGATTTTAATTTTGCGAAGGTTTACTGAAATGGGACTTCTTTCCATCTTTAAACTATATAACTTTAAAGGAAGTAAAAAATATGGCCGTTTTTATGTCATTGATTTTAATTTTGCGAAGGTTTACTGAAATCGGCCTTCATTCCAACTTTAAAAGCCTATAACTTGGTCAAATGAACTCAGTTTTCGATATGGCATACCTTTATGGGCTTGTGGAATGATTATGTTGTTCCCTGCATTAAAATGTATAACTTAAAAGGTAGTACAAAATATGACCGTTTTATGTCATTGATTTTAATTTTGCGAAGGTTTACTGAAATGGGCCTTCATTCCAACTTTAAAAGCCCATAACTTGGTCAAATGAACTCGGTTTTCGATATGGCATACCTTTATGAGCTTATGGAATGATTATGTTGTTATCTGCATTAAAATATATAACTTTAAAGGTAGTAAAAAATATGACAGTTTTTATGTCATTGATTTTAATTTTGCGAAGGTTTCCTGAAATGGGCCTTTTTTCCATCTTGAAAAAAGGCCATAACTTGGTCAAATTAACTCGGATTTCCATATGGCATTCCTTAATGGGCTTGTGGAATGATGATGTTGGTATCTGCATTAAAATATATAACTTTAAAGGAAGTAAAAAATATGACCGTTTTTATGTTATTGATTTTAATTTTTCGAAGGTTTACTGAAATAGGCCTTCTTTCCATCCTTAAAAGCCCCTAACTTGATCAAATGAACTCGGACTTCGATACGGCACATCTTTATGGGCTTGTGGAATGATTCTGTTGTTATCTGCATTCATATATATAACTTTAAAGGTAGTAAAAAATATGACCGTTTTTATGTCATTGATTTTAATTTTGCGAAGGTTTAATGAAATGGGGCTTCTTTCCATTTTTTAAAGCCCATAACTTGAACAAATGAACTCGTAATTCGATATGGCATATCTTTATAGGCTTGTGGAATGATTATGTTTTTATCTGCATTAATATATATAACTTTAAAGCTAGTAAAAAATATGACCGTTTTTATGTCATTGATTTTAATTTTGCGAAGGTTTACTGTAATGGGCTTCTTTCCATCTTTAAAAGCCCATAACTTGGTCAAATGAACTCGGATCTCGATATGGCATACCTTTATGGGCTAGTGGAATTGTTATGTTGCTATCTGCATTAATATATACAACTTTGGTCAAATGAATTTGGATTTCGATATGGCATACCTTTATGGGCTTGTGGAATGATTATGTTCTTATCTGCATTAATATATACAACTTTGGTCAAATGAACTTGGATTTCGATATGGCATACCTTTATGGGCTTGTGGAATGATTATGTTCTTATCTGCATTAATATATATAACTTTAAAGGTAGTAAAAAATATGACCGTTTTTATGTCATTGATTTTAATTTTGCGAAGGTTTTCTGAAATATGCCTTCTTTCCATCTTCAAATGCCCATAACTTGATCAAATGAACTCGGATTCGATATGGCACACCTTTATGGGCTTGTGGAATGATTATGTTGTTATCTGCATTAATAAATATATATCTTAAAAGGTAGTACAAAATATGACCGTTTTTATCTCATTGATTTTAATTTTGCGAAGGCTTACTGAAATGGGCCTTCTTTCCATCTTTAAAAGCCCATAACTTGGTCAAATGTACTCGGATTTCGATATGGCATACCTTTATGGGCTTGTGGAATGATTATAGTGTTATCTGCATTAAAATATATAACTTTAAAGGTAGTAAAAAATATGACCGTTTTTATGTCATTGATATTAATTTTGCGAAGGTTTACAGAAATGGTCCTTCATTCCATCTTTAAAAGCCCATAACTTGGTCAAATGAGCTCGGTTTTCGATATGGCATACCTTTATGGGCTTGTGGAATGATTATGTTGTTATCTGCATTAAAATATATAAAAGGTAGTACAAAATATGACCGTTTTTATGTCATTGATTTTAATTTTGCGAAGGTTTACTGAAATCGGCCTTCATTCCAACTTTAAAAGCCCATGACTTGGTCAAATGAACTCGGAACTCGATATGGCCTACCTTTATGGGCTTGTGGAATGATTACGTTGCTATCTGAATTAAAATATATAACTCAAAAGGTAGTAAAAAATATGACCGTTTTTATGTCATTGATTTTAATTTAGCGAAGGTTTACAGATATTCGATATTTTCGATATGGCATACCTTTGTGGGCTTGTGGAATGATAATGTTGTTATCTGCATTAAAATATATAACTTAAAAGGTAGTACAAAATATGACCGTTTTTATGTCATTGATTTTAATTTTGCGAAGGTTTGCTGAAATGGGCCTTCTTTCCTTCTTTAAACTATATAACTTTAAAGGAAGTAAAAAATATGACCGTTTTTATGTCATTGATTTTAATTTTGCGAAGGTTTTCTGAAATGGGCCTTCTTTCCATCTTTAAAAGCCCATAACTTGGTCAAATGAACTCGGAATTCGATATGGCATATCTTTATAGGCTTGTGGAATGATTATGTTTTTATCTGCATTAAAATATATAACTTTAAAGGTAGTAAAAAATATGACAGTTCTTATGTCATTGATTTTAATTTTGCGAAGGTTTACTGAAATGGGCCTTTTTTCCATCTTTAAATGGCCATAACTTGGTCAAATTAACTCGGATTTCCATATGGCATACCTTAATGGGCTTGTGGAATGATTATGATGGTATCTGCATTAAAATATATAACTTTAAAGGAAGTAAAAAATATGGCCGTTTTTATGTCATTGATTTTAATTTTGCGAAGGTTTACTGAAATGGGACTTCTTTCCATCTTTAAAAGCCCATAACTTGGTCAAATGAACTCGGATTTCAAAATGGCATACCCTTATAGGCTTGTGGAATGATTATGTTCATATCTGCATTAATAGGTAGTAAAAAATATGACAGTTTTTATGTCATTGATTTTAATTTTGCGAAGGTTTACTGAAATATGCCTTCTTTCCATCTTTAAAAGCCCATAGCTTGATCAAATGAACTCGGACTTCGATATGGCACATGTTTATGGCTTGTGGAATGATTATGTCCTTATCTGCAGTTTTTATGTCATTGCTTTTAATTTTGCGAAAGTTTACTGAAATGGACCTTCTTTCCATCTTTAAAAGCCCATATCTTGGTCAAATGAACTCGGATTTCGATATGGCATACCTTAATGGGCTTGTGGAATGATTATGTTGTTATATGCATTAATATATACAACTTTGGTCAAATGAACTTGGATTTCGATATGGCATACCTTTATGGGCTTGTGGAATGATTATGTTCTTATCTGCATTAATA
Organism: Drosophila suzukii; assembly: GCF_043229965.1. Classification (NCBI taxonomy): domain Eukaryota; kingdom Metazoa; phylum Arthropoda; class Insecta; order Diptera; family Drosophilidae; genus Drosophila; species Drosophila suzukii. The sequence goes on from NC_092082.1 coordinate 43,090,509, forward strand.
TATACAACTTTGGTCAAATGAACTTGGATTTCGATATGGCATACCTTTATGGGCTTGTGGAATGATAATGTTCTTATCTGCATTAATATATATAACTTTAAAGGTAGTAAAAAATATGACCGTTTTTATGTCATTGATTTTAATTTTGCGAAGGTTTTCTGAAATATGCCTTCTTTCCATCTTCAAATGCCCATAACTTGATCAAATGATCTCGGATTCGATATGGCACACCTTTATGGGCTTGTGGAATGATTATGTTGTTATCTGCATTAATAAATATATATCTTAAAAGGTAGTACAAAATATGACCGTTTTTATCTCATTGATTTTAATTTTGCGAAGGCTTACTGAAATGGGCCTTCTTTCCATCTTTAAAAGCCCATAGCTTGGTCAAATGTACTCGGATTTCGATATGGCATACCTTTATGGGCTTGTGGAATGATTATAGTGTTATCTGCATTAAAATATATAACTTTAAAGGTAGTAAAAAAGATGACCGTTTTTATGTCATTGATATTAATTTTGCGAAGCTTTACAGAATTGGGCCTTCATTCCATCTTTAAAAGCCCATAACTTGGTCAAATGAACTGGGTTTTCGATATGGCATACCTTTATGGGCTTGTGGAATGATGATGTTGTTATCCGCATTAAAATATATAACTTAAAAGGTAGTACAAAATGTGACCGTTTTTATGTCATTGATTTTAATTTTGCGAAGGTTTACTGAAATGGGCCTTCATTCCGACTTTAAAAGCCCATAACTTGGTCAAAAGAAACCCGGTTTTCGACATGGCATACCTTTATGGGCTTGTTGAATGATTATAGTGTTATCTGCTGTAAGTTATATACCTTTAAAGGTAGTAAAAAAGATGACCGTTTTTATGTCATTGATATTAATTTTGCGAAGGCTTACAGAAATGGGCCTTCATTCCAACTTTAAAAGCCCATAACTTGGTCCAATGAACTCGGAACTCGATATGGCATACCTTTATGGGCTTGTGGAATGATTACGTTGCTATCTGCATTAAAATATATAACTTAAAAGGTAGTACAAAATATGACCGTTTTTATGTCATTGATTTTAATTTTGCGAAGGTTTACTGAAATGGGCCTTCTTTCCTTCTTTAAACTATATAACTTTAAAGGAAGTAAAAAATATGACCGTTTTTATGTCATTGATTTTAATTTTGCGAAGGTTTACTGAAATGGGCCTTCTTTCCATCTTTAAAATGAACTCGGACTTCGATATGGCATATCTTTATAGGCTTGTGGAATGATTATGTTTTTATCTGCATTAAAATATATTACTTTAAAGGTAGTTAAAAATATGACAGTTTTTATGTCATTGATTTTAATTTTGCGAAGGTTTACTGAAATGGGCCTTTTTTCCATCTTTAAAAGGCCATAACTTGGTCAAATTAACTCAGATTTCCATATGGCATACCTTAATGGGCTTGTGGAATGATTATGATGGTATCTGCATTAAAATATATAACTTTAAAGGAAGTAAAAAATATGGCCGTTTTTATGTCATTGATTTTAATTTTGCGAAGGTTTACTGAAATGGGACTTCTTTCCATCTTTAAACTATATAACTTTAAAGGAAGTAAAAAATATGGCCGTTTTTATGTCATTGATTTTAATTTTGCGAAGGTTTACTGAAATCGGCCTTCATTCCAACTTTAAAAGCCCATGACTTGGTCAAATGAACTCGGAACTCGATAAGGCATACCTTTATGGGCTTGTGGAATGATTACGTTGCTATCTGAATTAAAATATATAACTCAAAAGGTAGTAAAAAATATGACCGTTTTTATGTCATTGATTTTAATTTAGCGAAGGTTTACAGATATTCGATATTTTCGATATGGCATACCTTTGTGGGCTTGTGGAATGATTATGTTGTTATCTGCATTAAAATATATAACTTTAAAGGTAGTAAAGAATATGACAGTTCTTATGTCATTGATTTTAATTTTGCGAAGGTTTACTGAAATGGGCCTTTTTTCCTTCTTTAAACTATATAACTTTAAAGGAAGTAAAAAATATGACCGTTTTTATGTCATTGATTTTAATTTTGCGAAGGTTTTCTGAAATGGGCCTTCTTTCCATCTTTAAAAGCCCATAACTTGGTCAAATGAACTCGGACTTCGATATGGCATATCTTTATAGGCTTGTGGAATGATTATGTTTTTATCTGCATTAAAATATATAACTTTAAAGGTAGTAAAGAATATGACAGTTCTTATGTCATTGATTTTAATTTTGCGAAGGTTTACTGAAATGGGCCTTTTTTCCATCTTTAAATGGCCATAACTTGGTCAAATTAACTCGGATTTCCATATGGCATACCTTAATGGGCTTGTGGAATGATTATGATGGTATCTGCATTAAAATATATAACTTTAAAGGAAGTAAAAAGTATGGCCGTTTTTATGTCATTGATTTTAATTTTGCGAAGGTTTACTGAAATGGGACTTCTTTCCATCTTTAAAAGCCCATAACTTGGTCAAATGAACTCGGATTTCAAAATGGCATACCCTTATAGGCTTGTGGAATGATTATGTTCATATCTGCATTAAAATATATAACTTTAAAGGAAGTAAAAAATATGGCCGTTTTTATGTCATTGATATTAATTTTGCGAAGCTTTACAGAATTGGGCCTTCATTCCATCTTTAAAAGCCCATAACTTGGTCAAATGAACTGGGTTTTCGATATGGCATACCTTTATGGGCTTGTGGAATGATGATGTTGTTATCCGCATTAAAATATATAACTTAAAAGGTAGTACAAAATGTGACCGTTTTTATGTCATTGATTTTAATTTTGCGAAGGTTTACTGAAATGGGCCTTCATTCCGACTTTAAAAGCCCATAACTTGGTCAAAAGAAACCCGGTTTTCGACATGGCATACCTTTATGGGCTTGTGGAATGATTATAGTGTTATCTGCTGTAAGTTATATACCTTTAAAGGTAGTAAAAAAGATGACCGTTTTTATGTCATTGATATTAATTTTGCGAAGGCTTACAGAAATGGGCCTTCATTCCATCTTTAAAAGCCCATAACTTGGTCAAATGAGCTCGGTTTTCGATATGGCAAACCTTTATGGGCTTGTGGAATGATTATGTTGTTATCTGCATTAAAATATATAACTTAAAAGGTAGTACAAAATATGACCGTTTTTATGTCATTGATTTTAATTTTGCGAAGATTTACTGAAATCGGCCTTCATTCCAACTTTAAAAGCCCATAACTTGGTCAAATGAACTCGGAACTCGATATGGCATACATTTATGGGCTTGTGGAATGATTACGTTGCTATCTGCATTAAAATATATAACTTAAAAGGTAGTACAAAATATGACCGTTTTTATGTCATTGATTTTAATTTTGCGAAGGTTTACTGAAATGGGCCTTCTTTCCATCTTTAAAATGAACTCGGACTTCGATATGGCATATCTTTATAGGCTTGTGGAATGATTATGTTTTTATCTGCATTAAAATATATTACTTTAAAGGTAGTAAAAAATATGACAGTTTTTATGTCATTGATTTTAATTTTGCGAAGGTTTACTGAAATGGGCCTTTTTTCCATCTTTAAAAGGCCATAACTTGGTCAAATTAACTCGGATTTCCATATGGCATACCTTAATGGGCTTGTGGAATGATTATGATGGTATCTGCATTAAAATATATAACTTTAAAGGAAGTAAAAAATATGGCCGTTTTTATGTCATTGATTTTAATTTTGCGAAGGTTTACTGAAATGGGACTTCTTTCCATCTTTAAACTATATAACTTTAAAGGAAGTAAAAAATATGGCCGTTTTTATGTCATTGATTTTAATTTTGCGAAGGTTTACTGAAATCGGCCTTCATTCCAACTTTAAAAGCCCATGACTTGGTCAAATGAACTCGGAACTCGATATGGCATACCTTTATGGGCTTGTGGAATGATTACGTTGCTATCTGAATTAAAATATATAACTCAAAAGGTAGTAAAAAATATGACCGTTTTTATGTCATTGATTTTAATTTAGCGAAGGTTTACAGATATTCGATATTTTCGATACGGCATACCTTTGTGGGCTTGTGGAATGATTATGTTGTTATCTGCATTAAAATATATAACTTAAAAGGTAGTACAAAATATGACCGTTTTTATGTCATTGATTTTAATTTTGCGAAGGTTTACTGAAATGGGCCTTCTTTCCTTCTTTAAACTATATAACTTTAAAGGAAGTAAAAAATATGACAGTTCTTATGTCATTGATTTTAATTTTGCGAAGGTTTACTGAAATGGCCCTTTTTTCCATCTTTAAATGGCCATAACTTGGTCAAATTAACTCGGATTTCCATATGGCATACCTTAATGGGCTTGTGGAATGATTATGATGGTATCTGCATTAAAATATATAACTTTAAAGGAAGTAAAAAATATGGCCGTTTTTATGTCATTGATTTTAATTTTGCGAAGGTTTACTGAAATGGGACTTCTTTCCATCTTTAAAAGCCCATAACTTGGTCAAATGAACTCGGATTTCAAAATGGCATACCCTTATAGGCTTGTGGAATGATTATGTTCATATCTGCATTAAAATATATAACTTTAAAGGAAGTAAAAAATATGGCCGTTTTTATGTCATTGATATTAATTTTGCGAAGCTTTACAGAATTGGGCCTTCATTCCATCTTTAAAAGCCCATAACTTGGTCAAATGAACTGGGTTTTCGATATGGCATACCTTTATGGGCTTGTGGAATGATGATGTTGTTATCCGCATTAAAATATATAACTTAAAAGGTAGTACAAAATGTGACCGTTTTTATGTCATCGATTTTAATTTTGCGAAGGTTTACTGAAATGGGCCTTCATTCCGACTTTAAAAGCCCATAACTTGGTCAAAAGAAACCCGGTTTTCGACATGGCATACCTTTATGGGCTTGTGGAATGATTATAGTGTTATCTGCTGTAAGTTATATACCTTTAAAGGTAGTAAAAAAGATGACCGTTTTTATGTCATTGATATTAATTTTGCGAAGGCTTACAGAAATGGGCCTTCATTCCATCTTTAAAAGCCCATAACTTGGTCAAATGAGCTCGGTTTTCGATATGGCAAACCTTTATGGGCTTGTGGAATGATTATGTTGTTATCTGCATTAAAATATATAACTTAAAAGGTAGTACAAAATATGACCGTTTTTATGTCATTGATTTTAATTTTGCGAAGATTTACTGAAATCGGCCTTCATTCCAACTTTAAAAGCCCATAACTTGGTCAAATGAACTCGGAACTCGATATGGCATACATTTATGGGCTTGTGGAATGATTACGTTGCTATCTGCATTAAAATATATAACTTAAAAGGTAGTACAAAATATGACCGTTTTTATGTCATTGATTTTAATTTTGCGAAGGTTTACTGAAATGGGCCTTCTTTCCATCTTTAAAATGAACTCGGACTTCGATATGGCATATCTTTATAGGCTTGTGGAATGATTATGTTTTTATCTGCATTAAAATATATTACTTTAAAGGTAGTAAAAAATATGACAGTTTTTATGTCATTGATTTTAATTTTGCGAAGGTTTACTGAAATGGGCCTTTTTTCCATCTTTAAAAGGCCATAACTTGGTCAAATTAACTCGGATTTCCATATGGCATACCTTAATGGGCTTGTGGAATGATTATGTTCATATCTGCATTAAAATATATAACTTTAAAGGAAATAAAAAATATGGCCGTTTTTATGTCATTGATTTTAATTTTGCGAAGGTTTACTGAAATATGCCTTCTTTCCATCTTTAAAAGCCCATAGCTTGATCAAATGAACTCGGACTTCGATATGGCACATGTTTATGGCTTGTGGAATGATTATGTCCTTATCTGCAGTTTTTACGTCATTGCTTTTAATTTTGCGAAAGTTTACTGAAATGGACATTCTTTCCATCTTTAAAAGCCCATATCTTGGTCAAATGAACTCGGATTTTGATATGGCATACCTTAATGGGCTTGTGGAATGATTATGTTGTTATCTGCATTAATATATACAACTTTGGTCAAATGAACTTGGATTTCGATATGGCATACCTTTATGGGCTTGTGGAATGATTATGTTCTTATCTGCATTAATATATACAACTTTGGTCAAATGAACTTGGATTTCGATATGGCATACCTTTATGGGCTTGTGGAATGATAATGTTCTTATCTGCATTAATATATATAACTTTAAAGGTAGTAAAAAATATGACCGTTTTTATGTCATTGATTTTAATTTTGCGAAGGTTTTCTGAAATATGCCTTTTTTCCATCTTTAAAAGCCCATAACTTGGTCAAATGAACTGGGTTTTCGATATGGCATACCTTTATGGGCTTGTGGAATGATTATGATGGTATCTGCATTAAAATATATAACTTTAAAGGAAGTAAAAAATATGGCCGTTTTTATGTCATTGATTTTAATTTTGCGAAGGTTTACTGAAATGGGACTTCTTTCCATCTTTAAACTATATAACTTTAAAGAAAGTAAAAAATATGACCGTTTTTATGTCATTGATTTTAATTTTGCGAAGGTTTACTGAAATGGGCCTTCTTTCCATCTTTAAAAGCCCATTACTTGGTCAAATGAACTCGGATTTCCATATGGCATACCTTAATGGGCTTGTGGAATGATTATGATGGTATCTGCATTAAAATATATAACTTTAAAGGAAGTAAAAAATATGGCCGTTTTTATGTCATTGATTTTAATTTTGCGAAGGTTTACTGAAATGGGACTTCTTTCCATCTTTAAACTATATAACTTTAAAGGAAGTAAAAAATATGACCGTTTTTATGTCATTGATTTTAATTTTGCGAAGGTTTACTGAAATGGGACTTCTTTCCATCTTTAAACTATATAACTTTAAAGGAAGTAAAAAATATGACCGTTTTTATGTCATTGATTTTAATTTTGCGAAGGTTTACTGAAATGGGCCTTCTTTCCATCTTTAAAAGCCCATAACTTGGTCAAATGAACTCGGAACTCGATATGGCATATCTTTATAGGCTTGTGGAATGATTATGTTTTTATCTGCATTAAAATATATAACTTTAAAGGTAGTAAAAAATATGACAGTTTTTATGTCATTGATTTTAATTTTGCGAAGGTTTACTGAAATGGGCCTTTTTTCCATCTTTAAAAGGCCATAACTTGGTCAAATTAACTCGGATTTCCATATGGCATACCTTAATGGGCTTGTGGAATGATTATGATGGTATCTGCATTAAAATATATAACTTTAAAGGAAGTAAAAAATATGGCCGTTTTTATGTCATTGATTTTAATTTTGCGAAGGTTTACTGAAATGGGACTTCTTTCCATCTTTAAACTATATAACTTTAAAGGAAGTAAAAAATATGACCGTTTTTATGTCATTGATTTTAATTTTGCGAAGGTTTACTGAAATGGGCCTTCTTTCCATCTTTAAAAGCCCATAACTTGATCAAATGATCTCGGAATTCGATATGGCACATCCACAAACATGACCGTTTTTATGCAATTAAATATAATTTTGCGAAGGTTCACTGAAATGGGCCTTCTTTCCATCTTTAAAAGCCCATAGCTTGATCAAAAGAACTCGGATTTCGATATGGCATACCTTTATGGGCTTGTCGAATGATTATGCTGTTATCTGCACTAATAAATATATATCTTAAAAGGTAGTACAAAATATGACCGTTTTTATCTCAATGATTTTGATTAAGGTTTACTGAAATGGGCCTTCTTTCCATCTTTAAAAGCCCATAACCTGGTCAAATGAACTCGGATCTCGATATGGCATACCCTTATAGGCTTGTGGAATGATTATGTTCATATCTGCATTAATATATATAACTTTAAAGGTAGTAAAAAATATGACCGTTTTTATCTCAATGATTTTAATTTTGCGAAGGTTTACTGAAATGGGCCTTCTTTTCATCTTTAAAAGCCCATAACTTGATCAAATGAACTCGGAATTCGATATGGCTCATCCACAAACATGACCGTTTTTATGCCAATAATAATAATTTTGCGAAGGTTCACTGAAATGGGCCTTCTTTCCATCTTTAAAAGCCCATAACTTGATCAAAAGAACTCAGGTTTCGATATGGCATACCTTTATGTGCTTGTGGAATGCTTAGACTGCTATCCGCACTTAAACATTTAACTTAAAAGGTATTAAAAAATATTACCGTTTTTATGTCATTGATTTCAATTTTGCGAAGGTTTACTGAAATGGGCCTTCTTTCCATCTTTAAAAGCCCATAACCTGGTCAAATGAACTCGGATCTCGATATGGCATACCTTTATGGGCTTGTGGAATGATTTTCTTGTTATCTGAATTAAAATATATAACTTAAAAGGTATTAAAAAATATGACCGTTTTTATGTCATTGATTTTAATTTTGCGAAGGTTCACAGAAATGGGCCTCCTTTAAGTCTTTTAAATTCCATAACTTGGTCAAAACGACTCGGAATTCGATATGGCATACCTTTATGGGCTTGTGGAATGATTTTCTTATTATCTGAATTAAAATATATAACTTAAAAGGTATTAAAAAATATGACCGTTTTTATGTCATTGATTTTAATTTTGCGAAGGTTTACAGAAATGGGCCTCCTTTCCATCTTAAAAGCCCATAACTTGGTCAATTGAACTCGGATTTTTATATGGCACATCTTTATGGGCTTGTGGAATGATTAAGTTCTTATCTGCATTAAAATATATAACTTTAAAGGTAGTAAAAAATATGATAGTTTTTATGTCATTGATTTTAATTTTGCGAAGGTTTACTGAAATAGGCCTTCTTTCCATCTTTAAACTATATAACTTTAAAGGAAGTAAAAAATATGACCGTTTTTATGTCATTGATTTTAATTTTGCGAAGGTTTACTGAAATGGGCCTTCTTTCCATCTTTAAAAGCCCATAACTTGATCAAATGAACTCGGAATTCGATATGGCTCATCCACAAACATGACCGTTTTTATGCCAATAATTATAATTTTGCGAAGGTTCACTGAAATGGGCCTTCTTTCCATCTTTAAAAGCCCATAACTTGATCAAAAGAACTCGGATTTCGATATGGCATACCTTTATGTGCTTGTGGAATGATTAGACTGCTATCCGCACTTAAACATTTAACTTAAAAGGTATTAAAAAATATTACCGTTTTTATGTCATTGATTTCAATTTTGCGAAGGTTTACTGAAATGGGCCTTCTTTCCATCTTTAAAAGCCCATAACCTGGTCAAATGAACTCGGATCTCGATATGGCATACCTTTATGGGCTTGTGGAATGATTTTCTTGTTATCTGAATTAAAATATATAACTTAAAAGGTATTAAAAAATATGACCGTTTTTATGTCATTGATTTTAATTTTGCGAAGGTTCACAGAAATGGGCCTCCTTTACATCTTTTAAATTCCATAACTTGGTCAAAAAGACTCGGCTCTCGATATGGCATACCTTTATGGGCTTGTGGAATGATTATGTTGTTATCTGCATTAAAATATATAACTTTAAAGGTAGTAAAAAATATGACAGATTTTATGTCATTGATTTTAATTTTGCGAAGGTTTACAGAAATGGGCCTCCTTTCCATCTTTAAAGCCCATAACTTGGTCAATTGAACTCGGATTTCGATATGGCACATCTTTATGGGCTTGTAGAATGATTATGTTGTTATCTGCATTAATATACACAACTTTAAGGGTAGTAAATATGACCGTTTTTATGTCTTTGATTTTAATGTTGCGAAGGTTTACAGAAATGGGCCTCCTTTCCATCTTTAAAAGCACATAACTTGGTCAAATAAACTCGGAATTCGATATGGCATACCTTTATGGGCTTGTGGAATGATTACGTTGTTATCTGAATTAAAAAATATAACTCAAAAGGCAGAAAAAAATATGACCGTTTTTATGTCAGTGATTTTAATTTTGCGAAAGTTTACAGAAATGGGCCTCATTTCCATCTTAAAAGCCCATAACTTGGTCAAATGAACTCGGATTTCGATATGGCACATCTTTATGGGCTTGTGGAATGATTATGTTGTTATCTACATTAATATATACAACTTTAAAGGTAGTAAAAAATATGACCGTTTTTATGTCATTGATTTTAATTTTGCGAAGGTTTACAGAAATGGGCCTCCTTTCCATCTTTAAAAGCCCATAACTTGGTCAAATGAACACGGAATTCGATATGGCACACCTTTATGGGCTTGTGGAATGATTATGTTGTTATCTGCATAAATAAATATATATATTAAAAGGTAGTACAAAATATGACCGTTTTTATCTCATTGATTTTAATTTTGCGAAGGATTACTGAAATGGGCCTTCTTTCCATCTTTAAACTATATAACTTTAAAGGAAGTAAAAAATATGACCGTTTTTATGTCATTGATTTTAATTTTGCGAAGGTTTACTGAAATGGGCCTTCTTTCCATCTTTAAAAGCCCATAACTTGATCAAATGAACTCGGAATTCGATATGGCTCATCCACAAACATGACCGTTTTTATGCCAATAATTATAATTTTGCGAAGGTTCACTGAAATGGGCCTTCTTTCCATCTTTAAAAGCCCATAACTTGATCAAAAGAACTCGGATTTCGATATGGCATACCTTTATGTGCTTGTGGAATGATTAGACTGCTATCCGCACTTAAACATTTAACTTAAAAGGTATTAAAAAATATTACCGTTTTTATGTCATTGATTTCAATTTTGCGAAGGTTTACTGAAATGGGCCTTCTTTCCATCTTTAAAAGCCCATAACCTGGTCAAATGAACTCGGATCTCGATATGGCATACCTTTATGGGCTTGTGGAATGATTTTCTTGTTATCTGAATTAAAATATATAACTTAAAAGGTATTAAAAAATATGACCGTTTTTATGTCATTGATTTTAATTTTGCGAAGGTTCACAGAAATGGGCCTCCTTTACATCTTTTAAATTCCATAACTTGGTCAAAAAGACTCGGCTCTCGATATGGCATACCTTTATGGGCTTGTGGAATTATTATGTTGTTATCTGCATTAAAATATATAACTTTAAAGGTAGTAAAAAATATGACAGATTTTATGTCATTGATTTTAATTTTGCGAAGGTTTACAGAAATGGGCCTCCTTTCCATCTTTAAAGCCCATAACTTGGTCAATTGAACTCGGATTTCGATATGGCACATCTTTATGGGCTTGTAGAATGATTATGTTGTTATCTGAATTAAAAAATATAACTCAAAAGGCAGAAAAAAATATGACCGTTTTTATGTCAGTGATTTTAATTTTGCGAAAGTTTACAGAAATGGGCCTCATTTCCATCTTAAAAGCCCATAACTTGGTCAAATGAACTCGGATTTCGATATGGCACATCTTTATGGGCTTGTGGAATGATTATGTTGTTATCTACATTAATATATACAACTTTAAAGGTAGTAAAAAATATGACCGTTTTTATGTCATTGATTTTAATTTTGCGAAGGTTTACAGAAATGGGCCTCCTTTCCATCTTTAAAAGCCCATAACTTGGTCAAATGAACACGGAATTCGATATGGCACACCTTTATGGGCTTGTGGAATGATTATGTTGTTATCTACATTAATATATACAACTTTAAAGGTAGTAAAAAATATGACCGTTTTTATGTCATTGATTTTAATGTTGCGAAGGTTTACAGAAATGGGCCTCCTTTCCATCTTTAAAAGCACATAACTTGGTCAAATAAACTCGGAAGGTATGGCATACCTTTATGGGCTTGTGGAATGATTACGTTGTTATCTGAATTAAAAAATATAACTCCAAAGGCAGAAAAAAATATGACCGTTTTTATGTCAGTGATTTTAATTTTGCGAAAGTTTACAGAAATGGGCCTCATTTCCATCTTAAAAGCCCATAACTTGGTCAAATGAACTCGGATTTCGATATGGCACATCTTTATGGGCTTGTGGAATGATTATGTTGTTATCTACATTAATATATACAACTTTAAAGGTAGTAAAAAATATGACCGTTTTTATGTCATTGATTTTAATTTTGCGAAGGTTTACAGAAATGGGCCTCCTTTCCATCTTTAAAAGCCCATAACTTGGTCAAATGAACACGGAATTCGATATGGCACACCTTTATGGGCTTGTGGAATGATTATGTTGTTATCTGCATAAATAAATATATATATTAAAAGGTAGTACAAAATATGACCGTTTTTATCTCATTGATTTTAATTTTGCGAAGGATTACTGAAATGGGCCTTCTTTCCATCTTTAAACTATATAACTTTAAAGGAAGTAAAAAATATGACCGTTTTTATGTCATTGATTTTAATTTTGCGAAGGTTTACTGAAATGGGCCTTCTTTCCATCTTTAAAAGCCCATAACTTGGTCAAATTAACTCGGATTTCGATATGGCATACCTTAATGGGCTTGTGTAATGATTATGTTGGTATCTGCACTAAAATATATAACTTTAAAGGAAGTAAAAAATATGATCGTTTTTACGTCATTGATTTTAATTTTGCGAAGGTTTACTGAAATGGGCCTTCTTTCCATCTTTAAACTATATAACTTTAAAGGAAGTAAAAAATATGACCGTTTTTATGTCATTGAATTTAATTTTGCGAAGGTTTACTGAAATGGGCCTTCTTTCCATCTTTAAACTATATAACTTTAAAGGAAGTCAAAAATATGACCGTTTTTATGTCATTGAATTTAATTTTGCGAAGGTTTACTGAAATGGGCCTCCTTTACATCTTTAAAAGTCCATAACTTGGTCAAAAAGACTCGGAATTCGATATGGCATACCGTTATGGGCTTGTGGAATGATTTTCTTGTTATCTGAATTAAAATATATAACTTAAAAGGTGGAAAAAAATGTGACCGTTTTTATGTCGTTGATTTTAATTTTGCGCAGGTTTACAGAAATGGGCCTCCTTTCCATCTTTAAAAGCCCATAACTTGGTCAAATGAACTCGGAATTCGATATGGCATACCTTTATGGGCTTGTGAAATGATTACCTTGTTATCTGAATTAAAATATATAACCCAAAAGGTAGTAAAAAATATGTCCGTTTCTATGTCATTGATTTTAATTTTGCGAAGGTTTACTGAAATAGGCCTTCTTTCCATCTTTAAACTATATAACTTTAAAGGAAGTAAAAAATATGACCGTTTTTATGTCATTGAATTTAATTTTGCGAAGGTTTACTGAAATGGGCCTTCTTTCCATCTTTAAGAGCCCATAACTTGATCAAATGAACTCGGAATTCGATATGGCACATCCACAAACATGACCGTTTTTATGCCATTAATTATAATTTTGCGAAGGTTCACTGAAATGGGCCTTCTTTCCATCTTTAAAAGCCAATAACTTGATCAAAAGAACTCGGATTTCGATATGGCATACCTTTATGTGCTTGTGGAATGATTAGACTGCTATCCGCACTTAAACATTTAACTTAAAAGGTAGTAAAAAATATTACCGTTTTTATGTCATTGATTTTAATTTTGCGAAGGTTCACAGAAATGGGCCTCCTTTACATCTTTAAAAGTCCATAACTTGGTCAAAAAGACTCGGAATTCGATATGGCATACCCATATGGGCTTGTGGAATGATTTTCTTGTTATCTGAATTAAAATATATAACTTAAGAGGTGGAAAAAAAGTGACCGTTTTTATGTCATTGATTTTAATTTTGCGCAGGTTTACAGAAATGGGCCTCCTTTCCATCTTTAAAAGCCCATAACTTGGTCAAATGAACTCGGATTTCGATATGGCACATCTTTATGGGCTTGTGGAATGATTATGTTGTTATCTTCATTAATATACACAACTTTAAGGGTAGTAAAAAATATGACCGTTTTATGTCTTTGATTTTAATGTTGCGAAGGTTTACAGAAATGGGCCTCCTTTCCATCTTTAAAAGCCCATAACTTGGTCAAATGAACTCGGAATTCGATATGGCATACCTTTATGGGCTTGTGGAATAATTACGTTGTTATCTGAATTAAAAAATATAACTCAAAAGGCAGAAAAAAATATGACCGTTTTTATGTCATTGATTTTAATTTTTCGAAGGTTTACAGAAATGGGCCTCATTTCCAACTTAAAAGCCCATAACTTGGTCAAATGAACTCGGATTTCGATATGGCACATCTTTATGGGCTTGTGGAATGATTATGTTGTTATCTGCATTAATATATACAACTTTAAAGGTAGTAAAAAATATGACCGTTTTTTTGTCATTGATTTTAATTTTGCGAAGGTCTACTGAAATGGGACTTCTTTCCATCTATAAACTATATAACTTTAAAGGAAGTATAAGATATGACCGTTTTTATGTCATTGATTTTAATTTTGCGAAGGTTTACTGAAATGGGCCTTCTTTCCATCTTTAAAAGCCCATAACTTGATCAAATGAACTCGGAATTCGATATGGCACATCCACAAACATGACCGTTTTTATGCCATTAATTATAATTTTGCGAAGGTTCACTGAAATGTGCCTTCTTTCCATCTTTAAAAGCCCATAGCTTGATCAAAAAAACTCGGATTTCGATATGGCATACCTTTATGTGCTTGTGGAATGATTAGACTGCTATCCGCACTTAAACATTTAACTTAAAAGGTTGTAAAAAATATTACCGTTTTTATGTCATTGATTTTAATTTTGCGAAGGTTCACAGAAATGGGCCTCCTTTACATCTTTAAAAGTCCATAACTTGGTCAAAAAGACTCGGAATTCGAAATGGCATACCCTTATGGGCTTGTGAATGATTTCCTTGTTATCTGAATAAAAATATATAACTTAAAAGGTGGAAAAAAATGTGACCGTTTTTATGTCATTGATTTTAATTTTGCGCAGGTTTACAGAAATGGGCCTCCTATCCATCTTTAAAAGCCCATAACTTGGTCAAATGAACTCGGAATTCGATATGGCATACCTTTATGGGCTTGTGGAATGATTACCTTGTTATCTGATTCTAAATATATAACCCAAAAGGTAGTAAAAAATATGTCCGTTTTTATGTCATTGATTTTAATTTTGTGAAGGTGTACAGAAATGGGCCTCCTTTCCATCTTAAAAGGCCATATCTTGGTCAATTGAACTCGGATTTCGATATGGCACATCTTTATGGGCTTGTGGAATGATTATGTTTTTATCTTCATTAATATACACAACTTTAAGGGTAGTAAAAAATATGACCGTTTTGATGTCTTTGATTTTAATGTTGCGAAGGTTTACAGAAATGGGCCTCCTTTCCATCTTTAAAAGCCCATAACTTGGTCAAATGAACTCGGAATTCAATATGGCATACCTTTATGGGCTTGTGGAATGATTACGTTGTTATCTGAATTAAAAAATATAACTGAAAAGGCAGAAAAAAATATGACCGTTTTTATGTCATTGATTTTAATTTTGCGAAGGTTTACAGAATTGGGCCATTTCCATCTTAAAAGCCCATAACTTGGTCAAATTAACTCGGATTTCCATATGGCATACCTTAATGGGCTTGTTGAATGATTATGTTGGTATCTGCATTAAAATATATAACTTTAAAGGAAGTAAAAAATATGACCGTTTTTATGTCATTGATTTTAATTTTGCGAAGGTTTACTGAAATGGGCCTTCTTTCCATTTTTAAACTATATAACTTTAAAGGAAGTAAAAAATATGACCGTTTTTATGTCATTGATTTTAATTTTGCGAAGGTTTACTGAAATGGGCCTTCTTTCCATCTTTAAAAGCCCATAACTTGGTTAAATGAACTCGGACTTCGATATGGCATATCTTTATAGGCTTGTGGAATGATTATGTTCTTATCTACATTAAAATATATACATTTAAAGGTAGTAAAAAATATGACAGTTTTTGTGTCATTAATTTTAATTTTGCGAAGGTTTACTGAAATGGTCCTTTTTTCCATCTTTAAAAGGCCATAACTTGGTCAAATTAACTCGGATTTCCATATGGCATACCTTAATGGGCTTGTGGAATGATTATGTTGGTATCTGCATTAAAATATATAACTTTAAAGGAAGTAAAAAATATGACCGTTTTTATGTCATTGATTTTAATTTTGCGAAGGTTTACTGAAATAGGCCTTCTTTCCATCTTTAAACTATATAACTTTAAAGGAAGTAAAAAATATGACCGTTTTTATGTCATTGATTTTAATTTTGCGAAGGTTTACTGAAATGGGCCTTCTTTCCATCTTTAAAAGCCCATAACTTGATCAAATGAACTCGGAATTCGATATGGCACATCCACAAACATGACCGTTTTTATGCCATTAATTATAATTTTGCGAAGGTTCACTGAAATTAACCTTCTTTCCATCTTTAAAAGCCCATAACTTGATCAAAAGAACTCGGATTTCGATATGGCATACCTTTATGTGCTTGTGGAATGATTAGACTGCTATCCGCACTTAAACATTTAACTTAAAAGGTTGTAAAAAATATTACAGTTTTTATGTCATTGATTTTAATTTTGCGAAAGTTCACAGAAATGGGCCTCCTTTACATCTTTAAAAGTCCATAACTTGGTCAAAAAGACTCGGAATTCGATATGGCATACCCTTATGGGCTTGTGAATGATTTCCTTGTTATCTGAATAAAAATATATAACTTAAAAGGTGGAAAAAAATGTGACCGTTTTTATGTCATTGATTTTAAATTTGCGCAGGTTTACAGAAATGGGCCTCCTATCCATCTTTAAAAGCCCATAACTTGGTCAAATGAACTCGGAATTCGATATGGCATACCTTTATGTGCTTGTGGAATGATTAGACTGCTATCCGCACTTAAACATTTAACTTAAAAGGTATTAAAAAATATTACCGTTTTTATGTCATTGATTTCAATTTTGCGAAGGTTTACTGAAATGGTCCTTTTTTCCATCTTTAAAAGGCCATAACTTGGTCAAATTAACTCGGATTTCCATATGGCATACCTTAATGGGCTTGTGGAATGATTATGTTGGTATCTGCATTAAAATATATAACTTTAAAGGAAGTAAAAAATATGACCGTTTTTATGTCATTGATTTTAATTTTGCGAAGGTTTACTGAAATAGGCCTTCTTTCCATCTTTAAACTATATAACTTTAAAGAAAGTAAAAAATATGACCGTTTTTATGTCATTGATTTTAATTTTGCGAAGGTTTACTGAAATGGGCCTTCTTTCCATCTTTAAAAGCCCATAACTTGATCAAATGAACTCGGAATTCGATATGGCACATCCACAAACATGACCGTTTTTATGCCATTAATTATAATTTTGCGAAGGTTCACTGAAATTAACCTTCTTTCCATCTTTAAAAGCCCATAACTTGATCAAAAGAACTCGGATTTCGATATGGCATACCTTTATGTGCTTGTGGAATGATTAGACTGCTATCCGCACTTAAACATTTAACTTAAAAGGTTGTAAAAAATATTACAGTTTTTATGTCATTGATTTTAATTTTGCGAAAGTTCACAGAAATGGGCCTCCTTTACATCTTTAAAAGTCCATAACTTGGTCAAAAAGACTCGGAATTCGATATGGCATACCCTTATGGGCTTGTGAATGATTTCCTTGTTATCTGAATAAAAATATATAACTTAAAAGGTGGAAAAAAATGTGACCGTTTTTATGTCATTGATTTTAAATTTGCGCAGGTTTACAGAAATGGGCCTCCTATCCATCTTTAAAAGCCCATAACTTGGTCAAATGAACTCGGAATTCGATATGGCATACCTTTATGGGCTTGTGGAATGATTACGTTGTTATCTGAATTAAAAAATATAACTGAAAAGGCAGAAAAAAATATGACCGTTTTTATGTCATTGATTTTAATTTTGCGAAGGTTTACAGAAATGGGCCTCCTTTCCATCTTAAAAGCCCATAACTTGGTCAATTGAACTCGGATTTTTATATGGCACATCTTTATGGGCTTGTGGAATGATTAAGTTCTTATCTGCATTAAAATATATAACTTTAAAGGTAGTAAAAAATATGACAGTTTTTATGTCATTGATTTTAATTTTGCGAAGGTTTACTGAAATAGGCCTTCTTTCCATCTTTAAACTATATAACTTTAAAGGAAGTAAAAAATATGACCGTTTTTATGTCATTGATTTTAATTTTGCGAAGGTTTACTGAAATGGGCCTTCTTTCCATCTTTAAAAGCCCATAACTTGATCAAATGAACTCGGAATTCGATATGGCTCATCCACAAACATGACCGTTTTTATGCCAATAATTATAATTTTGCGAAGGTTCACTGAAATGGGCCTTCTTTCCATCTTTAAAAGCCCATAACTTGATCAAAAGAACTCGGATTTCGATATGGCATACCTTTATGTGCTTGTGGAATGATTAGACTGCTATCCGCACTTAAACATTTAACTTAAAAGGTATTAAAAAATATTACCGTTTTTATGTCATTGATTTCAATTTTGCGAAGGTTTACTGAAATGGGCCTTCTTTCCATCTTTAAAAGCCCATAACCTGGTCAAATGAACTCGGATCTCGATATGGCATACCTTTATGGGCTTGTGGAATGATTTTCTTGTTATCTGAATTAAAATATATAACTTAAAAGGTATTAAAAAATATGACCGTTTTTATGTCATTGATTTTAATTTTGCGAAGGTTCACAGAAATGGGCCTCCTTTACATCTTTTAAATTCCATAACTTGGTCAAAAAGACTCGGCTCTCGATATGGCATACCTTTATGGGCTTGTGGAATGATTATGTTGTTATCTGCATTAAAATATATAACTTTAAAGGTAGTAAAAAATATGACAGATTTTATGTCATTGATTTTAATTTTGCGAAGGTTTACAGAAATGGGCCTCCTTTCCATCTTTAAAGCCCATAACTTGGTCAATTGAACTCGGATTTCGATATGGCACATCTTTATGGGCTTGTGAAATGATTACCTTGTTATCTGAATTAAAATATATAACCCAAAAGGTAGTAAAAAATATGTCCGTTTCTATGTCATTGATTTTAATTTTGCGAAGGTTTACTAAAATAGGCCTTCTTTCCATCTTTAAACTATATAACTTTAAAGGAAGTAAAAAATATGACCGTTTTTATGTCATTGAATTTAATTTTGCGAAGGTTTACTGAAATGGGCCTTCTTTCCATCTTTAAGAGCCCATAACTTGATCAAATGAACTCGGAATTCGATATGGCACATCCACAAACATGACCGTTTTTATGCCATTAATTATAATTTTGCGAAGGTTCACTGAAATGGGCCTTCTTTCCATCTTTAAAAGCCAATAACTTGATCAAAAGAACTCGGATTTCGATATGGCATACTTTTATGTGCTTGTGGAATGATTAGACTGCTATCCGCACTTAAACATTTAACTTAAAAGGTAGTAAAAAATATTACCGTTTTTATGTCATTGATTTTAATTTTGCGAAGGTTCACAGAAATGGGCCTCCTTTACATCTTTAAAAGTCCATAACTTGGTCAAAAAGACTCGGAATTCGATATGGCATACCCATATGGGCTTGTGGAATGATTTTCTTGTTATCTGAATTAAAATATATAACTTAAGAGGTGGAAAAAAAGTGACCGTTTTTATGTCATTGATTTTAATTTTGCGCAGGTTTACAGAAATGGGCCTCCTTTCCATCTTTAAAAGCCCATAACTTGGTCAAATGAACTCGGAATTCGATATGGCATACCTTTATGGGCTTGTGGAATAATTACGTTGTTATCTGAATTAAAAAATATAACTCAAAAGGCAGAAAAAAATATGACCGTTTTTATGTCATTGATTTTAATTTTTCGAAGGTTTACAGAAATGGGCCTCATTTCCAACTTAAAAGCCCATAACTTGGTCAAATGAACTCGGATTTCGATATGGCACATCTTTATGGGCTTGTGGAATGATTATGTTGTTATCTGCATTAATATATACAACTTTAAAGGTAGTAAAAAATATGACCGTTTTATGTCTTTGATTTTAATGTTGCGAAGGTTTACAGAAATGGGCCTCCTTTCCATCTATAAACTATATAACTTTAAAGGAAGTATAAGATATGACCGTTTTTATGTCATTGATTTTAATTTTGCGAAGGTTTACTGAAATGGGCCTTCTTTCCATCTTTAAAAGCCCATAACTTGATCAAATGAACTCGGAATTCGATATGGCACATCCACAAACATGACCGTTTTTATGCCATTAATTATAATTTTGCGAAGGTTCACTGAAATGGGCCTTCTTTCCATCTTTAAAAGCCCATAACTTGATCAAAAAAACTCGGATTTCGATATGGCATACCTTTATGTGCTTGTGGAATGATTAGACTGCTATCCGCACTTAAACATTTAACTTAAAAGGTTGTAAAAAATATTACCGTTTTTATGTCATT
The DNA here is from genome assembly GCF_043229965.1 of Drosophila suzukii. NCBI lineage: Eukaryota > Metazoa > Arthropoda > Insecta > Diptera > Drosophilidae > Drosophila > Drosophila suzukii. Next base: position 43,110,923 of record NC_092082.1, read on the forward strand.
GATTTTAATTTTGCGAAGGTTCACAGAAATGGGCCGCCTTTACATCTTTAAAAGTCCATAACTTGGTCAAAAAGACTCGGAATTCGATATGGCATACCCTTATGGGCTTGTGAATGATTTCCTTGTTATCTGAATAAAAATATATAACTTAAAAGGTGGAAAAAAATGTGACCGTTTTTATGTCATTGATTTTAATTTTGCGCAGGTTTACAGAAATGGGCCTCCTATCCATCTTTAAAAGCCCATAACTTGGTCAAATGAACTCGGAATTCGATATGGCATACCTTTATGGGCTTGTGGAATGATTACCTTGTTATCTGATTCTAAATATATAACCCAAAAGGTAGTACAAAATATGTCCGTTTTTATGTCATTGATTTTAATTTTGTGAAGGTTTACAGAAATGGGCCTCCTTTCCATCTTAAAAGCCCATATCTTGGTCAATTGAACTCGGATTTCGATATGGCACATCTTTATGGGCTTGTGGAATGATTATGTTGTTATCTTCATTAATATACACAACTTTAAGGGTAGTAAAAAATATGACCGTTTTGATGTCTTTGATTTTAATGTTGCGAAGGTTTACAGAAATGGGCCTCCTTTCCATCTTTAAAAGCCCATAACTTGGTCAAATGAACTCGGAATTCGATATGGCATACCTTTATGGGCTTGTGGAATGATTACGTTGTTATCTGAATTAAAAAATATAACTGAAAAGGCAGAAAAAAATATGACCGTTTTTATGTCATTGATTTTAATTTTGCGAAGGTTTACAGAATTGGGCCATTTCCATCTTAAAAGCCCATAACTTGGTCAAATTAACTCGGATTTCCATATGGCATACCTTAATGGGCTTGTTGAATGATTATGTTGGTATCTGCATTAAAATATATAACTTTAAAGGAAGTAAAAAATATGACCGTTTTTATGTCATTGATTTTAATTTTGCGAAGGTTTACTGAAATGGGCCTTCTTTCCATTTTTAAACTATATAACTTTAAAGGAAGTAAAAAATATGACCGTTTTTATGTCATTGATTTTAATTTTGCGAAGGTTTACTGAAATGGGCCTTCTTTCCATCTTTAAAAGCCCATAACTTGGTTAAATGAACTCGGACTTCGATATGGCATATCTTTATAGGCTTGTGGAATGATTATGTTCTTATCTACATTAAAATCTATACATTTAAAGGTAGTAAAAAATATGACAGTTTTTGTGTCATTAATTTTAATTTTGCGAAGGTTTACTGAAATGGGCCTTTTTTCCATCTTTAAAAGGCCATAACTTGGTCAAATTAACTCGGATTTCCATATGGCATACCTTAATGGGCTTGTGGAATGATTATGTTGGTATCTGTATTAAAATATATAACTTTAAAGGAAGTAAAAAATATGACCGTTTTTATGTCATTGATTTTAATTTTGCGAAGGTTTACTGAAATAGGCCTTCTTTCCATCTTTAAACTATATAACTTTAAAGGAAGTAAAAAATATGACCGTTTTTATGTCATTGATTTTAATTTTGCGAAGGTTTACTGAAATGGGCCTTCTTTCCATCTTTAAAAGCCCATAACTTGATCAAATGAACTCGGAATTCGATATGGCACATCCACAAACATGACCGTTTTTATGCCATTAATTATAATTTTGTGAAGGTTCACTGAAATTAACCTTCTTTCCATCTTTAAAAGCCCATAACTTGATCAAAAGAACTCGGATTTCGATATGGCATACCTTTATGTGCTTGTGGAATGATTAGACTGCTATCCGCACTTAAACATTTAACTTAAAAGGTTGTAAAAAATATTACAGTTTTTATGTCATTGATTTTAATTTTGCGAAGGTTCACAGAAATGGGCCCCCTTTACATCTTTAAAAGTCCATAACTTGGTCAAAAAGACTCGGAATTCGATATGGCATACCCTTATGGGCTTGTGGAATGATTTCCTTGTTATCTGAATAAAAATATATAACTTAAAAGGTGGAAAAAAATGTGACCGTTTTTATGTCATTGATTTTAATTTTGCGCAGGTTTACAGAAATGGGCCTCCTTTCCATCTTTAAAAGCCCAAACCTTGGTCAAATGAACTCGGAATTCGATATGGCATACCTTTATGGGGTTGTGGAATGATTACCTTGTTATCTGATTCTAAATATATAACCCAAAAGGTAGTAAAAAATATGTCCGTTTTTATGTCATTGATTTTAATTTTGCGAAGGTTTACAGAAATGGGCCTCCTTTCCATCTTAAAAGCCCATATCTTGGCCAATTGAACTCTGATTTCGATATGGCACATCTTTATGGGCTTGTGGAATGATTATGTTGTTATCTTCATTAATATACACAACTTTAAGGGTAGTAAAAAATATGACCGTTTTGATGTCTTTGATTTTAATGTTGCGAAGGTTTACAGAAATGGGCCTCCTTTCCATCTTTAAAAGCCCATAACTTGGTCAAATGAACTCGGAATTCGATATGGCATACCTTTATGGGCTTGTGGAATGATTACGTTGTTATCTGAATTAAAAAATATAACTGAAAAGGCAGAAAAAAATATGACCGTTTTTATGTCATTGATTTTAATTTTGCAAAGGTTTACAGAAATGGGCCATTTCCATCATAAAAGCCCATAACTTGGTCAAATGAACTCGGATTTCGATATGGCACATCTTTATGGGCTTGTGGAATGATTATGTTGTTATCTGCATTTATATATACAACTTTAAAGGTAGTAAAAATAATAACCGTTTTTATGTCATTGATTTTAATTTTGCGAAGGTGTACAGAAATGGGCCTCCTTTCCATCTTTAAAAGCCCATAACTTGGTCAAATGAACTCGGAATTCGATATGGCACACCTTTATGGGCTTGTGGAATGATTATGTTGTTATCTGCATTAATAAATATAATTAAAGATTTGCACCATAAGTGTATTAAAAAAAAATCTTTATTTAATTTTTACTTTTACACTGGTTACAATATTTTGGAAGAACACCGACCTACTGTTTATAAGTCTCAAACTGAACTCGTTCTCTAACTCCTACTTCACTTACGATCATACCTCGGTTTTAAGCTTTAGAGCTTTCTTTGAGTGGGATCTATTGCAATTGAGTGATTCTTTAAATTTAGACTTTGGACTCCAGACTTGGGTCCCGAAATCTGAGTATCCTGATTCGTGGGAGCGTGCCGATAGTCTGAACAGCGGCTCGTTCCAATTGTTTAGTCTATCGAGTTTGGTTTTTTATTTCATGGAAATTTCCTCTGGCTTGCTGTTAGTTCGGTAATTTTCCATTAGCTTGTTTACAATTAAATCTGGATTCTTATTTCTTAAAGGGTGTCTTGAGGGTGACTGCATAATGTGTGTATGTATGTATGTGTGGGTGTGTGGACATGTACATAGGAGTATGTGGTACTATGGATATGTCACTCCCCCATCCGTTGAATTTGGCCTGTCCTCAGGTCGATAATCTTGGGTATAACATTATATTTTCTTCTATGTTAATTTGGTTGGGTAGATCGTTTACAATTTCTGTGCTTTTTGGTGTTTCTTCCTTTGGTTTTATATATTTTACAATAAGTTTTCTTGGTATGTTCTTAACTTTATACCATAAATACAATAAAATGCTTATAATAATGATTACAAAGGTTGTTAAAGTAATAGTTTGAAATACATTATAATATTTTGTATGTGATTCTATTATCTCTTTTGTTTGAATATAAGACAATGGTTCTAATTTTGTTACATTATTGCTTACGTAAACACTCTGTGTATAATCTAACATTGAATTTGAAAGAGTGTATTCATCTAATTGTACTGAACAATTAAGGATTTTGATGAGGTTACTTCCGACTATAGAAATTTCTTTATTAATGCAATTTTGATTCAGCAATGTTTTAGGGATATTCCATGTCAATAAAATATTGGGTTCAACAAAATTAATTTGGAAATTTTTGTAAGTTTTCGTATATTTGCATTCAGTGTTTTCCTGTCTAATTATTCCATTTATACAATCATCAGTTACTATTTTTCCTGTTTCTTTATTAAATAATTTATCCTCATAAATGAAATATTTATCCAGTATATTTTCTGTTAAAATATTGTTATTTTCATCGGGATAAGGAATAATTTCAAAAACGGGAGATTTGACTATCTCTGAAGGAATATGGGAAATAATCAAAATTTCATTTGTGTCTGTTTTAAGCCAAGTTGATGTTTTGATTCTCAACAATTTCTCAGGGTTCATGTTTTTCAAATAATCGTGTTTTAGTAATTTTGGATTAAATAGTCCCAATCTTGTCATTTGCATTCCTAATTCGATATCTTCTACATATTCTGTAAAGTGTTGTAAGTTAAATATTAAAACGTTGACTTGCTGCTCTCTTTCTCCTTTTTCTTTTAATTTGTTAATTATTTCGATTCCATTATTTATGACATCGATAATCATATTTAAATCTGTATTTTGAACGCTAGTATCTACTAAATTATTGATTTTCTGTTCCATATCATCTTTATCATCCTGATCTAAGGTTCCAAATAAATATTTGTAAACTGTTCCTACGATATTGAATAGACCTCTCTTACTACGTTTTGCTATTGTAATTCCATTGATTTCTCTTTTAAGTTTTTCTACTAAATATCTGATTTGGATAACATCATTGAATTCATCGGCTTCTTTTAAAAGCTCTTCAAATGTTTGTTCGGTTTTTGTTATATTTACGCTTAAGTAATGGTATTCATAATTAGTTGGGATTTCGATTGATCCTGTTTTAAATACAAGATATCCATTTTGTGCCTTTATGGGATTTATTTCAATACTTTGTCCAATTGTCAGTTGAATTACAGTTGCTAATATTATAGAGAAAATTATTGTTTTCACCGAGTTGTTCCTGAGTCCGTTCATTTCCATCTGTTTGCCTGGAATTATCATCATATTTACTTTTATTAATTTTCTTCTTCTTTTTGAATTTTGATTTATAATGAACAATCTTTCTTCCTCTATTCGTTTCTTCAAAATGTTTTTCATCTACCTTCTTCAAGGTTCCTGTCTTTTTAAATGGATTTGTAGTCTTGGATTTCACTAGAGGAGCTTGTTTGTATTTTGGATCTATTTCATAGTCCTGACGTTTCTCGTTTAATTTTTCGATTCTATTCATTTTCTTTTCTTGTGTATCGTAATCAGGAGTTCCCGCATACATAAATATGTCAGCTGGTATTTGATTTGTAGCATTATGTTTTGTTTTGTGATTGTAAATGAAAAGGATTAATTCGAACTTAGTGTATCTGTTTTCAATGTCTGATTCGCTTCCTATAATTCTTAATTTTTCATTTACTGTTTTATGAAATCTTTCTATGTCTGAAATACCGTTTTTACTTGTTGTTACTTGAATTTGTACTCCTTCTGAGTTTAACCAGTTGTGTAAGGCTACACACATGAATGCTGAATCTTTATCTGCTTTGATTTCTTGTGGTTTTCCCATTTCATTGAATACTTTCATAATAGCTCTTTTGGCTTCTAACCAGTCTCTACCTTTGACTTCTACTAGGGTAGCAAACTTTGAATATACATCGAAACATGATAAAAATTGTTGGTTACCTACCATGTAAAAATCCATAACAAATTTTTCTCTTATATTTTGAATTTCTGGGGTAAGTTCAAATGTCAGTTTAGTATTTCTATGTTCGGTTTTAGCGATGTTACAAATTTCACATTCATTTATTATATTTTGAATTAACTTTTGATAATCAGGGAAATAATATTTTTCTCTAAACCACTTGGTAGTTTTTTCGATTCCTGGATGTAATAGTTCTTTATGTTTTTTCAAAATTGTTTCTTTAAAGTCTGTATATGTCAATATGTCTTCGAGTCTAGCTGTACATCTTACTAATTTTGTTAAATGGTTTGTATTTATGATTTCTACGTAGGCTTTTTGGAATGTGAGGAAATCTGAGTCATTATGGAAATAAACTGCGCTCTTTTTTGTGCATAAATATTCCTTAATTATTTCCTTCGCTGATGTTTCCGTCATTTCTTTATAAATAATTTTGATTTTTAATTTATAGAAATAGTGTGTTATTTCTGTTGTATCTTCATTTCCTTTAATTAGTTCGATCTGTCGGGAGAAGTAGTTAAATGGTCTTTCAGTTATAGAAATGTAGTTTTGGTTATCTTCTTGGGCACTATGCGCTGTTGCGTCTGCGTTACTAGCAGTTTCTTCTGGTACGTTTTCTTCAGAATTTTCTGTGTACATAATTTCTTCTATTTTGGTTCTAGATAGTGCGTCGGCTACATAATTCTCTTTCCCTGGATGTTCTAGTCTGTATTCATTGCATTCCTTTAATTCGTTATTAATAGCAAAGTTAAAAGATTGGTCCTTTGATAAGGGCGGATTAAGGCATTCTGATGCGGTCTTATCCTCTTCAATCTTGTCCTTTACTATGTCATTTTCGCCATATCTTATATAAAGTAGCGTGTTTCCTAACGTGACTGTTTCTTTTTCGTAGTCTATTTTTGCTTTGCTGTCCCTTAAATAGTCTCTACCTATTAGGATGTCGTAGCTATTGGAAAATTTATGTAAATAAAATTTTTGCTTAGACGGACAAATTTTGGAGGGATCCAATGTTATGCTTTTATTTATTTCCATTGAACCATTTATTGTGAATACTTTTAATTTTTCTATTTGTTCTTTATTATCTCCAAAATTTTCTGTCATTAGGTTGATAGATGACCCGGTATCTACCATTGCTCTAAGGATCTTTCCCTTAATCATCACCCTTACATATGGGCAACATCTTCTGAATCCGAGGCAGTTTGCTGAAAATTTACGTCCATTCTGTTCTGTGTACTCTCGTTTTCCCTCTGTCTTTTGACAGGTGCATTTGGAGAATTATTTGACGTGGATGCCTGGAAATTTAAGGGATTTTGGGCCCTGCCTTGATCTAAGTTTCTCCTAAACTCCTGATAATTTCCCTGGTTTCTAGGGGGAATTTGATTTATTTGATTTCTGTTCGTCGAACTTTGAGGATTTGTTGAGTTGTTCATGTTGTTATTGTAACTATTTCTTGGGTAATTATGTGTCTGAGAATTATATTTTTGGTAATAATGATTCTGATGCGAAAGGTTGTTTCCCGAATTCCTTCGGTTATCATAACGTTTTGGTTTATAATTATCAAAAGGGTCTGAATCCCAATGACCTAAAATCATTGCTGATTCTTTTAAGTTAGAAAGTGTTGAGATATCCTTTTTGGATAGGGAATTATATAATCTGTCGGGAAGTTTTCTCTCAATACAATCTTTAATTGTTTTGTTTAAAAAATTTGTATAAATGGATCTTTCTATTGGATCCGATTCTAACTCTAACTTATTATTTACTTTTGAAGACCTAAACTGTAGTTCATTAACGAACTTACTTATGCTTCCTTGATACTGGGTGTCCCGCACATGTTGTATAATGTCCTCGTATGGTCTATGATCCTTGAAGGCCTTGATTAGGGCTGCTTTAGTTGTTATCCATGTATTAGATTTCTCCTCTTCGATGACTCTCTGGGCTGAATCGACAATGGTCCTCTCTATGGCTCCGTATATGATGTGAGTTTGTCGGACGTCTTGAGTAGGGTATAGTTGTAAAAGGTACTCCACTCTGGCTATATATCGACTTAGTTCCGATGGGTTTCCATCGAAATATGGCAATTCCTTAATTTGGCCGATTAATTGATTCAAATGAATCTCGGACAACTGAGGTAACGGTGAAGGGTTTGCCATTTTTGTTATTCTTTTCAATATTTGCACTTTAAGTTTTCTTTAGCGCGTATTGACCGATTTGGATTTTATTTTTAGTCTATTGGCTGTATAAATTACACATAGACTCTTTTGTTTTTCAATATTGGCACTTTTTATTTTTTTAGGTTTTTAAGCGCACATTGACCGAATTGGATTTTGTTGTTGTAAGTTCTTCGTGCGAAATTTGCACATAGTTTCTTATGCGGATCTCGGTGATTGTCTTTTATTTGTTCACTGATTATTCGCTGATCCGGATAAACTAGTTGTTTAGTATTATCCTTGTAGTGGATCAGTACCGGTGACTTTTCAAAAGGACTTTTGAGATCCTACCGACTGCGCCAATTAAAGATTTGCACCATAAGTGTATTAAAAAAAAATCTTTATTTAATTTTTACTTTTACACTGGTTACAATATTTTGGAAGAACACCGACCTACTGTTTATAAGTCTCAAACTGAACTCGTTCTCTAACTCCTACTTCACTTACGATCATACCTCGGTTTTAAGCTTTAGAGCTTTCTTTGAGTGGGATCTATTGCAATTGAGTGATTCTTTAAATTTAGACTTTGGACTCCAGACTTGGGTCCCGAAATCTGAGTATCCTGATTCGTGGGAGCGTGCCGATAGTCTGAACAGCGGCTCGTTCCAATTGTTTAGTCTATCGAGTTTGGTTTTTTATTTCATGGAAATTTCCTCTGGCTTGCTGTTAGTTCGGTAATTTTCCATTAGCTTGTTTACAATTAAATCTGGATTCTTATTTCTTAAAGGGTGTCTTGAGGGTGACTGCATAATGTGTGTATGTATGTATGTGTGGGTGTGTGGACATGTACATAGGAGTATGTGGTACTATGGATATGTCACTATATATATCTTAAAAGGTAGTACAAAATATGACCGTTTTTATCTCATTGATTTTAATTTTGCGAAGGTTTACTGAAATGAGCCTTCTTTCCATCTTTAAAAGCCCATAGCCTGGTCAAACGAACTCGGATCCCGATATGGCATACCTTTATGGGCTCTTGGAATGATTATGTTGTTATCTGCATTAAAATATATAACTTTAAGGGTAGTAAAAAATATGACAGTTTTTATGTTATTGATTTTAATTTTGCGAAGGTTTACTGAAATGGGCCTTCTTTCCGTCTTTAAAAGTCCATAACTTGGTCAAAAAGACTCGGAATTCGATATGGCATACCTTTATGGGCTTGTGGAATGATTTACTTGTTATCTGAATTAAAATATATAACTTAAAAGGTATTAAAAAATATGACCGTTTTTATGTCATTGGTTTTAATTTTGCGAAGGTTTACAAAAATGAGCCTCCTTTCCATCTTAAAAGCCCATAACTTGGTCAATTGAACTCGGATTTCGATATGGCACATCTTTATGGGCTTGTGGAATGATTATGTTGTTATCTACATTAATATATACAACTTTAAAGGTAGTAAAAAATATGACCGTTTTTATGTCATTGATTTTAATTTTGCGAAGGTTTACAGAAATGGGCCTCCTTTCCATCTTTAAAAGCCCATAACTTGGTCAAATGAACACGGAATTCGATATGGCACACCTTTATGGGCTTGTGGAATGATTATGTTGTTATCTGCATAAATAAATATATATATTAAAAGGTAGTACAAAATATGACCGTTTTTATCTCATTGATTTTAATTTTGCGAAGGATTACTGAAATGGGCCTTCTTTCCATCTTTAAACTATATAACTTTAAAGGAAGTAAAAAATATGACCGTTTTTATGTCATTGAATTTAATTTTGCGAAGGTTTACTGAAATGGGCCTCCTTTACATCTTTAAAAGTCCATAACTTGGTCAAAAAGACTCGGAATTCGATATGGCATACCCTTATGGGCTTGTGGAATGATTTTCTTGTTATCTGAATTAAAATATATAACTTAAAAGGTGGAAAAAAATGTGACCGTTTTTATGTCGTTGATTTTAATTTTGCGCAGGTTTACAGAAATGGGCCTCCTTTCCATCTTTAAAAGCCCATAACTTGGTCAAATGAACTCGGAATTCGATATGGCATACCTTTATGGGCTTGTGAAATGATTACCTTGTTATCTGAATTAAAATATATAACCCAAAAGGTAGTAAAAAATATGTCCGTTTCTATGTCATTGATTTTAATTTTGCGAAGGTTTACTGAAATAGGCCTTCTTTCCATCTTTAAACTATATAACTTTAAAGGAAGTAAAAAATATGACCGTTTTTATGTCATTGAATTTAATTTTGCGAAGGTTTACTGAAATGGGCCTTCTTTCCATCTTTAAGAGCCCATAACTTGATCAAATGAACTCGGAATTCGATATGGCACATCCACAAACATGACCGTTTTTATGCCATTAATTATAATTTTGCGAAGGTTCACTGAAATGGGCCTTCTTTCCATCTTTAAAAGCCAATAACTTGATCAAAAGAACTCGGATTTCGATATGGCATACTTTTATGTGCTTGTGGAATGATTAGACTGCTATCCGCACTTAAACATTAAACTTAAAAGGTAGTAAAAAATATTGCCGTTTTTATGTCATTGATTTTAATTTTGCGAAGGTTCACAGAAATGGGCCTCCTTTACATCTTTAAAAGTCCATAACTTGGTCAAAAAGACTCGGAATTCGATATGGCATACCCATATGGGCTTGTGGAATGATTTTCTTGTTATCTGAATTAAAATATATAACTTAAGAGGTGGAAAAAAAGTGACCGTTTTTATGTCATTGATTTTAATTTTGCGAAGGTTTACAAAAATGAGCCTCCTTTCCATCTTAAAAGCCCATAACTTGGTCAATTGAACTCGGATTTCGATATGGCACATCTTTATGGGCTTGTGGAATGATTATGTTGTTATCTACATTAATATATACAACTTTAAAGGTAGTAAAAAATATGACCGTTTTTATGTCATTGATTTTAATTTTGCGAAGGTTTACAGAAATGGGCCTTCTTTCCATCTTTAAAAGCCCATAACTTGGTCAAATGAACACGGAATTCGATATGGCACACCTTTATGGGCTTGTGGAATGATTATGTTGTTATCTGCATAAATAAATATATATATTAAAAGGTAGTACAAAATATGACCGTTTTTATCTCATTGATTTTAATTTTGCGAAGGATTACTGAAATGGGCCTTCTTTCCATCTTTAAACTATATAACTTTAAAGGAAGTAAAAAATATGACCGTTTTTATGTCATTGAATTTAATTTTGCGAAGGTTTACTGAAATGGGCCTCCTTTACATCTTTAAAAGTCCATAACTTGGTCAAAAAGACTCGGAATTCGATATGGCATACCCTTATGGGCTTGTGGAATGATTTTCTTGTTATCTGAATTAAAATATATAACTTAAAAGGTGGAAAAAAATGTGACCGTTTTTATGTCGTTGATTTTAATTTTGCGCAGGCTTACAGAAATGGGCCTCCTTTCCATCTTTAAAAGCCCATAACTTGGTCAAATGAACTCGGAATTCGATATGGCATACCTTTATGGGCTTGTGAAATGATTACCTTGTTATCTGAATTAAAATATATAACCCAAAAGGTAGTAAAAAATATGTCCGTTTCTATGTCATTGATTTTAATTTTGCGAAGGTTTACTGAAATAGGCCTTCTTTCCATCTTTAAACTATATAACTTTAAAGGAAGTAAAAAATATGACCGTTTTTATGTCATTGAATTTAATTTTGCGAAGGTTTACTGAAATGGGCCTTCTTTCCATCTTTAAGAGCCCATAACTTGATCAAATGAACTCGGAATTCGATATGGCACATCCACAAACATGACCGTTTTTATGCCATTAATTATAATTTTGCGAAGGTTCACTGAAATGGGCCTTCTTTCCATCTTTAAAAGCCAATAACTTGATCAAAAGAACTCGGATTTCGATATGGCATACTTTTATGTGCTTGTGGAATGATTAGACTGCTATCCGCACTTAAACATTAAACTTAAAAGGTAGTAAAAAATATTACCGTTTTTATGTCATTGATTTTAATTTTGCGAAGGTTCACAGAAATGGGCCTCCTTTACATCTTTAAAAGTCCATAACTTGGTCAAAAAGACTCGGAATTCGATATGGCATACCCATATGGGCTTGTGGAATGATTTTCTTGTTATCTGAATTAAAATATATAACTTAAGAGGTGGAAAAAAAGTGACCGTTTTTATGTCATTGATTTTAATTTTGCGCAGGTTTACAGAAATGGGCCTCCTTTCCATCTTTAAAAGCCCATAACTTGGTCAAATGAACTCGGAATTCGATATGGCATACCTTTATGGGCTTGTGGAATAATTACGTTGTTATCTGAATTAAAAAATATAACTCAAAAGGCAGAAAAAAATATGACCGTTTTTATGTCATTGATTTTAATTTTGCGCAGGTTTACAGAAATGGGCCTCCTATCCATCTTTAAAAGCCCATAACTTGGTCAAATGAACTCGGAATTCGATATGGCATACCTTTATGGGCTTGTGGAATGATTACCTTGTTATCTGATTCTAAATATATAACCCAAAAGGTAGTAAAAAATATGTCCGTTTTTATGTCATTGATTTTAATTTTGTGAAGGTTTACAGAAATGGGCCTCCTTTCCATCTTAAAAGCCCATATCTTGGTCAATTGAACTCGGATTTCGATATGGCACATCTTTATGGGCTTGTGGAATGATTATGTTGTTATCTTCATTAATATACACAACTTTAAGGGTAGTAAAAAATATGACCGTTTTGATGTCTTTGATTTTAATGTTGCGAAGGTTTACAGAAATGGGCCTCCTTTCCATCTTTAAAAGCCCATAACTTGGTCAAATGAACTCGGAATTCGATATGGCATACCTTTATGGGCTTGTGGAATGATTACGTTGTTATCTGAATTAAAAAATATAACTGAAAAGGCAGAAAAAAATATGACCGTTTTTATGTCATTGATTTTAATTTTGCGAAGGTTTACAGAATTGGGCCATTTCCATCTTAAAAGCCCATAACTTGGTCAAATTAACTCGGATTTCCATATGGCATACCTTAATGGGCTTGTTGAATGATTATGTTGGTATCTGCATTAAAATATATAACTTTAAAGGAAGTAAAAAATATGACCGTTTTTATGTCATTGATTTTAATTTTGCGAAGGTTTACTGAAATGGGCCTTCTTTCCATCTTTAAAAGCCCATAACTTGGTTAAATGAACTCGGACTTCGATATGGCATATCTTTATAGGCTTGTGGAATGATTATGTTCTTATCTACATTAAAATATATACATTTAAAGGTAGTAAAAAATATGACAGTTTTTGTGTCATTAATTTTAATTTTGCGAAGGTTTACTGAAATGGGCCTTTTTTCCATCTTTAAAAGGCCATAACTTGGTCAAATTAACTCGGATTTCCATATGGCATACCTTAATGGGCTTGTGGAATGATTATGTTGGTATCTTCATTAAAATATATAACTTTAAAGGAAGTAAAAAATATGACCGTTTTTATGTCATTGATTTTAATTTTGCGAAGGTTTACTGAAATAGGCCTTCTTTCCATCTTTAAACTATATAACTTTAAAGGAAGTAAAAAATATGACCGTTTTTATGTCATTGATTTTAATTTTGCGAAGGTTTACTGAAATGGGCCTTCTTTCCATCTTTAAAAGCCCATAACTTGATCAAATGAACTCGGAATTCGATATGGCACATCCACAAACATGACCGTTTTTATGCCATTAATTATAATTTTGCGAAGGTTCACTGAAATTAACCTTCTTTCCATCTTTAAAAGCCCATAACTTGATCAAAAGAACTCGGATTTCGATATGGCATACCTTTATGTGCTTGTGAAATGATTAGACTGCTATCCGCACTTAAACATTTAACTTAAAAGATTGTAAAAAATATTACAGTTTTTATGTCATTGATTTTAATTTTGCGAAGGTTCACAGAAATGGGCCTCCTTTACATCTTTAAAAGTCCATAACTTGGTCAAAAAGACTCGGAATTCGATATGGCATACCCTTATGGGCTTGTGGAATGATTTCCTTGTTATCTGAATAAAAATATATAACTTAAAAGATGGAAAAAAATGTGACCGTTTTTATGTCATTGATTTTAATTTTGCGCAGGTTTACAGAAATGGGCCTCCTTTCCATCTTTAAAAGCCCAAACCTTGGTCAAATGAACTCGGAATTCGATATGGCATACCTTTATGGGGTTGTGGAATGATTACCTTGTTATCTGATTCTAAATATATAACCCAAAAGGTAGTAAAAAATATGTCCGTTTTTATGTCATTGATTTTAATTTTGCGAAGGTTTACAGAAATGGGCCTCCTTTCCATCTTAAAAGCCCATATCTTGGCCAATTGAACTCTGATTTCGATATGGCACATCTTTATGGGCTTGTGGAATGATTATGTTGTTATCTTCATTAATATACACAACTTTAAGGGTAGTAAAAAATATGACCGTTTTGATGTCTTTGATTTTAATGTTGCGAAGGTTTACAGAAATGGGCCTCCTTTCCATCTTTAAAAGCCCATAACTTGGTCAAATGAACTCGGAATTCGATATGGCATACCTTTATGGGCTTGTGGAATGATTACGTTGTTATCTGAATTAAAAAATATAACTGAAAAGGCAGAAAAAAATATGACCGTTTTTATGTCATTGATTTTAATTTTGCAAAGGTTTACAGAAATGGGCCATTTCCATCATAAAAGCCCATAACTTGGTCAAATGAACTCGGATTTCGATATGGCACATCTTTATGGGCTTGTGGAATGATTATGTTGTTATCTGCATTTATATATACAACTTTAAAGGTAGTAAAAATAATAACCGTTTTTATGTCATTGATTTTAATTTTGCGAAGGTGTACAGAAATGGGCCTCCTTTCCATCTTTAAAAGCCCATAACTTGGTCAAATGAACTCGGAATTCGATATGGCACACCTTTATGGGCTTGTGGAATGATTATGTTGTTATCTGCATTAATAAATATATATCTTAAAAGGTAGTACAAAATATGACCGTTTTTATCTCATTGATTTTAATTTTGCGAAGGTTTACTGAAATGAGCCTTCTTTCCATCTTTAAAAGCCCATAGCCTGGTCAAACGAACTCGGATCCCGATCTGGCATACCTTTATGGGCTCTTGGAATGATTATGTTGTTATCTGCATTAAAATATATAACTTTAAGGGTAGTAAAAAATATGACAGTTTTTATGTTATTGATTTTAATTTTGCGAAGGTTTACTGAAATGGGCCTTCTTTCCGTCTTTAAAAGTCCATAACTTGGTCAAAAAGACTCGGAATTCGATATGGCATACCTTTATGGGCTTGTGGAATGATTTACTTGTTATCTGAATTAAAATATATAACTTAAAAGGTATTAAAAAATATGACCGTTTTTATGTCATTGGTTTTAATTTTGCGAAGGTTTACAAAAATGAGCCTCCTTTCCATCTTAAAAGCCCATAACTTGGTCAATTGAACTCGGATTTAGATATGGCACATCTTTATGGGCTTGTGGAATGATTATGTTGTTATCTGCATTAATATACACAACTTTAAGGGTAGTAACAAATATGACCGTTTTTATGTCTTTGATTTTAATGTTGCGAAGGTGTACAGAAATGGGCCTCCTTTCATCTTTGAAAGCCCATAACTTGGTTAAATCAACTCTGAATTCGATATGGCATACCTTTTTTGGGCTTGTGGAATGATTACGTTGTTATCTGAATTAAAGAATATAACTCAAAGGGTAGAAAAAAATATGACCGTTTTTATGTCATTGATTTTAATTTTGCGAAGGTTTACAGAAATGGGCCTCATTTCCATCTTAAAAGCCCATAACTTGATCAAATGAACTCGGATTTCGATATGGCACATCTTTATGGGCTTGTGGAATGATTATGTTGTTATCTGCATTAATATATACTACTTTAAAGGTAGTAAAAATATGACCGTTTTTATGTCATTGATTTTAATTTTGCGAAGGTTTACAGAAATGGGCATCCTTTCCATCTTTAAAAGCCCATAACTTGGTCAAATGAACTCGGAACTCGATATGGCACACCTTTATGGGCTTGTGGAATGATTATGTTGTTATCTGCATTTATAAATATATATCTTAAAAGGTAGTACAAAATATGACCGTTTTTATCTTATTGATTTTAATTTTGCGAAGGTTAACTGAAATGGGCCTTCTTTCCATCTTTAAAAGCCCATAACTTGGTCAAATGTACTCGGATTTCGATATGGCATACCTTTATGGGCTTGTGGAATGATTATAGTGTTATCTGCATTAAAATATATAACTTTAAAGGTAGTAAAAAAGATGACCGTTTTAATGTCATTGGTATTAATTTTGCGAAGCTTTACAGAATTGGGCCTTCATTCCATCTTTAAAAGCCCATAACCTGGTCAAAGGAACTCGGTTTTCGATATGGCATACCTTTATGGGCTTGTGGAATGATTATGTTGTTATCGGCATTAAAATATACAACTTAAAAGGTAGTACAAAATATGACCGTTTTTATGTCATTGATTTTTATTTTGCGAAGGTTTACTGAAATGGGCCTTCATTCCAACTTTAAAAGCCCATAACTTGGTCAAATGAACTCGGTTTTCGATATTGCATACCTTTATGAGCTTGTGGAATGATTATGTTGTTATCTGCATTAAAATATACAACTTAAAAGGTAGTAAAAAATATGACAGTTTTTATGTCATTAATTTTAATTTTGCGAAGGTTTACTGAAATGGGCCTTTTTTCCATCTTTAAAAGGCCATAACTTGGTCAAATTAACTCGGATTTCCATATGGCATACCTTAATGGGCTTGTGGAATGATTATGTTGGTATCTGCATTAAAATATATAACTTTAAAGGAAGTAAAAAATATGACCGTTTTTATGTCATTGATTTTAATTTTGCGAAGGTTTACTGAAATGGGCCTTCTTTCCATCTTTAAAAGCCCATAACTTAATCAAATGAACTCGGAATTCGATATGGCACATCCACAAACATGACCGTTTTTATGCCATTAATTATAATTTTGCGAAGGTTCACTGAAATGGGCCTTCTTTTCATCTTTAAAAGCCCATAACTTGATCAAAAGAACTCGGATTTCGATATGGCATACCTTTATGTGCTTGTGGAATGATTAGACTGCTATCCGCACTTAAACATTTAACTTAAAAGGTTGTAAGAAATATTACAGTTTTTTTGTCATTGATTTTAATTTTGCGAAGGTTCACAGAAATGGGCCTCCTTTACATCTTTAAAAGTCCATAACTTGGTCAAAAAGACTCGTAATTCGATATGGCATACCCTTATGGGCTTGTGGAATGATTACCTTGTTATCTGATTCTAAATATATAACCCAAAAGGTAGTAAAAAATATGTCCGTTTTTATGTCATTGATTTTAATTTTGCGAAGGTTTACAGAAATGGGCCTCCTTTCCATCTTAAAAGCCCATATCTTGGTCAATTGAACTCGGATTTCGATATGGCACATCTTTATGGGCTTGTGGAATGATTATGTTGTTATCTTCATTAATATACACAACTTTAAGGGTAGTAAAAAATATGACCGTTTTTATGTCTTTGATTTTAATGTTGCGAAGGTTTACAGAAATGGGCCTCCTTTCCATCTTTAAAAGCCCATAACTTGGTCAAATGAACTCGGAATTCGATATGGCATACCTTTATGGGCTTGTGGAATGATTACGTTGTTATATGAATTAAAAAATATAACTGAAAAGGCAGAAAAAAATATGACCGTTTTTATGTCATTAATTTTAATTTTGCGAAGGTTTTCAGAAATGGGCCATTTCCATCTTAAAAGCCCATAACTTGGTCAAATGAACTCGGATTTCGATATGGCACATCTTTATGGGCTTGTGGAATGATTATGTTGTTATCTGCATTTATATATACAACTTTAAAGGTAGTAAAAAATATGACCGTTTTTATGTCATTGATTTTAATTTTGCAAAGGTTTACAGAAATGGGCCATTTCCATCTTAAAAGCCCATAACTTGGTCAAATGAACTCGGATTTCGATATGGCACATCTTTATGGGCTTGTGGAATGATTATGTTGTTATCTGCATTTATATATACAACTTTAAAGGTAGTAAAAATAATAACCGTTTTTATGTCATTGATTTTAATTTTGCGAAGGTGTACAGAAATGGGCCTCCTTTCCATCTTTAAAAGCCCATAACTTGGTCAAATGAACTCGGAATTCGATATGGCACACCTTTATGGGCTTTTGGAATGATTATGTTGTTATCTGCACTAATAAATATATATCTTAAAAGTTAGTACAAAATATGACCGTTTTTATCTCATTGATTTTAATTTTGCGAAGGTTTACTGAAATGGGCCTTCTTTCCATCTTTAAAAGCCCATAGCCTGGTCAAATGAACTCGGATCCCGATATGGCATACCTTCATGGGCTCTTGGAATGATTATGTTGTTATCTGCATTAAAATATATAACTTTAAAGGTAGTAAAAAATATGACAGTTTTTATGTTATTGATTTTAATTTTGCGAAGGTTTACTGAAATGGGCCTTCTTTCCATCTTTAAACTATATAACTTTAAAGGAAGTAAAAAATATCACCGTTTGTATGTCATTGATTTTAAATTTTGCGAAGGTTTACTGAAATGGGCCTTCTTTCCATCTTTAAAAGCCCATAACTTGGTCAAATGAACTCGGTCTTCGATATGGCATATCTTTATAGGCTTGTGGAATGATTATGTTCTTATCTGCATTAAAATATATAACTTTAAAGGTAGTAAAAAATATGACAGTTTTTATGTCATTGGTTTTAATTTTGCGAAGGTTTACTGAAATGGGCCTTTTTTCCATCTTTAAAAGGCCATAACTTGGTCAAATTAACTCGGATTTCCATATGGCATACCTTAATGGGCTTGTGGAATGATCATGTTGGTATCTGCATTAAAATATATAACTTTAAAGGAAGTAAAAAATATGACCGTTTTTATGTCATTGATTTTAATTTTGCGAAGGTTTACTGAAATGGGCCTTCTTTCCATCTTTAAACTATATAACTTTAAAGGAAGTAAAAAATATGACCGTTTTTATGTCATTGATTTTAATTTTGCGAAGGTTTACTGAAATGGGCCTTCTTTCCATCTTTAAACTATATAACTTTAAAGGAAGTAAAAAATATGACCGTTTTTATGTCATTGATTTTAATTTTGCGTAGGTATACTGAAATGGGCCTTCTTTCCATCTTTAAAAGGCCATAACTTGGTCAAATTAACTCGGATTTCCATATGGCATACCTTAATGGGCTTGTGGAATGATCATGTTGGTATCTGCATTAAAATATATAACTTTAAAGGAAGTAAAAAATATGACCGTTTTTATGTCATTGATTTTAATTTTGCGAAGGTTTACTGAAATGGGCCTTCTTTCCATCTTTAAACTATATAACTTTAAAGGAAGTAAAAAATATGACCGTTTTTATGTCATTGATTTTAATTTTGCGTAGGTATACTGAAATGGGCCTTTTTTCCATCTTTAAAAGGCCATAACTTGGTCAAATTAACTCGGATTTCCATATGGCATACCTTAATGGGCTTGTGGAATGATCATGTTGGTATCTGCATTAAAATATATAACTTTAAAGGAAGTAAAAAATATGACCGTTTTTATGTCATTGATTTTAATTTTGCGAAGGTTTACTGAAATGGGCCTTCTTTCCATCTTTAAACTATATAACTTTAAAGGAAGTAAAAAATATGACCGTTTTTATGTCATTGATTTTAATTTTGCGTAGGTATACTGAAATGGGCCTTCTTTCCATCTTTAAAAGTCCATAACTTGGTCAAAAAGACTCGGAATTCGATATGGGCTTGTGGAATGATTTCCTTGTTATCTGAATTAAAATATATAACTTAAAAGGTATTAAAAATTATGACCGTTTTTATGTCATTTGTTTTAATTTTGCGAAGGTTTATAGAAATGGGCCTCCTTTCCATCTTAAAAGCCCATAACTTGGTCAATTGAACTAAGATTTCGATATGGCACATCTTTATGGGCTTCTGGAATAATTATGTTGTTATCTGCATTAATATATACAACTTTAAAGGTAGTAAAAATATGACCGTTTTTATGTCTTTGATTGTAATGTTGCGAAGGTGTACAGAAATGGGCCTCCTTTCATCTTTAAAAGCCCATAACTTGGTCAAATGAACTCGGAATTCGATATGGCATACCTTTATGGGCTTGTGGAATGATTACGTTGTTATCTGAATTAAAGAATATAACTCAAAGGGCAGAAAAAAATATGACCGTTTTTATTTCATTGATATTAATTTTGCGAAGGTTTACAGAAATGGGCATCATTTCCATCTTAAAAGCCCATAACTTGGTCAAATGAACTCGGATTTCGATATGGCACATCTTTATGGGCTTGTGGAATGATTATGTTGTTATCTGCATTCATATATACAACTTTAAAGGTAGTAAAAATGTGACCGTTTTTATGTCATTGATTTTAATTTTGCGAAGGTTTACAGAAATGGGCATCCTTTCCATCTTTAAAAGCACATAACTTGGTCAAATGAACTCGGAACTCGATATGGCACACCTTTATGGGCTTGTGAAATGATTATGTTGTTATCTGCATTAATTAATATATATCTTAAAAGGTAGTACAAAATATGACCGTTTTTATCTCATTGATTTTAATTTTGCGAAGGTTAACTGAAATGGGCCTTCTTTCCATCTTTAAAAGCCCATAACTTGGTCAAATGTACTCGGATTTCGATATGGCATACCTTTATGGGCTTGTGGAATGATTATAGTGTTATCTGCATTAAAATATATAACTTTAAAGGTAGTAAAAAAGATGACCGTTTTTATGTCATTGGTATTAATTTTGCGAAGGTTTACTGAAATGGGCCTTCATTCCAACTTTAAAAGCCCATAACTTGGTCAAATGAACTCGGTTTTCGATATGGCATACCTTTATGAGCTTGTGGAATGATTATGTTGTTATCTGCATTAAAATATATAACTTTAAAGGTAGTAAAAAATATGACAGTTTTTATGTCATTGATTTTAATTTTGCGAAGGTTTACTGAAATTTACCTTTTTTCCATCTTGAAAAAGGCCATAACTTGGTCAAATTAACTCGGATTTCCATATGGCATTCCTTAATGGGCTTGTGGAATGATTATGTTGGTATCTGCACTAAAATAAATAACTTTAAAGGAAGTAAAAAATATGACCGTTTTTATGTCATTGATTTTAATTTTGCGAAGGTTTACTGAAATGGGTCTTCATTCCAACTTTAAAAGCCCATAACTTGGTCAAATGAACTCGGATTTCAATATGGCATACCTTTATAGGCTTGTGGAATGATTATTGTTGGGGCGGGGTGGCTTGATCGATGAAATAGTTGAAGCCCCAAGATCGAATGGTACGCATAAAAATACGCGGGTACTTTTGGGTTTTTACGCGACGTGCGTAAATGTTTATTAGTACACTTTGAAACATTAACTGCTTAAGCCTAACTTAACTTAAGCGCTCCAGAGCAGAGCGGAGACTTAGGGGAGAGATGGAGAGGGAGAGCGGACGGCAGTGAGAGCGCGCGAGATGTAGACATCTGGATAAAACTGCCGCTCGACACTGCCTCCTTAAATTAAACGCCCTTTTGACGTGAACATTCCGCCGATCTTGGCAAGTGAGACAGTTGTGAGCGCTTGTGCAATCCCGGAATTGATGGCTACTTGCAAAGCAATTGGAGCACAACTGCTTCCTTTGAATATAGGATAGGCGATCGTCTACCGTCATCTGTAGGAAGCGTGGACATATACGGACTGGGTGGTTCTTCTTGGAACACAGATCGCAGCCCTTGGGTATCGGAACTAACCTTGTGTTGAAGGAATTTATTTTTGGAAATTCTGCCACTCAATTTGTGTCTTTGGACTGGACGTGGTGGAAATTGGCAGATCGGAAGCAATCGACGGCCTCAAGAGTTCGATGGCGCTCTGTCAAATATGAATCAAGCTCAAGCCACGTAGGAATTTCGGCTTTATTTTGGATGGATTGCTCCCATAATGAGAGAGTGAGCTTTGGTAGTTTTTTCGAGCACATATAAGCCAGGATATGGTCCCAATTCTCAATATTAACACCGGAAAATTTTAAGGAAGTTAAGCAACCTTGAAAAGTGCGTTGAAGTTCCTTTAAGGCTGCTCCCGACTCCTGTGCTATGGATTGCACATTGAAAAGTGTTTTCAGGTGACTGTTCACCTGCAATCGCTTATTTTCGAAACGCTCAGTTAGGCTATTCCAAGCTGAGCAAAAGCCATCATTGGTGAATGGGGATCTTGAAACTATGGAATGAGCTTCGCCACTTGTTTTTGAATTAAAGTGGAATAATTTTTCAACGGGCGTTAGACTCGGATTGTCTATGTATATTGCCGTGAAAAGGTCCCGGAAAGTCGGCCAGCGAAGATAATCGCCAGAGAAAACCTCTGTGTCGATAGGAGGGAGCCGACAGCCATAAGACGTGGAATTTTGGGACGGAGTTACTGGAGCTTGAGGTATTTGGGAGGAGCCCTTTAGGATTTGTTCCATCAGCTGCGCGGCAAATATTTCGTAAGTGGAGTACGCGTGGTAATACTTGGACTTTGGTATCGATTTTGTGTCTGCGGCGCTCTCGCCTGCAGCTATAATGCAGTCGGAGCATATGTCGTATGCTGCCTTTACCGTTTGCCACAAGGAATTGAGGTGATCGGGACGGATTTTATAGGCGGATAACGTTGGGGTAGGAGCACCTGGAGCGTTCACAGTGGCCTCAAAGTGGATCAGACAGTCAGTTGTGGCCATAAATCGGGTAAAGCGGCTTTTACTGATGTTGCCATGACGTTAAATAATTTAGAATTTTAATTCAGAAGTAAGGAAACGGATTGGAATCAAATTGGAATTTAGGAACCAATTAAGATTGTAAATATATACGGTCACAGTAAAGAATTACGGACTTTAATATTGTATGTTTGGAAGAAACATTTATTGTGAGCTCTTGACCCACTGTGCACTGGCGAAAATATCGATATACGTATGTATTTACACTGTACGTGGGGTGCGAATAGCAGAATAGCATTGCGGGAATTGGAAAGACTTCGCTTATGTTTGTATGTCGGTGCTTATGGATTATTTATGGATATTGTAACTTTGTTTTTAATTTTAGAAATAGTTTAGCCGTATTTGTAGCTCGAGAAAAGTAGTTGGAGTGGACTGTATTAGAAAGAGTAGTAAGAGTGGACTGTATTAGAATATTTATGTAAATATACACACGCAGCTGGAACACAGTAAAAAATAAAGAGTGCAAATCTTAAGGAAAAATTGTATGACCGGGAATTTTTTACTGCGGCTGAGTTATATTTTACACACGATTGGAATTGAAAATATATTTGACAAATATTTTAGTTGAATAGTAACACTGAAATATTTACTGGAATTGTTTCAAGTGTGCAACTGTGGGCAAAGGAAACTGGAATATTGTCGGGCACAAGTAACGGAATTGAACTACATATATTAAATGCCGTTGCGTCGGATTAATCACTTTTGGACTTAGACAATATATCATACAGAAAATTAGTCGAAATAGGGTTCGAAAAACTGGATGTATGACCGGCAATTATAGTAAGCGGAACTTATCTGGAGTGTTTCAAGCCTGCTGGGACAAAATCAAATGAAACTCCAGGAGAGGAAAGTCCAAAGATTTTGAAATCCGGCTTCGACTGGACCAAAATGTTGGGGCGGGGTGGCTTGATCGATGAAATAGTTGAAGCCCCAAGATCGAATGGTACGCATAAAAATACGCGGGTACTTTTGGGTTTTTACGCGACGTGCGTAGGTGTTTATTAGTACACTTTGAAACATGAACTGCTTAAGCCTAACTTAACTTAAGCGCTCTAGAGCAGAGCGGAAACTTAGGGGAGAGATGGAGAGGGAGAGCGGACGGCAGTGCGAGAGTTACGTGTTGAAATATGGTTGAGGGTGGAGAATATCCTGTGTTAGGTAAAAGGTGACCGCCCAAATGATAATACGATCGTTTAGTACTGCCGTGATTGGGTTCGTCTCAGCGACTGACTTCATTTATTTTTATCTTTGTCTTTCAATGGCTTATAGCTAATACAATTTATGCTGACCTAGCGGAAGGGAGTTGCAATTGGAGCGGATGTGCAGCGGCCCAGATGTTTATGTTGGCACTTGTTGCCAACGTGATATTTGCGCTGAGATGGCATTTATGCCAGTCGTAGGGGTTTCGGTGGGGGACCGCCGAGGGTAAGTGCTGAGGCGGTAACTCCTCCCCCCTCAGACTGAACTACCGACCATAGTGGAGCGATGGTAGGTGTGAAGGTGGCAGGTGGACCAATAGTTGGCGTGAATGACGTGAGTGGTGCCGCTGGTGTAAAGGTGGTCGTTCTTTTCGACAAGCAAGCCACGGCTGTTACCACTATCAATAGTACGGTTAGCATTGTATATGTCGCTGTTGCGTGTATTGCTGTTCCCGTCTGGATTCTATTGATTTGTATTTTCGTCTCGATGTCCTCCATCTTCAACTCATGTATGCCCAATTCTTGGGTAGTTCGGTTTTTTTGGATGGCTTTGATCTGAGGTATCTGTAAGTTTAATCTCACTGTGCCAAGCTTTTCCAATGTTCCGTATTGGATGTTCTTTACCATTGCTCTGCACTCTCTGAATGTGATCAGTGCTGATCCATTTATGGTCCTTTCATGTCCGCAGTCTGTTTGCACCTTTATATTCTCTCCATTGAATATAGCGATGTAACCCTCTTCCGGCTCGAAAATTCTGCTCACGAGTCCTACATCCTTCGTCTCGCAACTTGCTTCCTCCCCGCTAATCAGCTTCCTAATACATTTCTCATTGACTTGGTTTACTATTTTCTCATTCTTACATGTAAATAAATTTCTTATTTTTAGACATTTTTCCTTATAGTAATATATCTCTTCTTCGTTGTTTACAATATATTCCGGTGCTAATACATATTCAGTTTTGTTCATGGGTAACGCTATTATTCTCTGCAAAGAATACGTTCCCTTTTTAAAAACCGGTAATTTAATTGAGAATATTATGTCCGTTCTGTTCATAATTGCTTTTAATTCTAAGAATTCATACATGTGTTCCTCGGACGTTATATTTATGCCTTGTCCTTCTAACTCCTGTACACATTTTGTTGTTTCTTGCTTGAATATGAATTTTGAAACTAATCCTATCTTAGCCAGCAACAGGCTTTCTGCTATGTCGTTAATATTCAATCCTAACATGTCTATCGTTACAGAAATTCTATCTATGTATTCTAACCTGTATATTCTTTTATCTTCTTCCAGGAACGTTTTACTTATTCCGTTCCTATAGTTATTTATGAACATGGTTACCCTAGTTTGCTCCTCATTAATATATTTTGTTAGGTTTTTGAACATTATGCTGAACTTTTCTCCTGTCCTTTCCTGCGCATTCATTGTCTCTCTCAATACCTTCTCTTCCTCCTGGGTCTTCCTAATTTCTTCTTCCAGTCTTTCTGCATCCTCTGCATCAAGATTTCCCGTTATAGATTTGACAACCGATCCTAACCCATTAATTAACCCTCTAGTTCTCCTACTCTTGGGACATATTGCTTCCAGCCTGGCTTTAATCATGTGTAATTTGTTTTGTAACACCCTAACGAGGTCCTTTGTTTCTGCATCCTCGACTACCTCTCTGAGTGTCTGTTCTACTGTCCCTATAAATCCATCTAGTTTCGCCGATTCTCCTTCATACTTAGGGATTATCTCTACCAGGTCTATGACCTTGATAGCTTCCAGGACGCTAGTCGTCGCCATACTTGTCGTCCTATTCTCTTCTGTCATAACAATTGTTTTTTCTCTTCCTATTCTTGCTGTCTTCTTCTTCTTTACTTAGTAGTGTGCTTATACTATGTATACTGTGTATAATTTTAGTGTATAATTTTAGTGGATAATTTTAGTGTATCTCTTAATTTTAGTGTTACTTATTCTTATTTATTTGTTTTCTTCTTGTGTTTGTGTAGATCCGTGTCCGTGTTGTGCAATGGAATTCTGTAATTAATTCAATATAAGTACTTTTCCTCAGATTGGTTTTTATAAATAGCAACAATGGATTTCATTATAATCATTTAGAAAATTTTTTTTTTTTCTTTATTATCACTGTACTTCCGTCTCCTCCTACCATACCTCATAATTTAATTGTTCTTTACTGTTTATTTATTTTATTTATTCCTTTAATCGTTGCTACCCGGCATGCTGAAGCTAGCTGCTCAGCTGTGCGATACAGCATCACAACCAAATGCGGACAGTCAGTGCCATTAGGGATTTTTATTTGTATTTCCTTTGACTATCCCCATGCTAAACGACTACACTGTTTGTTCCAGTGTATCGCTTAATACATGTGAAAGGCCTCGTGTCACGTTCCATGTATTTTATTAATTTTTCTCTGTATTCTCTTAGTAACATATTCTTCCATCCCCACGCTAAGCGGCCGCCCTGTGCATTACAGTGCGCCGCCTAATACATGTTAATGGATATATATCACTTCTCTTATTCTCTCTATCGAATCAGTACCTCCCCTTGCTAAGCGGCCGCCCTGTGATCCACAGTTCGCCGCCTAATACAAGTGAAAGCCTAACCGATATTAATTATATTTAATTGTTCATGATGCTTTACTTCATTCTCACGCTAAACGGCCGCCCTGTGCAATACAGTGCGCCGCTCAATACATGCAAATGGAGCCAATAATTTATTTATAGTATTTATTTTGAATTATAACTCTTGGTCCCGAACTTCTAGTTCACTGCCTCGACATCTCCCTGTATCCAACCTATCGAACCACTCTCTTGTCTTCTGTATTGCTTGAACTTGCCGACAACCACTTCCAACTCGGTCCGAGCTGTCTGCAACCACCCGACTGTCACTGCTCATGGCCGAACACCACCAAATACCGCAACAGTTCGATCGAACCGCTCGACGCAACCTCGAACCGTCGGTGCTCCCGACCGTTCGCCGGCGTTTGACCACGAGCCTTTTGTTGCACTCAAACCTTCCATTTAGTTCGCAAACACGACCACTATTAATATTATTAAAACTTCTTATTAAACTTCCAAGTTAATTTTCTTCCACTTATTAAACACATTCTATGTGAATATATTTTTTATTTAATTATTTTTTCAATCTGCTGTCGTTCAACTTCGGACATTATGTACTTGCCCTATTCTCCTTTCACATTCCTCTGCCTGCGGTTCGAATACTGCCTTTATTCTCACTGATTATAACACTCCTTGATTGCATATTTTGTTAATTTTTTTTTTTTTTTTTTTTTTTATTAATTTATTTCTTTAGTTTTGTTTATTTTCCATTCCATTGCACCCACTTCACTCTACTTACTCTTACATAATTATGGTACAAATAATGTAAATCGTTGACATATCCCTTGCTGTCTCAGATCCTTCCTTCAGAATGTTGGGGTCAGACCTGTCCTTAAACAAGGGTCTACCGACTGCGCCAGTTACGTGTTGAAATATGGTTGAGGGTGGAGAATATCCTGTGTTAGGTAAAAGGTGACCGCCCAAATGATAATACGATCGTTTAGTACTGCCGTGATTGGGTTCGTCTCAGCGACTGACTTCATTTATTTTTATCTTTGTCTTTCAATGGCTTATAGCTAATACAATTTATGCTGACCTAGCGGAAGGGAGTTGCAATTGGAGCGGATGTGCAGCGGCCCAGATGTTTATGTTGGCACTTGTTGCCAACGTGATATTTGCGCTGAGATGGCATTTATGCCAGTCGTAGGGGTTTCGGTGGGGGACCGCCGAGGGTAAGTGCTGAGGCGGTAACTCGAGCGCGAGAGATGTAGACATCTGGATAAAACTGCCGCTCGACACTGCCTCCTGAAATTAAACGCCCTTTTGACGTGAACAATTATGTTCTTATCTGCATTAATATATATAACTTTAAAGGTAGTAAAAAATATGACCGTTTTTATGTCATTGATTTTAATTTTGCGAAGGTTTACTGAAATATGCCTTCTTTCCATCTTTAAAAGCCCATAGCTTGATCAAATGAACTCGGACTTCGATATGGCACATGTTTATGGCTTGTGGAATGATTATAGCCTTAATATAATTAATATATACCACTTCAAAGGTAGAAACAAATATGAGAGTTTTTATGTCATTGATTTTAATTTTGCGAAAGTTTACTGAAATGGACCTTCTTTCCACCTTTAAAAGCCCATAACTTGGTCAAATGAACTCGGATTTCGATATGGCATACATTAATGGGCTTGTGGAATGATTTCCTTGTTATCTGAATTAAAATATATAACTTAAAAGGTAGTAAAAAATATGACCGTTTTTATGTCATTGATTTTAATTTTGCGAAGGTTAACAGAAATGGGCCTCCTTTACATCTTTAAAAGTCCATAACTTGGTCAAAAAGACTCGGAATTCGATATGGCAATACCTTTATGGGCTTGTGGAATGATTTCCTTGTTATCTGAATTAAAATATATAACTTAAAAGGTGTTAAAAAATATGACCGTTTTTATGTCATTGATTTTAATTTTTCGAAGGTTTACAGAAATGGGCCTCCTTTCCATCTTAAAAGCCCATAACTTGGTCAATTGAACTCGGACTTCGATATGGCACATCTTTATGGGCTTAAGAGGGGAGAGATGGAGAGGGAGAGCGGACGGCAGTGAGAGCGCGCGAGATGTAGACATCTAGATAAAACTGCCGCTCGACACTGCCTCCTGAAATTAAACGCCCTTTTGACGTGAACATTCTCCCCCCCCCTTGCGAGGACACCCGTAGCAAGAACCTCAGGATAGTAGGCTCAGGAATATGTTGGAAGTGTAGATCGGTCGTCCGTATGTAGGAGAGTGTGGTGGTCCTTTCCACACTTGTGGCAGTGATGACCACTGCGGCAGGAGTCCTTGGTATGATTGTGAGCCAAGCAATTGGAGCAGTACTTCTGGATATGTACTTCATGGAGCCGATTCTGGGGGCTTAGCCGTAGAAAGTGGTGGATTTTCCGTAGAATATGGATCTTTTGGCAGACTCGGCATTGGTAGGATTTAATACCTCGAGTACGTCTGCCATCCAAGGATGGGTATGGAACCCAATACTCGGATGGAGTATTCTTAAGAGGGACTTTTTGTACGGAAACTTGCGCTGAATAGGACGAAATGATGTGTGGAACTGAGGCGGATACTGGCCTTGGAGGGTCGGATGGAATCGTCGGAGTAGTAGGGCCGCTGTTTCGATGCAGCAATGTGTGATGCCGATCTTGGCAAGTGAGACAGTTGTGAGCGCTTGTGCAATCCCGGAATTGATGGCTACTTGCAAAGCAATTGGAGCACAACTGCTTCCTTTGAATATAGGATAGGCGATCGTCTACCGTCATCTGTAGGAAGCGTGGACATATACGCACGGGGTGGTTCTTCTTGGAACACAGATCGCAGCCCTTGGGTATCGGAACTAACCTTGTGTTGAAGGAATTTATTTTTGGAAATTCTGACACTCGATTTGTGTCTTTGGACTGGACGTGGTGGAAATTGGCAGATCGGAAGCAATCGACGGCCTCAAGAGTTCGATGGCGCTCTGTCAAATATGAATCAAGCTCAAGCCACGTAGTAATTTCGGCTTTATTTTGGATGGATTGCTCCCATAATGAGAGAGTGAGCTTTGGTAGTTATGTCGAGCACATATAAACCAGGATATGGTCCCAATTCTCAATATTAACACCGGAAAATTTTAAGGAAGTTAAGCAACCTTGAAAAGTGCGTTGAAGTTCCTTTAAGGCTGCTCCCGACTCCTGTGCTATGGATTGCAATTGCTTATTTTCGAAACGCTCAGTTAGGTTATTCCAGGCTGAGCGAAAGCCATCATTGGTGAATGGGGATCTTGAAACTATGGAATGAGCTTCGCCACAAGTTTTTGAATTTAAGTGGAATAATTTTTCAACGGGCCTTAGACTCGGATTGTCTATGTATATTGCCGTGAAAAGGTCCCGGAAAGTCGGCCAGCGAAGATAATCGCCAGAGAAAACCTCTGTGTCGATAGGAGGGAGCCGACAGCCATAAGACGTGGAATTTTGGGACGGAGTTACTGGATCTTGAGGTATTTGGGAGGAGCCCTTTTGTATTTGTTCCATCAGCTGCGCGGCAAATATTTCGTAAGTGGTGTACGTTTGGTAATACTTGGACTTTGGTATCGATTTTGTGTCTGCGGCGCTCTCGCCTGCAGCTATAATGCAGTCGGAGCATATGTCGTATGCTGCCTTTACCGTTTGCCACAAGGAATTGAGGTGATCGCGACGGATTTTATAGGCGGATAACGTTGGGGTAGGAGCACCTGGAGCGTTCACAGTGGCCTCAAAGTGGATCAGACAGTCAGTTGTGGCCATAAATCGGGTAAAGCGGCTTTTACTGATGTTGCCATGACGTTAAATAATTTAGAATTTTAATTCAGAAGTAAGGAAACGGATTGGAATCAAATTGGAATTTAGGAACCAATTAAGATTGTAAATATATACGGTCACAGTAAAGAATTACGGACTTTAATATTGTATGTTTGGAAGAAACATTTATTGTGAGCTCTTGACCCACTGTGCACTGGCGAAAATATCGATATACGTATGTATTTACACTGTACGTATGTATATATGTGGGGTGCGAATAGCAGAATAGCGTTGCGGGAATTGGAAAGACTTCGCTTATGTTTGTATGTCGGTGCGTTTGTTTGTCACCTGCACAACTAAATTGCAATTAATAAAAGTAAATTTATGGATATTGTAACTTTGTTTTTAATTTTAGAAATAGTTTAGCCGTATTTGTAGCTCGAGAAAAGTAGTTGGAGTGGACTGTATTAGAAAGAGTAGTAAGAGTGGACTGTATTAGAATATGTATGTAAATATACACACGCAGCTGGAACACAGTAAAAAACAAGGAAGAACGCTATAGTCGAGTACCTCGACTATCAGATACCCGTTACTCAAAGGGAAATGGAGATATGCAAGCAGCAAAGCGAGATTAAAATGCGCCACCTACCGGCGGTAGACAGATTTAAGCGTTATGGGCGTTAGAGTGGGCGTGGCAAATTTATTTTTGGATCAATCGATAGGTATTGACGACACCAATACATTTCAGTTAAAATTTTTTCTCTAGCATGCAAATTGTGGGCGTCACAGGTTTTCGCGGTTTGTGGGCGTTTAAGTGGGCGTGGCAAACTTTTTTTTAGGTCAATCGATAGGTATTGATGAGAACAACATATTTCAGTTAAAATTTTCTATCTAGCATCGAAACTGTAGGAGTTACAGTTTTGGACGGTTTGTGGGCGTTAGAGTGGGCGTGGCAGTCTACTGAAACAAACTTGCGCTGCGTAAGAAGCTCAGGAATCTGTACGCCAAATCTCAATAGCCTAGCTCCCATAGCTTCCGAGATCTCAGCGTACAGACGGACATGGCTAGATCGACTCGGCTAGTGATCCTGATCAAGAATATATATACTTTATGGGGTCGGAAACGCTTCTTTCTGCCTGTTACATACTTTCCGACGAATCTAGTATACCCTTTTACTCTACGAGTAACGGGTATAATAAAGAGTGCAAATCTTAAGGAAAAATTTTATGACCGGGAATTTTTTACTGCGGCTGAGTTATATTTTACACACGATTGGAATTGAAAATATATTTGACAAATATTTTAGTTGAATAGTAGCACTGAAATATTTACTGGAATTGTTTCAAGTGTGCAACTGTGGGCAAAGGAAACTGGAATATTGTCGGGCACAAGTAACGGAATTGAACTACATATATTAAATGCCGTTGCGTCGGATTAATAACTTTTGGACTTAGACAATATATCATACAGAAAATTAGTCGAAATAGGGTTCGAAAAACTGGATGTATGACCGGCAATTATAGTAAGCGGAACTTATCTGGAGTGTTTCAAGCCTGCTGGGACAAAATCAAATGAAACTCCAGGAGAGGAAAGTCCACAGATTTTGAAATCCGGCTTCGACTGGACCAAAATGTTGGGGCGGGGTGGCTTGATCGATGAAATAGTTGAAGCCCCAAGATCGAATGGTACGCATAAAAATACGCGGGTACTTTTGGGTTTTTACGCGACGTGCGTAGGTGTTTATTAGTACACTTTGAAACATGAACTGCTTAAGCCTAACTTAACTTAAGCGCTCTAGAGCAGAGCGGAAACTTAGGGGAGAGATGGAGAGGGAGAGCGGACGGCAGTGCGAGCGCGAGAGATGTAGACATCTGGATAAAACTGCCGCTCGACACTGCCTCCTGAAATTAAACGCCCTTTTGACGTGAACAATTATGTTCTTATCTGCATTAATATATATAACTTTAAAGGTAGTAAAAAATATGACCGTTTTTATGTCATTGATTTTAATTTTGCGAAGGCTTACTGAAATATGCCTTCTTTCCATCTTTAAAAGCCCATAGCTTGATCAAATGAACTCTGACTTCGATATGGCACATGTTTATGGCTTGTGGAATGATTATAACCTTAATATAATTAATATATACCACTTCAAAGGTAGAAAAAAATATGAGAGTTTTTATGTCATTGATTTTAATTTTGCGAAAGTTTACTGAAATGGACCTTCTTTCCATCTTTAAAAGCCCATAGCTTGGTCAAATGAACTCGGATTTCGATATGGCATACATTAATGGGCTTGTGGAATGATTATGTTGTTATCTGCATTAATATACACAACTTTAAGGGTAGTAAAAAATATGACCGTTTTTATGTCTTCGATTTTAATGTTGCGAAGGTGTACTAAAATGGGCCTTCTTTCCATCTTTAAAAGCCCATAACTTGATCAAAAGAACTCGGATTTCGATATGGCATACCTTTATGTGCTTGTGGAATGGTTAGACTGCTATCCGCACTTAAACATTTAACTTAAAAGGTAGTAAAAATATTACCGTTTTTATGTCATTGATTTTAATTTTGCGAAGGTTTACTGAAATGGGCCTTCTTTCCATCTTTAAAAGCCCATAACCTGGTCAAATGAACTCGGACTTCGATATGGCACATGTTTATGGCTTGTGGAATGATTATAACCTTAATATAATTAATATATACCACTTCAAAGGTAGAAAAAAATATGAGAGTTTTTATGTCATTGATTTTAATTTTGCGAAAGTTTACTGAAATGGACCTTCTTTCCATCTTTAAAAGCCCATAACTTGGTCAAATGAACTCGGATTTCGATATGGCATACCTTAATGGGCTTGTGGAATGATTATGTTGTTATCTGCATTAATATACACAACTTTAAGGGTAGTAAAAAATATGACCGTTTTTATGTCTTCGATTTTAATGTTGCGAAGGTTTACTAAAATGGGCCTTCTTTCCATCTTTAAAAGCCCATAACTTGATCAAAAGAACTCGGATTTCGATATGGCATACCTTTATGTGCTTGTGGAATGGTTAGACTGCTATCCGCACTTAAACATTTAACTTAAAAGGTAGTAAAAATATTACCGTTTTTATGTCATTGATTTTAATTTTGCGAAGGTTTACTGAAATGGTCCTCCTTTCCATCTTTAAAAGCCCATAACCTGGTCAAATGAATTCGGATCTTGATATGGCATACCTTTATGGGCTTGTGGAATGATTTCCTTGTTATCTGAATTAAAATATATAACTTAAAAGGTAGTAAAAAATATGACCGTTTTTATGTCATTGACTTTAATTTTGCGAAGGTTCACAGAAATGAGCCTCCTTTACATCTTTAAAAGTCCATAACTTGGTCAAAAAGACTCGGAATTCGATATGGCATACCTTTATGGGCTTGTGGAATGATTTCCTTGTTATCTGAATTAAAATATATAACTTAAAAGGTATTAAAAAATATGACCGTTTTTATGTCATTGATTTTAATTTTTCGAAGGTTAACAGAAATGGGCCTCCTTTCCATCTTAAAAGCCCATAACTTGGTCAATTGAACTTGGACTTTGATATGGCACATCTTTATGGGCTTGTGGAATGATTATGTTGTTATCTGCATAAATATACACAACTATAAGGGTAGTAAAAAATATGACCGTTTTTATGTCATTGATTTTAATTTTGCGAAGGTTTACAGAAATGGGCCTCCTTTCCATCTTTAAAAGCCCACAACTTCGTCAAATGAACTCGGAGTTCGATATGGCACACCTTTATGGGCTTGTGGAATGATTATGTTGCTATCTGCATTAAAAAATATATATCTTAAAAGGTGGTACAAAATATGACCGTTTTTATGTCTTCGATATTAATGTTGCGAAGGTTTACAGAAATGGGCCTCCTTCCCATAACTTGGTCAAATGAACTCGGAATTCGATATGGCATACCTTTATGGGCTTGTGGAATGATTACGTTTTTATCTGAATTAAAAAATATAACTCAAAAGGCAGAATAAAATATGACCGTTTTTATGTCATTGATTTTAATTTTGCGAAGGTTTACAGAAATAGGCCTCATTTCCATCTTAAAAGCCCATAACTTGGTCAAATGATCTCTGATTTCGACATGGCACATCTCTATGGGTTTGTGGAATGATTATGTTGTTATCTGCATTAATATATACAACTTTAAAGGTAGTAAAAAATATGACCGTTTTTATGTCATTGATTTTAATTTTGCGAAGGTTTACAGAAATGGGCCTCTTTTCCATCTTTAAAAGCCCACAACTTGGTCAAATGAACTCGGAGTTCGATATGGCATACCTTTATGGACTTGTGGAATGCTTATAGTGTTATCTGCATTAAAATATATAACTTTAAAGGTAGTAAAAAAGATGACCGATTTTATGTCATTGATATTAATTTTGCGAAGCTTTACAGAATTGGGCCTCCATTCCATCTTTAAAAACCCCTAAATTTGTTCAAATGAACTCGGTTTCGATATGGCATACCTTTATGGGTTTGTGGAATGATTATGTTGTTATCTGCATTAAAAAAAATATATCTTAAAAGGTAGTACAAAATATGACCGGTTTTATCTCATTGATTTTAATTTTGCGAAGGTTTACTGAAATGGGCCTTCTTTCCATCTTTAAAAGCCCATAACTTGGTCAAATGTACTCGGATTTCGATATGGCATACCTTTATGGACTTGTGGAATGCTTATAGTGTTATCTGCATTAAAATATATAACTTTAAAGGTAGTAAAAAAGATGACCGATTTTATGTCATTGATATTAATTTTGCGAAGCTTTACAGAATTGGGCCTCCATTCCATCTTTAAAAACCCCTAAATTTGTTCAAATGAACTCGGTTTCGATATGGCATACCTTTATGGGTTTGTGGAATGATTATGTTGTTATCTGCATTAAAATATATAACTTTAAAGGTAGTAAAAAATATGACAGTTTTTATGTCATTGATTTTAATTTTGCGAAGGTTTACTGAAATAGGCCTTATTTCCATCTTTAAAAGCCCATAACTTGATCAAATGAACTAGGACTTCGATACGGCACATCTTTATGGGCTTGTGGAATGATTATGTTGTTATCTGCATTAAAATATATAACTTAAAAGGTAGTACAAAATATGACCGTTTTTATGTCATTGATTTTAATTTTGCGAAGGTTTACTGAAATGGGCCTTAATTCCAACTTTAAAAGCCCATAACTTGGTCAAATGAACTCGGTTTTCGAAATGGCATACCTTTATGAGCTTGTGGAATGATTATGTTGTTATCTGCATTAAAATATATAACTTTAAAGGTAGTAAAAAATATGATAGTTTTTATGTCATTAATTTTAATTTTGCGAAGGTTTACTGAAATGGGCCTTTTTTCGATCTTGAAAAAGGCCATAACTTGGTCAAATGAACTCGGATTTCGATATGGCACACCTTTATATATATATATATGTCATTGATTTTAATTTTGCGAAGGTTTACTGAAATGGGGCTTCTTTCCATCTTTAAAAGCCCATAACTTGGTCAAATGAACTCGGATTTCAATATGGAATACCTTTATGAGCTTGTGGAATGATTATGTTCTTATCTGCATTAATATATATAACTTTAAAGGTAGTGCAAAATATGAACGTTTTTATGTCATAGATTTTAATTTTGCGAAGGTTTACTGAAATGGGCCTTCTTTCCATCTTTAAATGAACTCGGATTTCAATGTGGCATACCTTTATAGGCTTGTGGAATGATTATGTTGTTATCTGCATTAAAATATATAACTTAAAAGGTAGTACAAAATATGATAGTTTTTATGTCATTGATTTTAATTTTGCGAAGGTTTACTGAAATGGGCCTTAATTCCAACTTTAAAAGCCTATAACTAGGTAAAATGAACTCGGTTTTCGAAATGGCATACCTTTATGAGCTTGTGGAATGATTATGTTGTTATCTGCATTAAAATATATAACTTTAAAGGTAGTAAAAAATATGATAGTTTTTATGTCATTGATTTTAATTTTGCGAAGGTTTACTGAAATATGCCTTCTTTCCATCTTTAAAAGCCCATAACTTGGTCAAATGAACTCGGATTTCAATATGGCATACCTTTATAGGCTTGTGGAATGATTATGTTCTTATCTGCATTAATATATATAACTTTAAAGGTAGTGAAAAATATGACCGTTTTTATGTCATTGATTTTAATTTTGCGAAGGTTTACTGAAATGGGCCTTCTTTCCATCTTTAAAAGCCCATAACTCATTCAAATGAACTCGGATTTCAATATGGCATACCTTTATAGGCTTGTGGAATGATTATGTTCTTATCTGCATTAATATATATAACTTTAAAGGTAGTAAAAAATATGACCGTTTTTATGTCATTGATTTTAATTTTGCGAAGGTTTACTGAAATATGCCTTCTTTCCATCTTTAAAAGCCCATAACTTGGTCAAATGAACTCGGATTTCGATATGGCATACCTTAATGGGCTTGTGGAATGATTATGTTGTTATCTGCATTAATATATACATTTTTGGTCAAATGAACTTGGATTTCGATATGGCATACCTTTATGGGCTTGTGGAATGATTATGTTCTAATCTGCATTAATATATACAACTTTGGTCAAATGAACTTGGATTTCGATATGGCATACCTTTATGGGCTTGTGGAATGATTATGTTCTTATCTGCATTAATATATTTAACTTTAAAGGTAGTAAAAAATATGACCGTTTTTATGTCATTGATTTTAATTTTGCGAAGGCTTACTGAAATATGCCTTCTTTCCATCTTCAAAAGCCCATAACTTGATCAAATGAACTCGGATTCGATATGGCACATGTTTATGGCTTGTGGAATGATTATGTTCTTTTCTGCATTAATATATACAACTTTAAAGGTAGTGAAAAATATGACCGTTTTTATGTCATTGATTTTAATTTTGCGAAGGTTTACTGAAATGGGCCTTCTTTCCATCTTTAAAAGCCCATAACTTGGTCAAATGAACTCGGATTTCGATATGGCATACCTTTATAGGCTTGTGGAATGATTATGTTCTTATCTGCAATAATATATATAACTTTAAAGGTAGTAAAAAATATGATAGTTTTTATGTCATTGATTTTAATTTTGCGAAGTTTTACTGAAATATGCCTTCTTTCCATCTTTAAAAGCCCATAACTTGGTCAAATGAACTCGGATTTCAATATGGCATACCTTTATAGGCTTGTGGAATGATTATGTTCTTATCTGCATTAATATATATAACTTTAAAGGTAGTGAAAAATATGACCGTTTTTATGTCATTGATTTTAATTTTGCGAAGGTTTACTGAAATGGGCCTTCTTTCCATCTTTAAAAGCCCATAACTCATTCAAATGAACTCGGATTTCAATATGGCATACCTTTATAGGCTTGTGGAATGATTATGTTCTTATCTGCATTAATATATATAACTTTAAAGGTAGTAAAAAATATTATAGTTTTTATGTCATTGATTTTAATTTTGCGAAGGTTTACTGAAATGGGCCTTCTTTCCATCTTTAAAAGCCCATAACTTGGTCAAATGAACTCGGATTTCGATATGGCATACCTTAATGGGCTTGTGGAATGATTATGTTGTTATCTGCATTAATATATACAACTTTGGTCAAATGAACTTGGACTTCGATATGGCATACCTTTATGGGCTTGTGGAATGATTATGTTCTAATCTGCATTAATATATACAACTTTGGTCAAATGAACTTGGATTTCGATATGGCATACCTTTATGGGCTTGTGGAATGATTATGTTCTTATCTGCATTAATAAAGTTAACTTTAAAGGTAGTAAAAAATATGACCGTTTTTATGTCATTGATTTTAATTTTGCAAAGGTTTACTGAAATATGCCGTCTTTCCATCTTCAAAAGCCCATACCTTGATCAAATGAACTCGGATTCGATATGGCACATGTTTATGGCTTGTGGAATGATTATGTTCTTATCTGCATTAATATATACAACGTTAAAGGTAGTAAAAAATATGACCGTTTTTATGTCATTGATTTTAATTTTGCAAAGGTTTACTGAAATATGCCTTCTTTCCATCTTTAAAAGCCCATAACTTGGTCAAATGAACTCGGACTTCGATATGGCATATCTTTATAGGCTTGTGGAATGATTATGTTCTTATCTGCATTAATATATACAACTTTGGTCAATTAAACTTGGATTTCGATATGGCATACCCTTATGGGCTTGTGGAATGATTATGTTCTTATCTGCATTAATATATACGAGGTGTGTTCAAAAAGTAAAGTGACTTTTCAAACAACATATTTTCGATTATCGATTTTTTTGTTTTGTTATGTTGGTACACTCTTTCCTAACATCTGTACCAAGTTTCAATTGAATCCCCTTTTTTGTTTAGTTGTGAGAGGCGTAAAGGTAACAAGTTGTTTTGCGTGCTCAGCGATTTTTTGCTATCGAAAAATATGGATCAAAGGATTTGCATCAAATTTTGTGTAAAAAATAAAATTAAGTGCTCCGAAACACTTGAAATGTTGACAGTGGCATACGGTGAAACTGTTCTGAGTAAAAAAAATGTTTACAGGTGGTACAAACTCTTCCAAGATGGCCGGGAAGATGCCAATGACGATCCTCGCTCTGGACGCCCAAGAACGTCAACAACTGATGAAAACGTTCAAGCAGTGAAGAAAATTGTTTTGGAAAATCGTCGAATCACTATCAGAGAAGTTGCTGAAGATGTCGGTATATCGCTAGGCTCGTGCCATGAAATTTTTTCAAACGTTTTGGGAATGAGTCGTGTGTCAGCGAAGTTTGTTCCAAAATTTCTGAATTTTGACCAAAAGAACCGTCGCATGAGCATCGCTTTTTTGGCCAAAAACAACACCACAATAATGCCTCAGCCACCATATTCACCGGATTTGACCCCATGTGACTTTTTCTTGTTCCCAAAACTAAAGAGACCTATGAAAGGACGGAGATTTGCAACGATTGAAGAGATAAAGACTGCATCGCTGGAAGAGCTCAAGGCTATACCGAAAAGTGCTTATGGGAAGTGCTTTCAGGATTGGAAAAACCGTTGGCATAAGTGTATTGTATCTGAGGGGGATTACTTTGAAGGGGACAACATTAATATTGATAAATAAATTAATAGTTTTTCTTGAAAATACAAAGTCACCTTACTTTTTGAACACACCTCGTATAACTTTAAGGGTAGTAAAAAATATGACCGTTTTTATGTCATTGATTTTAATTTTGCGAAGTTTTACTGAAATATGCCTTCTTTCCATCTTCAAAAGCCCATAACTTGATCAAATGAACTCGGATTCGATATGGCACATGTTTATGGCTTGTGGAATGATTATGTTTTTTTCTGCATTAATATATACAACTTTAAAGGTAGTAAAAAATATGACCGTTTTTATGTCATTGCTTTTAGTTTTGCGAAGGTTTACTGAAATATGCCTTCTTTCCATCTTTAAAAGCCCATAACTTGGTCAAATGAACTCGGATTTCGATATGGCATACCTTAATGGGCTTGTGGAATGATTATGTTCTTATCTGCATTAATATATACAACTTTGGTCAAATAAACTTGGATTTCGATATGGCATACCCTTATGGGCTTGTGGAATGATTATGTTCTTATCTGCATTAATATATATAAATTTAAAGGTAGTAAAAAATATGACCGTTTATATGTCATTGATTTTAATTTTGCGAAGGATTACTGAAATATGCCTTCTTTCCATCTTTAAAAGCCCATAGCTTGATCAAATGAACTCGGACTTCGATATAGCACATGTTTATGGCTTGTGGAATGATTATAACCTTAATATAATTAATATATACCACTTCAAAGGTAGAAAAAAATATGAGAGTTTTATGTCATTGATTTTAATTTTGCGAAAGTTTACTGAAATGGACCTTCTTTCCATCTTTAAAAGCCCATAACTTGGTCAAATGAACTCGGATTTCGATATGGCATACCTTAATGGGCTTGTGGAATGATTATGTTGTTATCTGCATTAATATACACAACTTTAAGGGTAGTAAAAAATATGACCGTTTTTATGTCTTCGATTTTAATGTTGCGAAGGTGTACTAAAATGGGCCTTCTTTCCATCTTTAAAAGCCCATAACCTGGTCAAATGAACTCGGATCTCGACATGGCATACCTTGATGGGCTTGTGGAATGATTTCCTTGTTATCTGTATTAAAATATATAACTTAAAAGGTAGTAAAAAATATGACCGTTTTTATGTCATTGATTTTAATTTTGCGAAGGTTCACAGAAATGGGCCTCCTTTACATCTTTAAAAGTCCATAACTTGGTCAAAAAGACTCGGAATTCGATATGGCATACCTTTATGGGCTTGTGGAATGATTTCCTTGTTATCTGAATTAAAATATATAACTTAAAAGGTATTAAAAAATATGACCGTTTTTATGTCATTGATTTTAATTTTTCGAAGGTTAACAGAAATGGGCCTCCTTTCCATCTTAAAAGCCCATAACTTGGTCAATTGAACTCGGACTTCGATATGGCACATCTTTATGGGCTTGTGGAATGATTATGTTGTTATCTGCATTAATATACACAACTTTAAGGGTAGTAAAAAATATGACCGTTTTTATGTCTTCGATTTTAATGTTGCGAAGGTTTACAGAAATGGGCCTCCTTCCCATAACTTGGTCAAATGAACTCGGAATTCGATATGGCATACCTTTATGGGCTTGTGGAATGATTACGTTTTTATCTGAATTAAAAAATATAACTCAAAAGGCAGAATAAAATATTACCGTTTTTATGTCATTGATTTTAATTTTGCCAAGGTTTACAGAAATGGGCCTCATTTCCATCTTAAAAGCCCATAACTTGGTGAAATGATCTCGGATTTCGACATGGCACATCTCTATGGGTTTGTGGAATGATTATGTTGTTATCTGCATTAATATATACAACTTTAAAGGTAGTAAAAAATATGACCGTTTTTATGTCATTGATTTTAATTTTGCGAAGGTTTACAGAAATGGGCCTCCTTTCCATCTTTAAAAGCCCACAACTTGGTCAAATGAACTCGGAGTTCGATATGGCAAACCTTTATGGGCTTGTGGAATGATTATGTTGCTATCTGCATTAAAAAATATATATCTTAAAAGGTAGTACAAAATATGACCGTTTTTATCTCATTGATTTTAATTTTGCGAAGGTTTACTGAAATGGGCCTCATTTCCATCTTAAAAGCCCATAACTTGGTCAAATGATCTCGGATTTCGACATGGCACATCTCTATGGGTTTGTGGAATGATTATGTTGTTATCTGCATTAAAATATATAACTTTAAAGGTAGTAAAAAAGATGACCGATTTTATGTCATTGATATTAATTTTGCGAAGCTTTACAGAATTGGGCCTTCATTCCATCTTTAAAAACCCCTAAATTTGTTCAAATGAACTCGGTTTCGATATGGCATACCTTTATGGGCTTGTGGAATGATTATGTTGTTATCTGCATTAAAATATATAACTTAAAAGGTAGTACAAAATATGACCGTTTTTATGTCATTGATTTTAATTTTGCGAAGGCTTACTGAAATGGGCCTTCATTCCAACTTTAAAAGCCCATAACTTGGTCAAATGAACTCAGTTGTCGATATGGCATACCTTTATGAGCTTGTGGAATGATTATGGTGCTATCTGCATTAAAATATATAACTTTAAAGGTAGTA
Organism: Drosophila suzukii; assembly: GCF_043229965.1. NCBI lineage: Eukaryota > Metazoa > Arthropoda > Insecta > Diptera > Drosophilidae > Drosophila > Drosophila suzukii. Next base: position 43,152,960 of record NC_092082.1, read on the forward strand.
AAAAATATGACAGTTTTTATGTCATTGATTTTAATTTTGCGAAGGTTTACTGAAATGGGCCTTTTTTCCATCTTGAAAAAGGCCATAACTTGGTCAAATGAACTCGGATTTCGATATGGCACACCTTTATATATATATATATATGTCATTGATTTTAATTTTGCGAAGGTTTACTGAAATGGGGCTTCTTTCCATCTTTAAAAGCCCATAACTTGGTCAAATGAACTCGGACTTCAATATGGCATACCTTTATAGGCTAGTGGAATGATTATGTTCTTATCTGCATTAATATATATAATTTTAAAGGTAGTGAAAAATATGACCGTTTTTATGTCATTGATTTTAATTTTGCGAAGGTTTACTGAAATGGGCCTTCTTTCCATCTTTAAAAGCCCATAACTTGGTCAAATGAACTCGGATTTCAATATGGCATACCTTTATAGGCTTGTGGAATGATTATGTTCTTATCTGCATTAATATATATAACTTTAAAGGTAGTAAAAAATATGATAGTTTTTATGTCATTGATTTTAATTTTGCGAAAGTTTACTGAAATATGCCTTCTTTCCATCTTTAAAAGCCCATAACTTGGTCAAATGAACTCGGATTTCAATATGGCATACCTTTATAGGCTTGTGGAATGATTATGTTCTTATCTGCATTAATATATATAACTTTAAAGATAGTGAAAAATATGACCGTTTTTATGTCATTGATTTTAATTTTGCGAAGGTTTACTGAAATGGGCCTTCTTTCCATCTTTAAAAGCCCATAACTCATTCAAATGAACTCGGATTTCAATATGGCATACCTTTATAGGCTTGTGGAATGATAATGTTCTTATCTGCATTAATATATATAACTTTAAAGGTAGTAAAAAATATTATAGTTTTTATGTCATTGATTTTAATTTTGCGAAGGTTTACTGAAATATGCCTTCTTTCCATCTTCAAAAGCCCATAACTTGATCAAATGAACTCGGATTCGATATGGCACATGTTTATGGCTTGTGGAATGATTATGTTCTTATCTGCATTAATATATACAACGTTAAAGGTAGTAAAAAATATGACCGTTTTTATGTCATTGATTTTAATTTTGCAAAGGTTTACTGAAATATGCCTTCTTTCCATCTTTAAAAGCCCATAACTTGGTCAAATGAACTCGGACTTCGATATGGCATATCTTTATAGGCTTGTGGAATGATTATGTTCTTATCTGCATTAATATATACAACTTTGGTCAATTAAACTTGGATTTCGATATGGCATACCCTTATGGGCTTGTGGAATGATTATGTTCTTATCTGCATTAATATATACGAGGTGTGTTCAAAAAGTAAAGTGACTTTTCAAACAACATATTTTCGATTATCGATTTTTTTGTTTTGTTATGTTGGTACACTCTTTCCTAACATCTGTACCAAGTTTCAATTGAATCCCCTTTTTTGTTTAGTTGTGAGAGGCGTAAAGGTAACAAGTTGTTTTGCGTGCTCAGCGATTTTTTGCTATCGAAAAATATGGATCAAAGGATTTGCATCAAATTTTGTGTAAAAAATAAAATTAAGTGCTCCGAAACACTTGAAATGTTGACAGTGGCATACGGTGAAACTGTTCTGAGTAAAAAAAATGTTTACAAGTGGTACAAACTCTTCCAAGATGGCCGGGAAGATGCCAATGACGAGCCTCGCTCTGGACGCGCAAGCACGTCAACAACTGATGAAAACGTTCAAGCAGTGAAGAAAATTGTTTTGGAAAATCGTCGAATCACTATCAGAGAAGTTGCTGAAGATGTCGGTATATCGCTAGGCTCGTGCCATGAAATTTTTTCAAACGTTTTGGGCATGAGTCGTGTGTCAGCGAAGTTTGTTCCAAAATTGCTGAATTTTGACCAAAAGAACCGTCGCATGAGCATCGCTTTTTTGGCCAAAAACAACACCACAATAATGCCTCAGCCACCATATTCACCGGATTTGGCCCCATGTGACTTTTTCTTGTTCCCAAACCTAAAGAGACCTATGAAAGGACGGAGATTTGCAACGATTGAAGAGATAAAGACTGCATCGCTGGAAGAGCTCAAGGCTATACCGAAAAGTGCTTATGGGAAGTGCTTTGAGGATTGGAAAAACCGTTGGCATAAGTGTATTGTATCTGAGGGGGATTACTTTGAAGGGGACAACATTAATATTGATAAATAAATTAATAGTTTTTCTTGAAAATACAAAGTCACCTTACTTTTTGAACACACCTCGTATAACTTTAAGGGTAGTAAAAAATATGACCGTTTTTATGTCATTGATTTTAATTTTGCGAAGTTTTACTGAAATATGCCTTCTTTCCATCTTCAAAAGCCCATAACTTGATCAAATGAACTCGGATTCGATATGGCACATGTTTATGGCTGGTGGAATGATTATGTTTTTTTCTGCATTAATATATACAACTTTAAAGGTAGTAAAAAATATGACCGTTTTTATGTCATTGCTTTTAGTTTTGCGAAGGTTTACTGAAATATGCCTTCTTTCCATCTTTAAAAGCCCATAACTTGGTCAAATGAACTCGGATTTCGATATGGCATACCTTAATGGGCTTGTGGAATGATTATGTTCTTATCTGCATTAATATATACAACTTTGGTCAAATAAACTTGGATTTCGATATGGCATACCCTTATGGGCTTGTGGAATGATAATGTTCTTATCTGCATTAATATATATAACTTTAAAGGTAGTAAAAAATATGACCGTTTTTATGTCATTGATTTTAGTTTTGCGAAGGTTTACTGAAATATGCCTTCTTTCCATCTTCAAAAGCCCATAACTTGATCAAATGAACTCGGATTTGATATGGCACATGTTTATGGCTTGTGGAATGATTATGTTCTTATCTGCATTAATATATACAACTTTAAAGGTAGTAAAAAATATGACCGTTTTTATGTCATTGATTTTAATTTTGCGAAGGTTTACTGAAATATGCCTTCTTTCCATCTTTAAAAGCCCATTGCTTGATCAAATGAACTCGGACTTCGATATGGCACATGTTTATGGCTTGTGGAATGATTATAACCTTAATATAATTAATATATACCACTTCAAAGGTAGAAAAAATTATGAGAGTTTTATGTCATTGATTTTAATTTTGCTAAAGTTTACTGAAATGGACCTTCTTTCCATCTTTAAAAGCCCATAACTTGGTCAAATGAACTCGGATTTCGATATGGCATACCTTAATGGGCTTGTGGAATGATTATGTTGTTATCTGCATTAATATACACAACTTTAAGGGTAGTAAAAAATATGACCGTTTTTATGTCTTCGATTTTAATGTTGCGAATGTGTACTAAAATGGGCCTTCTTTCCATCTTTAAAAGCCCATAACTTGATCAAAAGAACTCGGATTTCGATATGGCATACCTTTATGTGCTTGTGGAATGGTTAGACTGCTATCCGCACTTAAACATTTAACTTAAAAGGTAGTAAAAATATTACCGTTTTTATGTCATTGATTTTAATTTTGCGAAGGTTTACTGAAATGGGCCTTCTTTCCATCTTTAAAAGCCCATAACCTGGTCAAATGAACTCGGATCTCGATATGGCATACCTTTATGGGCTTGTGGAATGATTTCCTTGTTATCTGAATTAAAATATATAACTTTAAAGGTAGTAAAAAATATGACCGTTTTTATGTCATTGATTTTAATTTTGCGAAGGTTTACTGAAATATGCCTTCTTTCCATCTTCAAAAGCCCATAACTTGATCAAATGAACTCGGATTCGATATGGCACATGTTTATGGCTTGTGGAATGATTATGTTCTTATCTGCATTAATATATACAACTTTAAAGGTAGTAAAAAATATGACCGTTTTTATGTCATTGATTTTAATTTTGCGAAGGTTTACTGAAATATGCCTTCTTTCCATCTTTAAAAGCCCATAACTTGGTCAAATGAACTCGGATTTCGATATGGCATACCTTAATGGGCTTGTGGAATGATTATGTTGTTATCTGCATTAAAATATATAACTTTAAAGGAAGTAAAAAATATGACCGTTTTTATGTCATTGATTTTAATTTTTCGAAGGTGTACTGAAATGGGCCTTCTTTCCATCTTTAAAAGCCCATAACTTGATCAAATGAACTCGGAATTCGATATGGCACATCAACAAACATGACCGTTTTTATGTCATTAATTATAATTTTGCGAAGGTTCACTGAAATGGGCCTTGTGGAATGATTATACTGCTAACATTAACTTAAACATTTAACTTATAAGGTAGTAAAAAATATTACCGTTTTTATGTCACTGATTTTAGTTTTTCAAAGGTTTACTGAAATGGGCCTTCTTTCCATCTTTAAAAGCCCATAACTTGGTCAAATGAACTCGGTTTTCGATACGGCATACCTTTATGAGCTTGTGGAATGATTATGTTGTTATCTGCATTAAAATATATAACTTTAAAGGTAGTAAAAAATATGACAGTTTTTATGTCATTGATTTTAATTTTGCGAAGGTTTACTGAAATGGACCTTTTTCCATCTTGAAAAAGGCCATACCTTGGTCAAATTAACTCGGATTTCCATATGGCATTCCTTAATGGGCTTGTGGAATGATTATGTTGGTATCTGCATTAAAATATATAACTTTAAAGGAAGTAAAAAATATGACCGTTTTTATGTCATTGATTTTAATTTTGCGAAGGTTTACTGAAATAGGCCTTCTTTCCATCTTTAAAAGCCCATAACTTGATCAAATGAACTAGGACTTCGATACGGCACATCTTTATGGGCCTGTGGAATGATGATGTTGTTATCTGCATTAAAATATATAACTTAAAAGGTAGTACAAAATATGAACGTTTTTATGTCATTGATTTTAATTTTGCGAAGGTTTACTGAAATGGGGCTTCTTTCCATCTTTAAAAGCCCATAGCTTGGTCAAATGAACTCGGATCTCGATATGGCATACCTTTATGAGCTTGTGGAATGATTATGTTGTTATCTGCATTAAAATATATAACTTTAAAGGTAGTAAGAAATATGACAGTTTTTATGTCATTGATTTTAATTTTGCGAAGGTTTACTGAAATGGGCCTTCTTTCCATCTTTAAAAGCCCATAACTTGATCAAATGAACTCGGCATTCGATATGGCACATCTTTATGGGCTTGTGGAACGATTATGTTGACATCTGCATTAATATATACAACTTTAAAGGTAGTAAAAAATATGACCGTTTTTATGTCATTGATTTTAATTTTGTGAAAGTTTACTGAAATGGACCTTCTTTCCATCTTTAAAAGCCCATAACTTGGTCAAATGAACTCGGATTTCGATATGGCATACCTTTATGGGCTTGTGGAATGATTATGTTGTTATCTGCATTAAAATATATAACTTTAAAGGAAGTAAAAAATATGACCGTTTTTATGTCATTGATTTTAATTTTGCGAAGGTGTACTAAAATGGGCCTTCTTTCCATCTTTAAAAGCCCATAACTTGATCAAAAGAACTCGGATTTCGATATGGCATACCTTTATGTGCTTGTGGAATGATTAGACTGCTATCCGCACTTAAACATTTAACTAAAAAGTTAGTAAAAAATATTACCGTTTTTATGTCATTGATTTTAATTTTGCGAAGGTTTACTGAAATGGGCCTTCTTTCCATCTTTAAAAGCCCATAACCTGGTCAAGTGAACTCGGATCTCGATATGGCATAGCTTTATGGGCTTGTGGAATGATTTCCTTGTTATCTGAATTAAAATATATAACTTAAAAGGTAGTAAAAAATATGACCGTTTTTATGTCATTGATTTTAATTTTGCGAAGGTTCACAGAAATGGGCCTCCTTTACATCTTTAAAAGTCCATAACTTGGTCAAATGAACTCGGACTTCGATATGGCATATCTTTATAGGCTTGTGGAATGATTATGTTCTTATCTGCATTAATATATACAACTTTGGTCAAATAAATTTGGATTTCGATATGGCATACCTTTATGGGCTTGTGGAATGATTATGTTCTTATCTGCATTAATATATATGTGGGATTGGTTTTTCTGGTGTAAATGAAAAGTCCCACTAGTTGTAATTTTATTATAATAGGTATATAGTTTTATTTAAAAGGAATAGTGATAAGTAATTCTGATTATAGTTTTGGGTATTTAATAGTGATTTTACAGCGTTTTGAGATTATTACTCGCGTTGTTTTTTTTGCTTCGTATCAATTTCACGTCTTTCGTCTTCGTCTCTCTCGTTCTAAGTGCTTGTACAAGACTTCCTTTTTCACCATTCCTATTCCTATTCCCACAACTCGGCCATCCTTCTAAACATTCGTCCCGAATGTATCGTCGTCGTCCTCGGAGGATATATTCATCCATGGCTTCATATACTCAGCGCAAGAGGTAGTGTATCTTGGTCCGTCCGTAGTTGGCGATTCCTTTACAACATCGTAAGTGTCCTTCGGTTTGACTTTTGTAACGCGGTAGGGACCCAAGTACTTAGGCTTTAACTTAAGTCCACCACCAAGTTGCGTGCGTTTGATAGCGACAATATCGCCAACTTTGTATGTTGCTGCTGGTCTACGTCTGAGGTTGTATGAGTGCTTGTTTTCATTCTGCATAGCCAGGATATGTTGCTTTGCAGCTTTGCAGCTTTGCAGCTATTGCGCTCTGAGCCTCTAGTCTAGTGATGACGTCTTTGGAGGATGTTGATTTCGTAGGATATAGCCAACAAAATTTGGTGAATCCGTCAATGACAGCAAGAATGTGCTTGTACGCCTTGTGAGTTGATTCGAGAGGTCCCAAAAAATCAATGTGGAATGTTTGAAGCGGCTCCGCTTCCTTGGGCAATGGGTGCAACTCTCCTTCTTTTTTCCCAAGCTTGCGGTTGGATACGATACACGGAATGCAGCATTTAATCTGTCTTTGGATCTTGTCTTCAAGTTTAGGAATGTAATATTTCTTTCCGATGATCTCTTTGGTTTTCTTTACAGAAAAATGTCCTTTTTCATGAGCCTGTCGAATGATTTCACGTTGAAGGATCGGTGGTACAACTATAAGCTCGTCGTCGTTCAGTAATTTGTACAGCAATCCAGATCGTAAAAAGAAATTGTTGTGGAT